>NC_136497.1:60027740-60090240 GCF_053919585.1 Euprymna scolopes
TATACTACAATGCGGTAAAATTCTACCTTCCCCTTCGAAAATTACTCAAACGATATATTACTTGTAAAAGTAATAGATTATTTCACTTACAGTTCTTATATAATCAAATCATATATTTCCATAAGAGAAATGCAATTCTATGAAAACATTGTATGGCAAAAAAATGACATAAAGGTCAACGTTGTGTAAATTAAAACCCCCAGGCCTTTTTTTTTTAGAGGAATTTATTTTTAATTGGATGTAAATTTCCCTCAAGACATTTCATCCTTTTATAGATGAAGATCTGCTAATAACTTTAGTATTGTTGATTAGATGATCAATATATGATATCTTTCCTAATGAGTAACCACTATTCAAGGATAAAGCCACTTGATTATTATGTTTAACGAGATGGACAGATTTACGGTTGAATTATGTGGATATTATGAGATGATTTAATGCAATGAATCGAACAAAAATAAATTGATCACTAATGAGGACGCTTTATAACAAGTGTTTATTGTCATTAGGCTTGAAGCTGACCATGTTTGTAGCTCTCAGCGAACAACTCTTGTCCTTTTCCAAAGACGTGGAATTAATTTGTTTGTATAGTTTTGCTCTACGCCTTTTCTTTTTAAATCATTTCTAAAATTTATCTGATGTCATCCAAACGCTTTTTTTTATAAATAAATTTTATTTATTATACTATTTATATGTATTCAGAATGTTTTCTATTGCACATTTAAATAGTTTCATTGTTAGCAGGTGAAAGCGCCTTTATGTTCGTCTTTCAGTCAACAATAAAATATTTTTTTTTTTTAATTTCGCATTCGTATGCAATTCGTTTCCAATTTTTTCTCCAGGCTACTTCATGAACGTGTAGAAGTTTGATAAAACGCAGATAATGACGACTAAAAATGAAACAAAATTATAAAACTATAAAATATCTATATCTATATTTCTTTTATTCTGTTTGTCCGTTTTACATTTTTTCGAAACCTCTGGACTAATCTGGCTGAGATTTTATATGAACGTTTCTTATGATAAGGTGCAGTGAACTAACTGTTATGGTATCCATTTAATGCAAAGTTGGGGATTAATATGGATTAGTCGCAACAATACCATATTTACTCTAGAAGTCTTCTCGGAAACTACTCGACCGATCTGTCTGAAATTTTGTATGGATTTTTTTCTACAATGTTTCAGCTAACCAAGTATTATGGTATAATCCAGTTAGGGATTAATAGGTATTAACAGCAATTAGTATTTAAGTTCTACTTTTTCACGGAAACTATTTGGCAGATCTGGCTGAGATATAAAAGGTATACTGCTTTACAAATTAATTTTCAATTATATATATATATATATATATATATATATATATATATATATATATATATATATTATTCAAAGATATTCCACATTAATCTAGTAACCTCGTTTGCATATTTTATTAAAGAAAATCTATTTTAATAATTATCTCCATGCTATTAATGCTCGTTAGTAATAGAATTATTTTGATTGTTCTATTTATAAATATTATTTAAAGTTAATTTGTTCAATTCATTTTTAATTTAGTTTAGACTTAATTTAAGTTATTTTTTTAATTATTATTAAATGCCATCAGTTGTTTTTAAAAACGCAAGCTTTATTTAAGCTATGAGGATTATTTCCCCTTTAAATTATGAGAGTTATTTTCCGTTTGATTTTCATAAATGAAGTTGTGTGTTATGCTTCCATAAACCCAACAGGTGGTCCAATTTGATGAGAAAATGTGACAGAATTCAGAGTTAGGATATTCGGCTGGGGGGGATTTTGTTCCCTCGGCTCCAAAATGAACAGAGATTAGACCATTTCTATAATGATCTGTTCCCCGTTGATTAATGTGTAATGTTGATTCTGTGAAGTTCTAAGAGATTCGCCCTCCCAATATCTGACTTCCCTCTTTCAGAAAGAGTAACTTTATTACTAACCGCTCGAGGCGCTTTTCCGGGAAATGTCGACGGCTTTGTAACGGCATCTTTTGAAAGGTAAGAGGGCTCCTCCTCTAGGGCCCTGACTTTTCAATCACACTTTCCGATCGTCGTGTCGCATACCTCGCGATGGGAAGAAAATAAACACCTTTTGTGCATTTTAGATATGTGACTGCAGAAATTTCCCTCTGAACCAAAGTAGTGTAGGCTGCAACAACATATACCACACACAAATTCAATACATCTAGGCTAATAGCCACTATCGTATATAGCTTCGAACACCTTTTTAGACACATTTCGGTGTGATATTAAAATGTTACATTGCATCCTACGAGCTACACAATCACAATCACAACATCTTTAGAGAAAGAAATCCCTATTTTTCTCTCTAAATGTTTATTCCTCCCACTGCTACCAGTTGTCACCGGAACTAATTCTACATCTTTCACAAAATCTGTGACTACACCGATCGTAACTTACTCATAGCTACATAGACCTAGCATAATTTTTCGAATTTCCGGTTCATAAACAATAAGGGTTCCCCTGCCAAGGTTCGTCCATTCTGTTTAGTTGAGACCTTACAATTCTCATATTCCGGATTACAGTTACTAGCTTCATAAACGAACGTTGCAGAAAGTTTACAATATGGCACCGATCTTTACAGGAGAAAATAGTTCTAAAAAACAAACACAAACATAACCGCTCATAAACAGAAAAATAAATACTGGTAACCTTACGCGTGCCCTATTAGATACTGGCAACCTCTTTTTATTCATATTGATTTACGCATTCCCTTAATTGCTTTTTTTTTTAATCAAACAGTACATGCAGGGTATCGCCAAAATCAGCACTAATCGCCAGTGGAGGGCAGAGTATTTCATTTTGGCCACGGCCACCAGTGTCCACAAGTTTCCAGGGACGGAGTGGCCACCAACAACCATAGTTTAATATTTTATAAGGGTGGTGTCATACTTCCATCGGTTAAAGGGTCCTGCTAGTATATATATATATATATATATATATATATATATATATATATATATATGTGCATGTATTTGCATTTTCAAATGAATTTGCATTTTCGACTTAATATCGACTCTCAAGATGAGTTTACTTAAAGCAGTAATTCGATATTTATTTGAGATTTTTTACATACTTATCTTGTATGCTTTTTTCGCCGATCTGCAATAGTTTCTCTCTCTCGAATTTCTTCTCGGCTCATTAAGCTCTGCAGCTGTATTATTAGTATGGAACTCTTTAAACTCAAATCAACCGATTTATTCAAAGCAAACAAATCAAAATAAAACGCAAGTAAAAATTATTTTATTTCACCTAAATATTCCTAGCCTTGCCAGCAGAGACAATCTGACGATTAACTTTCGTACAATTCAAAAACACATATTCAACAGAGGTTTCTTAAAACTTTAGTTATTCCGAAATACTAAATTCTTATACGATTGAAAATCATGCTAATCACCACTATCAAATAAAATGAACTTTGTGTGTGTATGTCTGTGTGTGAGTTAGTACCCTATGGACTCCTTAACGCCTGCTTCAATTTTTATGAAAATACACAAAAAGTTACTTTATATACCTGCCAGTGATCTAAGATGGGTTTTGTATCGCAATATCTTCGATAAGTATCGATAATCGATTATCGAAATAATCCGATGTAAGAAAGAAAAGGCGGTGTTGACCAAAGTTGACATCTTATACAGCCTAACATAACAAGTGCATTTGATAAGTTTTATTACAACACAAGCTGAACGGCCCGGCATATAACATCAAAAATAAGTTCTTTGATATTACAGAGGCGCGTTCGAAATGAATGTTTCTGTTTAAATCACAATTGAATCATAATGCCTGACTTTTTCATTTTAAATTTAAATTCAGGCTATAATATATAAAAACAATTTTATAAAATTAACAGTAGGTTCTCTACAGTACAATGTATTGTGGAGTAAGTCCCTGCGGTGAGGCATGTGAGGCTTCCGCCCGCTGCAGCGCGGTGAGTCTTTAATTAGAGCAGGCGATAAATCGACTTGATCGAAAAATTAGCGATTTAAGCGATTTCAATGACAATAAAAATATAAGAGTGTGAAACATTCGTTAATCATCATTAAATCCCGGGCAACACCGAATCTCCCTGCTATCTGAGAGCAACGGTGGATTACTGAAACTACAGATTTGTTAAAATTGTAGATTTGGTGGAACTGCAGATTTGTTGAAACTGAAGGTTTGTTAAAATTGCAGATTTGTTAGCACTGCAGATTTGTTGAAATTGCAGATTTGTTTAAACTGCAGATTTGTTAGAACTGCAGATTTGTTGGAACTGCAGATTTGTTGAAATTGCAGATTTGTTTAAACTGCAGATGTGTTAGAATTGCAGATTTGTTAGAACTGCAGATTTGTTGGAACTGCAGATTTGTTGAAATTGCAGATTTGTTTAAACTGCAGATGTGTTAGAACTGCAGATTTGTTAGAACTGCAGATTTGTTGAAATTTCAGATTTGTTGAAATTTCAGATTTGTTGAAATTTCAGATTTGTTGAAACTAGATTTATTGGAACTACAGATTTGTTGAAATTGCCGATTTGTTGAAATTGCTGATTTGTTGAAATTGCAGATTTGTTGAAATTGCAGATTTGTTGGAACTGCAGATTTGTTGGAACTGCAGATTACGTGAAATTGTAGATTTGTTGAAATTTCAGAGATGTTGAAACTGCAGATTTTCTTAAACTGCAGATTTATTGGAACTGCATATTTGTTGAAATTGCAGATATGTTGGAACTGCAGGATTGTTAGAACTGCAAATTTTTTGAAACTGCAGATTTGTTGAAAATTCAGATTTGTTTAAACTGCAGATAATATATATATATATATATATATATATATATATATATATATATATATATATATATTGGTATACTAGCAGGGTGATCCGACGTTATCCGGGATAGAATGAGGATCAACAAATTTTTCACCCTCCTGTACTTTTATGGTCAATAAAATCGGTGAAATCGTCAATTTTTAGTCAAATCGATTGATTGGCTTCTCTAATAAGGGACACCCTCACGCTGTGTATTGGGAAGCGGTGTCATATGCCTCCCCGCAGTGACTTAGTCCACAATACATTGTGGTCTACATTGCATTGCAGAGAATCTACTGTTGACTTTATAAAATTATTAGTAAATAATGGCTCCACTTAAATTTTAAAATACAAATTACAAGGATCATGGCTTCATTGTGCTCTAAACATATATTCTTTTCGAACACACCTCTGTCTCAAACAATATATATATATATATATATATATATATATATATATATATATTCATCTCATTTCAAATATTTAACCATTTGAAAAATTGCTGAATATGTCAAACTTGATGACTACTCCTATTCTCTGCACTCTGCAACTTTATACAGCACTCATAGTAGAATAAACCATTGTAGCCGTCGAGTGTAACGACTTAATTAGATGTGTAAGTAAATATGGATCATATTAATTCTGTCCACAACTTATCGTCTCATCTAGCGCGGTCGTTATAAAAGTCGATTTCATTGTCAAAATTCTATGAATTATAACGAGTCTCCCGCAACGCGATTTTCTTTTTCTTTCGATAATTCGATAAAATTGCGTACATTCTATATTTTCAGTTGAAGACTATGTAATACTATGAGGTTAAATAGGCAGACACAGAGACCCCATCTTACGTGTACACATATATATGTGCATATAAAAGTTTATATATATAAGTTCTGAATTATAAAAGTATATCATTTCTTTTATCTATCTATCTATCTATCTATCTATCTATCTATCTATCTATCTATCTCTCTCTCTCTCTCTCTCTCTCTCTCTCTCTCTCTCTATATATATATATATATATATATATATGCATACTTTTTATTTGCTTTATGGAAGAATTTATTCATTGCTACACATTCGTGTTTCGGTCAGATATACGGACATTAGTTTGGTGAAGCAATATCGCCTGACAAGGTTTCTAGTTACCTGTAATTGGCTAACCGAAATATGCTCATGAACGTGTAGCAACATATAAATGCTTATGTAAAAGAAATAAAAAGTATATCTTACCCTATTTCGGGATTGAACATATTTTTATTAACCTTGTTATAACTTTATTGGATGCTTTACCTCAGGAAAATATTAACGTGAAATAATATATATATATATATATATATATATACAGAGAGAGAGAGAGAGAGAGAGAGAGAGAGAGAGAGAGAGAGAGAGAGAGAGAGAGAGAGAGAGAGAGGGGAGGGAGTGGCTGTCCCCTCGAGCGAGACCACCTCTTTTATTTCGTGGTTTCTCTCCTACCGTACTCTCTCCTCAAATGTTATGTGTTCATAGGTGACTCTTCAGTCCTGCCCAACTGCGAGAGAATTCTCGAAGGATTCTGTGCTTATGTGAATCAGTTTCCGTCATTTGCTTCTATCGACAGCCATTTTCCCCATTGGTTCACAGATAGTCCATTTTGTTTCAGATACGGTTTTATTGTGTTTTAAATCTTTTCTTCGGTTTTGATGCACTTCTCTTTCCTTCCCATATTTCATCATAGAATTATTGCCGTGGCAAACGACCGTCATACATACGCACAATGTGACCAATCCATTGGAGACAGTTATAATCTTGATTGGTAGTATCCATATGTATCCCTATCTATGTTTTAAACAGAATTTGATATATGCGTAACACGAAAGATTACTCGATAATAATGCACTAAATTTAGAGAGTTTAGGAGTATGCTGTCAAATCTTCGTTGTATTCGCAGATTTACTATGACCCAGTATATTATTAATAGTCTAGATCACGTAAATATGCAACAGTTATCAAATCGGTGCATAAGTTTTTGCCAGTTTATAGAAGAAGCATTTAAATTATTGTAATTTATTTTATGCGTATTGTTATTGCTTAAACATATCACTATGATTAATATATGACTTATTCTTTAATATTATTCTAGTATGATTCACGTTTTGTTTGCAATATTCTCACCCATGTTGCCCGAAAAACGACCTTCATCAGTCAACAGAAAGGGAGTCATCTTCCACCATGATAATGCTTATCACCACACAGCACTACTGACCAAAGATCTGCTAGGAGAATTTGGTTAAGAAATCTTGGCCCATCCTGCATATTCTCTTGACCTAACTCCCTCAGATTATTACTTATTTCGACGATTACAAAATCATTTAAATGGCTTTAGGTTAACATCACGAAAATTGATTGAACATGAGTTAGATTCATATTTCACATCAAAAACGTAGATACCATGAACAAAGCTTCTTTCTTAGAACTGCACGCCTGTGGAACTCTATTCCGTTTGCCTGTTTCCCTCCCGACTTCAACCTGGATGTCTTCAAGTCCAACACAAACAAATTCCTGATGAACCGCCCCCCCTAAGTAATGACACCTTACCAATTCTCCAATACTATTGCTACACTATCCCTTTGATTACTGTACACACAATAACCCTTATCCCTGAGTGGCTATTGGGCCTTGATAAGTGGTGAACTCCATGTAAAAAAACCCCTGAGGAATTTTACAAGTGATGCATTTATAAGCTCAATGGTCGAGGGAATTATGTTATAGAGAGCTAAGATCATTATTTTTATTAAGAAAGAGTTTCCAAAAAAAAACAAAAAAACAAAAAACAAAAAGAAACAACAACAGTTTTTCATTATCAAGATTAAATTTTAAATCGGTAACAACGTTTCATCGACTTAATAGTATACAAAACATATGGGAGGTCTGGGCATGAAATGACCGGACATGTATTGGCATGCTAGAAAACCCAATATGAAACAAACCTCTTCTTTATTGAGTCTAACATCACAACGACATCTGCTATTCTGTAGTCTCGTATAAACGTGGTGCTTACTAGACAGGAAAACGCTAAACGAATTATAAGAATTGAAGAATTCTTAAAATAGGTAAAGCGCCAAGTTTTAATATTGGATTTTATTAGATGCTTTTATGTAGAGAAATGTAAATGAATGTTGAAACAAAAAAGTGGATATACGAGAAAAGTAAAATAATTTACGACAAATATAAATTCGTCGATATTCCACTCGCAGAACAGCCTTCATTTCGTATTCACATTTGGAACGAGAGTTGCCTTTTTAGAAACTAAAATTGAAAATAAAAATAAATAACAAAAATCAGTTAATCGTGTCTAAAATGAACTAGAATTAAACCAGTTTTATAAGTTATTCGACTGCAATCCGCAGCTTCCATAGGTGAGAGACTAATCGTCGATAAAACACATCCCCATTACATACATGAAACGTAGTGTACTTGGCAACTGTCACGCGCGCGCTAGAAAATACACAAACACACATTGCTGCGTGTAGAAAAAAAGTTATATTTATCCTTTTGTCGAGCGTATATGTATATGTCAATTTTAATTTCAGTCCAATTCTATTTTAACGTAATTCTAATTCAAAATGGCTGTCAGTTTTTGTTATTCAAAGGGAGATAATTCTCAGATAGCCTAAATATTGGAAAGAGAGATAATTGTGTGATAACTATATAAATATTTTTAATAGAGTTAATGACATAAGTCCATCAAAATTAGTTATTAATTAATTATGTTAAAAGTAGTGAATATAATTAGTTCGAGCAGTTCATATGTGTAAGAAACATACGTTTCTCAGTAGTGTAATTACTGTTAGTATATGTGATACTACCATTTATCTCTGTTAATATCTTGAACAATATTTAAATGAAATGTATAATATATATATATATATATATATATATATATATATATATATATATATATATATATATATATAGCGTGCAATGATAAAATTGTTGCTCTAGAAAAGACAAAAATATTCCATTTCGGTTTGATGGAAACCGGGTTTCTTTGTTTGCTGCAGACTATCTACTAGTTGGCCAGTTGTGTACAAATCTCAAAAGCGACACGAGCCTTCTATTGTGTTTGAAAGTGGCACAATATTCAACGAGCGAGATCGGAGATGCGCCGCTGTACAACTCATACTCCCTACCGATCAAAGTTATGACAACAGAACCATTGCCAGCACCCTCCAAATGCATCGCTGGATTGCCACGAATAACAGAGATGTACTCAGGATGATGAAAACAAAGTTTCCGGCCACAGTTATCGTCTTTGGTGTGATTTCAAGTAAGGGTCACAACATGACACCTCACCTCTTTGAAGTCGGCTTGAAAGTCAACACCAATGTGTGCCTGAATGCGCTGAAGAGTGTGGTTGTCCCGAAATGCAATCAGGTGGCCACTGGCGAACCCCGGTTGTGGCAGCAGGACGCAGCGCCGGCTCACAAGTCTAAAGAGACCCAGGCTTCAGAGGGAATGCTACGACCGTACTCTTTTCTCACTGGCCAGCCTCCATTTTTCACCTAGACACGCTGCACTACTTCGTATGATAATAAGTTAAGAATATTACCAGCATAACCTCCCTCAATACTGATCACGGCCATTCGCCGAGTATTCGCCGAGCTCCCGCCTACACTTGTGAAAAGGTATGCTTCCAATTCCGGATTCGCATCGAGGCGGTTATTGAGTTTGAAGGTGGAATAAATGTCAGCTCTACTATATAATCAATTTACCTGAATTGATTTTTTAAATAAAAGTTTTAAAATAAAGCTGTAGTTTTGTTTTCTTTATGACAACACTTTCATTAAACCATCCTATATATATATATATATATATACACACACACACACACACACACACACACACACACACACACACACACACACACATATATATATATATATATATATATATATATATATATATGCTATTGTTTTGAAATTAAAAATGTAACAGTTAAAATATATATACATAGTTTTGGAAGTTTTTCAATCTTTAAAACAATATAAAAAACATATTTTTTAGTCCTTCATTGGAAAATTATTTTTTCAGTAAATCATTTAATCTGCAATCGCTGAATCAACTTACTTTTTAGAATTCACAATAGTCCTACTGTTATTCAGGGATCATCGATTGTTTACCGTAAAAAATTTTTTCGGGGATTAAAAACAAAACAGTATATTAAATCATGGCTCCCCAGCAGTGTTTGTTGTATTAGAAAATAGTCTGGTCTTTAATTATCTATTTATTTACTATTTCTTTTATTTATTTCTGTTTTTTACTCACTTTTACGGTCTGTGATCGTCCAGTGTATAAGTCTGTCTTAAGGGCGTGCTCATGTAGTCTATGAGTGTGGGTGCGTGTGTGTCAGAACATGGAATAATACACATGACGACATACCTGTCTTCTGCTGGTACTTTCTTCTGGGAGAATTCACCAACGTCTTGGTGGAGCTGCTTCTGTTCAACCAAGATGCATGCAAGACAGGAACTCAAGACGAATGGTTGTTTTTATATATATGTTTATTGACTTTCCAGGCATTTCGTCACAATAGAAACTGGAGTGAATGACGATCGTTGGTTTGCGGTTTAATTTGTGGTAAGCTTGTTTACCCCAGCTTGTCGCTTCGGCGTCTAAGAACGAACTCACTAAAATTTACTGAGTTTATTCAAACCGGAACTCCTGACACATCAGACCCGATCCCCGTTTGCATATCTTCCGATGCAACTTAATCAGTCACAGAGTTTGATTCATGTCATAGCATAAGTCTTTGACCCTTTCTGCACCTGCAATGCTCGCTCGACTATCGTCTAGATAAAAAGATAAACAGATATATAGATAAACCGATAACTTTCTACTCAGCGTTGCCCAGTGATTAGATAAATCCCTTCCCCTCTTTTTTATCAAAATGTATGGTGAAGATACATTTTCCACTTCTCCCGTTTAATTTAAGAGGATTATATACACACCCCGCTGGCAAAGAAAGCTGTCATACCATAATCCACTGTAAAACAAAATTTACGATTAATGCGATATGGCGCTAATCCTTGCGCCATGTCGAAATTACGATTCAGTCCCTATGACTTCATGGTTTCTCAATAAAACCAAATTTCAATTCTAGGAGCATCCCCCACTCTCGTCGACACTACACGTGGTCGATCAAATACTCGACAATCAGCCGACACAATAGAAATCGAGGCCCCTGTCTCATCCACACATACGAATCATCGTCTCAGGTTATATAGACAAGCTCTTCTCTCCACGAGTGGTACCACAAACCTTATCTCTGCCATTATCGATAGTCAATTACGCTACTGAGGGAACAAAACAGAGAAAAACCCTTCACCTTATCTGGTGGTCAGCACACAAATTTTCGAAGATACCAATTAACATATAGATGTATACACTCTTCACCAGATCCGGGGTGCCATGGCTATCCGACCAGAGTCATGGAACGAAGGCAGATCCACATCTTAACTCACCTAACAATTGGACCTTTCCTACGGTGCCAAGAGCGAGGACTCGGCATGTGGCAATTCCATCTCCTGCCGCGGTGTCGAGGCAACCAAAATCATGGAACTCCCCTTTCATACAACTCTAAAGGCTCTAACGAGGTATCTCGATACGACCACTCCGTCTATGGGAACATCTTAACTGGTCGAAACATCACTCGTATCGCCCCATTTATTCTACACCATCGTCGCACCTGAGTGATCGCAACACAATGCCCCAGTGCCATCGTGCTTGTCCATGCATAACGTTGGGGCACCCTTGATCCCCAGGAATGAGCTTTCACAAACCGAAAGCATGACGCCATCTCGCATCTTAAGGTCACGCGGAGATCATAACAATCCTCCGTCACAGCTTACATAAGTACATGACCCCTAGGGGATAAAGGATTTTCCTCATAACATTACGTGAGCATTTTCCTATGCCCCTTACTGATTCTACGCGAATAAACTAAACCAAATTTATTTGTTCATATTTCTTTTTTTACTTCCAATAAATAATGCGCAACATTTTGAATATCCAAGGAGTTTTCACTGTTTTTTTTTCCATAAAAAATAATTAAATTCACAAATAATATGTTCATCAAACATATACCTCATTAATCGGTTTATTCTTAATATACAAAAATAAATAAAAAGAAATTTGTAACAGAGTGTGGACGCACGTATGCAAATGCATACAAAATGCGAAATGATGTCACTGCAAGGACAAAACTATAAAAGAGAGAGAGAGAGAGAGAGAGAGAGAGAGCACGTTAAAGGGATAATCACGTTAGATACGTCACAAATGTAACAAGAAGTCATGCATGGTGGAAAAATGAGGAAATAAATGCCATTGTTGCACGAAAAAGTGGGTTCTAGTTATTCTATGGCTTGGTTTTCTTTTCAAGTTCAATCCTCGGCGTGGGCGACGCTCCAAATACATCTGCGAATTGCTTAGGATTTTTACCCATCATGGCTGATGGAATGAGAGCATGCTGTCTCTCTGAATTAAATAAAAATGTTCCGTGCAAAATTCTGCAAAGATTTCGGAGTTCAATAGAAAAATTCTCGAGCTCAACGAAAGATTCCCGAGTTTAGCAAAGTACGCCTGAAGAAGGTCAGAGGTTATATCGATTGAAACATTGTGAAAATTACACTCAAGATGAGAACAGTAGTCCGAATAATCCAAATGATAAGAATAATCAATCTTAAAATCAAACATTTAAAAACGTAATAAAACTCCAGTCTTCTTTCACCAAAAAAACTTTATGTAAACCAGAAGAATAACCGACTGAAAGGAGCAGCAATATAGCAGCAAACGGTATTCAGTCAGATTAAGTTTCTTACATTAAACATTGTCCGCAATATATCTCCCGGGAAGAGTTTCAGTTCTTAAAATTTATTAATTTATTTATTACATTGCTAGTTGAAAGGACAAAATATTTAACAAATCAGATTCTTCTTTTTAGGCGATTACGTGTTGGGAAAGAAAAACAACTACTTCATAATTTAGAGTGAGGATCACGGTTGCATATAAAATTTAACGTAAAATTATAAGCCGTTTTCTCTCCGATTGTGTATCCAAGTAATTTTTCAAGAGCATATAACTAAATTCTTTTGCCTAGGAAAATAAATTGTGTCTGTGTGTATTTTATTAGGGAGGAGGAAAGCTACATTAAACCTACTACTAACTTGAAGTTCGGATTTAAATGGCTCTCCCTTTGCACCCCCTCCCCTAATCCTATAACTAACCTTAGGTTCAAGTTGCACCCTCTCGAAAAATTATGTTACATCTAAGATTTAACTAGATTTTCCAGAGAGCAGTTACATGTCATTCAAATGTTACATGGCCGAAAAGTGAGTGGTTATTTGACGTTAAATTCATGTACGAAACGGATCCCTCTATGTGGATTCCATAATATTTGCTTTTTTTACCCAAGTTTTTCAATGTATTCATATTTAATAACCTAAAAATAATAGTCTCATTTTGTGAAGAGGTGGGATCATTTAGCTGAGGGTCTTCATCAACAGTAATAAAAACAAATTAATAATTTCCTTCGTATTAATTCAAACAGTGAAATCCCAACAAAAGCCATGCATTTTCCCACGGCGCTACCGACTGTGACAAGGCACAAATTTATACACCTCTACGAGTAAATAAAATAAACACATCCTTTACATAAAAAAACTCTCCGGAAAAATGCTTTTCTTGTCTTTCGTATTAGTTCAAACAGTCCCAGCAAATGTCATGCATTTTTCCATGGCGAAGACGACGGCAAGGTAGAGGTATGGTGGGATAAAAGTGTCATAACGACCAAGTAATTGGAACATAATCGTCCGGATTTGGTTGTCATTGACAAGGTCTCAAAAAACTGGCAGATTGTAGACTTCTCAGTACCCTGGGACAGGAATGTGAGAGAGAAGGAGAAGGAGAAGTGGAGCAATTATGCTCCATTTGCCTTGCAGATAAGGCATTAAAACACAAATAATCCCGGTCGTAGTTGGTACACTAGGAGTAGTATCAAGTCGTCTGGAAGGACAATTGAAAAAACTACAAATCTCCGATGTTTTAGGCGGCCTTCAAACCTCTGCAATTATAGGTACCACCAACATCCTTAGGAAAACCCTTGATCTTTGAAGCTCCTGGTTTGAAGCCGGGATTAAGGGAAATCCTCTGGAAATGAATCCCATCCCTTTCCAGAGAGACGTTCATAAACGAAATCAGAATTATTATTATTATTATTATTATTATTATTATTATTATTATTATTATTGTGGAGAAAGAGGGATTGACAAGATGAGGGAAACAAAAGGAAAAGAGAGAAAGACTGAGAGCGTGAGATATAAGTTTTAGTATAAAGATGTTATAGATATAATTTAACTTCTATTTTGTTCTTTTATAGTTTCAGGCAACGTTGGGTGGTCCTTCTTGCACACACACACACACACACACACACACACACACACACACACACACACACACACACACACACACACATAAACACGCACATATATATATAAACTGAGTGATAAACAGAGATTGAAAATATAACATAATTAGAGCGTGAGAGTGCACGCAAGCGATATCTCAATATACATAGAGAGAAACAAACAGAAAACGAATGAAAGAGGCACATATGCACAATAAAAATCAGAAAAGTGAGTTAAGAGAAAGTTAAAAATTACTTAGAACGTGATGAATAAACAAAGTTGAAAAAGCCGCGCACCTAAAAATGTAAAAAGAACCACCAGGAAAAAAATAAAATACCCTGTAATAAATCAGTATGTGAACTATTTTTTTTGCAACAGATCACTAACTAAATAGATCGATATGAGATTCTGTGAAAAAGATCAATAAAGATAGGAAAAGAAAGACCAAATCAAATCGTTCACTCGAACAAATAAATGCATAAAACTGAATAAAACATATATATCTCGATTAAAGTCTAAGTAACGATCGTCATTTTTGGCGCCATTAGATTTGAGAGTAATCACATTTCCCATACACCCGAGCCTCAGATCTCGCGCATAGCCGCATTCTAACACATCCGGCTACTTTACTATCTGTAATCTTATTTTAGTATGCCTACTTGTATATCTATTTAAGGCTTTGTCCGCCATTCTTGGGCCGTTCGGTCGCACTTTTATTTTCATCAGCAAAAGGAAATATATATATTATCTTATGTATCTACATAACATTTTATGTATCTATTTTCAGTATTTAGTTCGACAGTGCTCGATACGTAAGTAAAGTTAGGTTATAAGTTTTCACAAAGATGAAACGCAGAAACGCAGAAACGCAGAAAATTCTATGTAGTTGAATTGCCATATATATTTTCAAAACTTACTATATATATGTTCAATATATATATATATATATATATATATATATATATATATATATATATATATATTGAAAAAGAGACGTTATTCTTGAGATACTGAACTATCTGTAAAACGTTGAATATCAAATGTAGCAGCAAGTCCTGGGAACATATTCAAAAAAGAACTACACAATCTATGTGAATGCAATTCTTACAGCCACGTAGTAGAAAATATATATATTGAAAAAGAGACATATTTCTCGAAAGTATCAAACACATTTACTATCCCGGTTATATTAAACAGTAAGTTTATTTTATATATGTGAATGATTTTGAAAAATAAATAGATATACGAAGACTTATAATCTTAATAAGAACTTCGTTTGTTTATGTTTGTTCATACGTCACGTCACTTCAACATCCCGGTATTCTACATTGCCAACACCCTTCTTACATATTTGTTTACAAACAATACTTAAAGCAAACTACCTTCCGTACTAATAAATATAACAAAATGGAGTGTGTAAACATCTCTACCATTTGTAAAAAGTTGAATATCGAATGTAGCAGCAAGTTCTAGGAACATATTAAAAAAAACAAAAAATACACAACCTATTATGACTATGCAATTCTTACAGGCACGTAGTAGGAAATGGAGCTGTTAAACCTGACAGTAATATGAGACAAGATGAAGAAACAAGCAAATCTAGAAGAAGTTAGTGTCTCGAATGATCCTGGATAAAACGACGCCGAGAAGGAGAAGATAACGAAATACTAAAGTCTTATGTACGACATGAAAAAAAAAAAACAAAAACAAAAAAAAACAAGCAAAAAAAAATACAAAAAAACACCTAGAATATGAGAAATATTCAATCATTTCAATTATTATAGGAGCAACTGGATCCCTGAAAAAGAAGTTCCAAAACTATCTAGTAATTTTACTTGGTGAACCAAGTGCAGGAGATATACAAACAATGTCACTCAAAAGAACCATATTAATCTTGGAAAAGATCTTTCGGTAGGAATCTTTGTAATAGCAGGTGAATATCTAGCATCCGATAGAATGCTCCATTCTCAGCATAAACAAAAAATAATCTCTCTCTCTCTCTCTCTCTCTCTCTCTCTATATATATATATATATATATATATATATAAATATGTATATATAGATGTGTGTGTTGGGGTGGAGAGGGCTTCTGTAAGCCATGGTGAAGGCATCCTTTCTAAGAGAAGCAAATCTCTGATTTAAAAAAACTATAAAGCGGGAGACCAGTACCCGCATTAAGCTGGTCTGCAGTTTAACTTATTACTGGCTATTTTGCTCTTGCTTGTTGCTGGATCTCAACATTTTGAACCGAGAGAGAGACTTAGCTGTCGTACAAAGCTAAGACTCTTTAACATCATCTGTGTATAGATACTCCCTCAGGCATTTGTCTATTAAAATGGTGCTGTGGCGATGGAAGTCATTTTTTGGCTCATAGACTTTAAATGTCTGAGGGAGTGGCACTCGTCTGACAAGATGTTGCAATCATATATATATATATATATATATATATATATATATAAAATATAAAGCTGAACGTTTGTGTGTGTGTGTCTGGGCACGAATAGGCTCCTATATGGTTGACTATTATAGAAAACTGATCACATATAATGATAGATGTATCAAGACACAGGAATGGGTATGTTTAATCTGGCATAATGACGATTCATTAAAATTGTGGGGTCTGTGTACGCGCCTGATCCACAAAGTATAGAAATAAAAAATTTAAAAATTAAAAAAAAAACAAACGTTTATAAGTGTTTTTGATATAGATGTACATAATAATACTTTGATAAGTATGTTTTAACTTAAATAGGGATGGTATGATAAAATTGTGGCGTCTGCGTTCGCGTCTGGCTTCCATAGAATGGAAACAGGCACAAACTTTAATAAAGACTTTTCATATCTATCTGCGTAAGTATACTTTTATAATTATGTTTCAGTTTGAAGAAATATGGTATAATAAAATTATGGGGTGTTCGTTCACGCCTGACTTCCATAGAATGGAAATATGTCACTAAGTTTAACAAGGTTTTTAATATAGATCCACAGAATATTGTGATAAGTGTTTCAGTGTGAACAGGTATGGTATAATAAATTATGGGGTTTATCTATTTTATTTTTACTTTCATCATATTTTGCTTTGGTTTTGATACCCCCAAATTCGAAACTATCTCTTTACAACCCTTCCTTTTCATAACCTATCATACTTTCATAAACCAGAGTCCATTTTCTGTAGGCTGTTTTTGAACCCAGTCAACGACGGGCACTTTTGTCTAATATATATATATATATATATATATATATATATATATATATATATATATATATATATATATATATATATATGTGTGTGTGTGTGTGTGCGTGTGTTTGTATGCGTGTGTGTATGTGTGTGTGTTTTACGGCATATCAACCTGTTTCGAATCCAGTAATTTTGGAAAGTGTTTTTTTTATATCTTCAAAAATTTATTACTGCTTTTTGTTTGGTTGTTTTATAGTGGAGAATTGTTGCATTTGTTCTTTCGCTGTGTAGAACATGTTGAGTTTTGCAAAGGAAAAAGAAATAACAAGACACTCACATCAGTGTTTTCTGCATTTTAGGTGAGGAAGCTAGTATCACAAGAAAGCCTGATCTGATAGCACAACACCTTTCTTTTGTCATACTGAAGTTAGATGAAGAAATTCCGTTATTATGTCAAGTAAAAGTTTGGAATATTAATTTTTTTGATTTGTCAGGCATAATTTTAGGAAGGGCAGTTCCGTTGCTCTGTCAGGTTTATATTTGAAAGATTAGGATCTTGGGTTTCTTATTGTTATTTTTTATAACTAGTGTTATTATGTCAATTCCTAGGCAACAATAAGCATTTCGTTAATTTAATAGGTGTAAGTTTGAAATAATATTTTCGTTAATTTGATAGGTGTAAGTTTCAAACAATATTTTTGTTGATTTGATAGGTGTGTGTTTGAAATAATATCTTCGTCAATTTGGTAGGTGTAAGTATGAAATAATATTTTCGGTAATTTGATAGGTGTGTGTTTGAAATAATATTTTCGTCAATTTGGTAGGTGTAAGTATGAAATAATAATATTTTCGGTAATTTGATAGGTGTAAGTATGAAATAATATTTTCGTTAATTTGGTAGGTGTAAGTTTGAAATAATATTTTCGTTAATTTGGTAGGTGTAAGTTTGAAATAATATTTTCGGTAATTTGATAGGTGTAAGTATGAAATAATATTTTCGGTAATTTGATAGGTGTAAGTTTGAAATAATATTTTCGTCAATTTGGTAGGTGTAAGTTTGAAATAATATTTTCGTTAATTTGGTAGGTGTAAGTTTGAAATAATATTTTCGTTAATTTGATAGATGTAAGTTTGAAATAATATTTTCGGTAATTTGATAGGTGTAAGTATGAAATAATATTTTCGTTAATTTGGTAGGTGTAAGTTTGAAATAATATTTTCGGTAATTTGATAGGTGTAAGTATGAAATAATATTTTCGTTAATTTGGTAGGTGTAAGTTTGAAATAATATTTTCGGTAATTTGATAGGTGTAAGTATGAAATAATATTTTCGTTAATTTGGTAGGTGTAAGTTTGAAATAATATTTTCGTTAATTTGGTAGGTGTAAGTTTGAAATAATATTTTCGGTAATTTGATAGGTGTAAGTATGAAATAATATTTTCGTTAATTTGGTAGGTGTAAGTTTGAAATAATATTTTCGTTAATTTGGTAGGTGTAAGTTGGAAATCATATTTTCGTTAATTTGGTAGGTGTAAGTTTGAAATAATATTTTCGTTAATTTGGTAGGTGTAAGTTTGAAATAATATTTTCGGTAATTTGGTAGGTGTAAGTTTGAAATAATATTTTCGGTAATTTGATAGGTGTAAGTATGAAATAATATTTTCGTTAATTTGGTAGGTGTAAGTTTGAAATAATATTTTCGTTAATTTGGTAGGTGTAAGTATGAAATAATATTTTCGTTAATTTGATAGGTGTAAGTATGAAATAATATTTTCGTTAATTTGGTAGGTGTAAGTTTGAAATAATATTTTCGTTAATTTGGTAGGTGTAAGTTTGAAATAATATTTTCGGTAATTTGATAGGTGTAAGTATGAAATAATATTTTCGTTAATTTGGTAGGTGTAAGTTTGAAATAATATTTTCGTTAATTTGGTAGGTGTAAGTTTGAAATAATATTTTCGTTAATTTGGTAGGTGTAAGTTTGAAATAATATTTTCGTTAATTTGGTAGGTGTAAGTTGGAAATAATATTTTCGTTAATTTGGTAGGTGTAAGTTTGAAATAATATTTTCGGTAATTTGATTGGTGTAAGTATGAAATAATATTTTCGTTAATTTGGTAGGTGTAAGTTTGAAATAATATTTTCGTTAATTTGGTAGGTGTAAGTTTGAAATAATATTTTCGGTAATTTGATAGGTGTAAGTATGAAATAATATTTTCGTTAATTTGGTAGGTGTAAGTTTGAAATAATATTTTCGTTAATTTGGTAGGTGTAAGTTTGAAATAATATTTTCGTTAATTTGGTAGGTGTAAGTTTGAAATAATATTTTCGGTAATTTGATAGGTGTAAGTATGAAATAATATTTTCGTTAATTTGGTAGGTGTAAGTTTGAAATAATATTTTCGTTAATTTGGTAGGTGTAAGTTTGAAATAATATTTTCGGTAATTTGATAGGTGTAAGTTTGAAATAATATTTTCGTTAATTTGGTAGGTGTAAGTATGAAATAATATTTTCGGTAATTTGATAGGTGTAAGTATGAAATAATATTTTCGTTAATTTGGTAGGTGTAAGTTTGAAATAATATTTTCGGTAATTTGATAGGTGTAAGTATGAAATAATATTTTCGGTAATTTGATAGGTGTAAGTATGAAATAATATTTTCGTCAATTTGGTAGGTGTAAGTTTGAAATAATATTTTCGGTAATTTGATAGGTGTAAGTTTGAAATAATATTTTCGTTAATTTGATAGGTGTAAGTTTGAAATAATATTTTTGTTGATTTGATAGGTGTAAGTTTGAAATAATATTTTTGTTGATTTGATAGGTGTAAGTTTGAAATAATATTTTTGTTGATTTGATAGATGTAAGTTTGAAATAATATTTTCGTTAATTTGATAGATGTAAGTTTGAAATAATATTTTCGTTAATTTGATAGGTGTAAGTTTGAAATAATATTTTTGTTAATTTGATAGGTGTAAGTTTGAAATAATATTTTTGTTGATTTGATAGATGTAAGTTTGAAATAATATTTTTGTTGATTTGATAGATGTAAGTTTGAAATAATATTTTCGTTAATTTGATAGATTTAAGTTTGGAATAGCATATTAATTACACTCTGTTTACGTGCCTACCTACCAAAGCAGAATTAAACGTAAAGTCCGTTTTTGTTGTGGGAAAAATCGAACTTCGCAAAATGGGTAACTAATGACTAGGAGAAAATAAAATATTGCTTCAATATAAAATGATTTCTTTTAAAATTACCTAGAACAGAAAACTGTGAAATATAGTATTAGAACAGGCACAACACTTTGCTTTTATTATCATTGGTCTGTTACATTTAAGTTTAAAATTGCATTATGCTGGTTTGTTACATTTAAATTTGAAATAACATCATGTTGCTATGTTACATGTAAGTTTTAAATATCATTTTGTTGGTCTGTAACATTCGACTTTTAAATATCATATTGGTAGTCTGTTACATTTAAGTTTGAAATAGTATTTTGCTGATCTGTTCATGTAAGTTTGAATAGCCTTTTGTTGGTTTGTTATATTTCATGAAAGATTATTCCCTGTAAATTTCAGGTTTAAGTTTGACATATTATTTTCGGCGTTAACAGCAGATAAACGCTCGCATCTTAAAAAAAATGCGTTCTTTTTCCTCATCTAAAAAATATTTACTTTATTTTCTTTCTAAGATATCGGCACTGTTTCATTATCGAGTCCTTATAAATTATGTATTGGCTTACAGACCAGGACAGCAGATTTAGAAACCAGACTCGACTTTTCTGGGAAATCCGCCATGATTACTTCCATAGAAGGCATCGCCGCCGAGATTTCTAATTTGGGTCTATAAGACTTATGTGGAATGAATTTTAAAGAATTTCAGTCGGTGGAGCGGCGAGTTGCAAAAAGTAGGTTTGATGTCTGACAAGGATTTAAAAGGTTAAAAACAAAGAAAGAAAAAATGAATGAAGATTTCTCGGATGATTATAGAGATAAAAGAGAGAGAAAGTTTTATATCTATTGTTCTATCATCGTGTACAGGTCTTACAAATATATAACACAAAAATTTGATATATTGTTTTACTGCACGGAGTGTATATTTATTTTGCTATCTATCTCATAATCTTTCTTTATATAGAAAGGTTGGCCAAAATAATGGCAGCATCTTGTGAAGTTTTTATCAAGTTTAAAACACCTAAAACAATGGCCAAATTGTTAGTACCATTATCCTTATCTATGGTTATTCTTGTGCTTAATTACTTAGTCAAATTTAGTTATTACTAGCAGATTTACCCGGTATTTCCCGTATTAAAAGTAATGTTAAATTCCTTTAAATTTATTAAAAGTAATGTTGAATTTCTTTAAAATGTAATAAAAAAGTAATGTTAAATTCCTTTAAATTTATTAAAAGTAATGTTGAATTCCTTTAAAATGTAATAAAAAAAGTAATGTTAAATTCCTTTAAATTTATTAAAAGTAATGCTAAATTCCTTTAAAATGTAATAAAAAAGTAATGTTAAATTCCTTTACAATTATTAAAAGTAATGTTAAATTCCTTTAAATTTATTAAAAGTAATGTTACATTCCTTTAAAATTATTAAAAGTAATGTTAAATTCCTTTAAAATTATTAAAAGTAATGTGGAATTCTTTTAAAATGTAATAAAAAAGTAATGTTAAATTCCTTTAAATTTATTAAAAGTAATGTTGAATTCTTTTAAAATGTAATAAAAAAGCAATGTTAAACTCCTTTGAATTTATTAAATGTTATATTGAATTCCTTTAACATGTAATAAAAAAGTAATGTTAAATTCCTTTAAAATTATTAAAAGTAATATTGAATTCCTTTAAAATGTAATAAAAAATAATGTTAAATTCCTTTAAAATTAATTAAAAGTAATGTTAAATTCCTTTAAAATGTAATTAAAAGTAATATTACATTCGTTTAAATTTATTCAAAGTTATGTTGAATTCCTTTAAAATGTAATAAAAAAGTAATGTTAAATTCCTTTAAATTTATTAAAAGTAACGCTGAATTTCTTTAAAATGTAATAAAAAAGTAATGTTAAATTCGTTTAAATTTATTAAAAGTTATGTTGAATTCCTTTAAAATGTAATAAAAAAGTAATGTTAAATTCCTTTAAATTTATTAAAAGTTATGTTGAATTCTTTTAAAATGTAATAAAAAAGTAATGTTAAATTCCTTTAATTTATTAAAAGTAACGCTGAATTCCTTTAAAATGTAATAAAAAAGTAGTGTAAAATTCCTTTAAATTTATTAAAAGTAACGCTGAATTCCTTTAAAATGTAATAAAAAAGTAATATTAAATTCGTTTAAATTTATTAAAATTAATGCTGAATTCCTTTAAAATGTAATAAAAAAGTAATATTAAATTCCTTTAAATTTATTAAAAGTAACGCTGAATTCCTTTAAAATGTAATAAAAAAGTAATATTAAATTCGTTTAAATTTATTAAAATTAATGCTGAATTCCTTTAAAATGTAATAAAAAAGTAATATTAAATTCCTTTAATTTATTAAAAGTAACGCTGAATTCCTTTAAAATGTAATAAAAAAGTAGTGTAAAATTCCTTTAAATTTATTAAAAGTAACGCTGAATTCCTTTAAAATGTAATAAAAAAGTAATGTTAAATTCGTTTAAATTTATTAAAAGTTATGCTGAATTCCTTTAAAATGTAATAAAAAAGTAATGTTAAATTCGTTTAAATTTATTAAAAGTTATGTCAATTCCTTTAAAATGTAATAAAAAAGTAATGTTAAATTCATTTAAATTTATTAAAAGTTATGTCAATTCCTTTAAAATGTAATAAAAAAGTAATGTTAAATTCCTTTAATTTATTAAAAGTAACGCTGAATTCCTTTAAAATGTAATAAAAAAGTAGTGTTAAATTCGTTTAAATTTAATGAAAGTAACGCTGAATTCCTTTAAAATGTAATAAAAAAGTAATATTAAATTCGTTTAAATTTATTAAAATTAATTCTTAATTCCTTTAAAATGTAATAAAAAAGTAATGTTAAATTCGTTTAAATTTATTAAAATTAATGCTGAATTCCTTTAAAATGTAATAAAAAAGTAATGTTAAATTACTTTAAATTTATTAAAAGTTATGTTGAATTCCTTTAAAATGTAATAAAAAAGTAATATTAAATTCCTTTAAATTTATTAAAAGTAACGCTGAATTCCTTTAAAATGTAATAAAAAAGTAATATTAAATTCGTTTAAATTTATTAAAATTAATGCTGAATTCCTTTAAAATGTAATAAAAAAGTAATATTAAATTCGTTTAAATTTATTAAAAGTAACGCTGAATTCCTTTAAAATGTAATAAAAAAGTAATATTAAATTCGTTTAAATTTATTAAAAGTAATGCTGAATTCCTTTAAAATGTAATAAAAAATTAATATTAAATTCGTTTAAATTTATTAAAATTAATGCTGAATTCCTTTAAAATGTAATAAAAAAGTAATGTTTAATTCGTTTAAATTTATTAAAAGTAATGCTGAATTCCTTTAAAATGTAATAAAAAAGTAATGTTAAATTCCTTTAAATTTATTAAAAGTAACGCTGAATTCCTTTAAAATGTAATAAAAAAGTAATATTAAATTCGTTTAAATTTATTAAAAGTAATGCTGAATTCCTTTAAAATGTAATAAAAAATTAATATTAAATTCGTTTAAATTTATTAAAATTAATGCTGAATTCCTTTAAAATGTAATAAAAAAGTAATGTTAAATTCGTTTAAATTTATTAAAAGTAATGCTGAATTCCTTTAAAATGTAATAAAAAAGTAATGTTAAATTCCTTTTAAAAATGTAGTAAAAAACGGAAGGAAACTGAGACATGCGCATGCGAGAATTATGCCTTTTCTAAACAATTCACTTCTTGTAAGTAAAAAAGAATTAGAGCTGAGATCAAAACCAAAACATCAAGACTGTGAGTCAAGTATGATAACCATTAGACCAACTCGTCACGATCTTAAAAAAAGGTGCTTTCAAGCTTACTTATTCTTAATATAAGGAAGTTATCATGTGAACGATTCGTGCATGGTCAATCGTGAAACAGTTAACAAACAGATAAAAATTCGGTGATCCCCCAAGCAATAATTTTTCAATGTTGACACCTTAGCAGCCCTTTTCCGGATAAAAACCGATTAAAAAGTTTTCCACGCCTCTGAAGACCCTATATATCAAGTTTCAAAGCCGTAGATGAAAATTTTCGTGTAGTATATAGATTGAGAGTTATCCTCACACACACACACACACACACACACACACACACACACACACACACACATTCTCACTTTTATATATATACTAGCATGGGTGCCCAGCATTGTCCGGGTGTTTGTGTGTTTGGAGGTGTATGTTGAGCAAAAAAAAAAAAAAAAAATCGGTCACTTTTTTTTTTTAACTTTGACCCCTATTATGACCCTTTAAAATTTATTGTGTCAAGTGTTTAGACCGAAAATTGTTGGAGGATTTGGTAGAGTTCTTAAAAGTCAAATCGTTGAACTTTGACCTCTTAATCGCGAAATTTCTGGTCGAAATCTGGTCACATCGATTTTCCCAAAACTCAGTACCCTGTATATCAAATGTCGAGTCTGTAGACTAAAAATTGACCGAGTTATTGCGCATGGAAATGTACACACACAGACACACACACAGACACTTTTATAGATATGTAGATAGATAGATAGATAGATTTCACATGGTTCATGTTGGTAAGAAAATGAAAATGCCAGATCTATCAGATTTAAAAAGAAGGCAGATTGTTAGTGCCTGTATGGCAGGTGCTACTGTACTGAAGCGGTTGCGATGATGTCTGTATCAAGAGGAACTGTCTCGAAAGTGATCACAGCCTATACAAAAGGTAAATATCTTCTTCTAAACAAAATTCTGGAATAATTCTGAAGAGATTGTAGAGACCTTATAAAGATTATGAATAAAAAGTACATTTTCTCCGATGAATCATCCCAACTTCTTGTCATGTGCGTGTTTTAAGATAGCTGAAAGAAGCATTCAATCAAGACTGCCTTCTTCCAACTGTTAAACATAGAGATCGAACGGCAATGATCTGGAGGACCATATCTTGGAAATTGGCTGGTCTTATAGTTTAACTGCATAGAAAAATCAGTAACCAAAATTATTTGAAAAGTTTGCTTAATCGAGTTTATTTTATAGCTTGAAAACTGTTTCTGGACGGAAATGCTATCTTTTAGGATGATAATGCTCCCATTCACACGGCAAAAGTTGTAACTGAACATTACAAAGATCATTCAACTGAAGCTGAAGTAGAAATCTAAACTGGCCATCACATTCCTTAGATTTAAATGTTATTAAGCATTTGTATATTTGAAAAAAAAAAAAAAGAAAGTGGAAAGCCGATATTCTCCCCCTTCATCATTGAAATAATTAGAGATAGCTTTGGTCGAAGACTGGTATAGAATTCCACTAGAAATCGCTCAAGGATTAAATTTAATCATATTTCGATTCTTCAGACTACTGTTCTCATCTTCTGTATAATTTCCAATGTAACTTCTGATCTTCCTCAGGTGTATCTTTCTGTCGAACTCAGGAATTTATTTACTTCATGGGGTAGCATGCTCTCGTTCGTCAACCATGACGGGACTTTTGGTTACAAGACTCCGCAATATTCACTGGACCTGATTATCACTTTTTCAAGCATTTCGACAACTTTCTGCGCGAAAAATGCTTCAAAAGCCGAGATGATGCTTATATATATTACTGTATATATTTTCTAGTGTTTATACATTTCAATCACCTGGATTATATCGAAATGTGTCAAGTTTTCAAATAAAACATGGTCTCATACAGTTTTTATGATAATAATAATAATAATAATAATAATAATAATAATAATAACTAGCGGGACCTGTGGTAATTCCACAGTGGACTCTTTCATATGTAATATATGGATGTTGGCATTTTTGTGGATGTTCAGCGTAAATGGAGACACTCTGATATTATCGTAGTTCTTTTGTTAAAACTGCAAAAGTATATATCTAAGGTAGCGGGGACGCCCTGCGTAGCCTAAATAATTCGCAATTGTATTTTTCGGTCGCCCACTGAGAATTGAACCCCCCAGAAAATTTTACTTTTACAATTGATTTTTTCCAAGTACTCTGACTATTGCACCACAGGTTCTTGCGGACAGTTCTATTAGGTTGGTGCAAAAACAACATCGTTTTCTCACATATGCTACTTTTATATATGATTTATTCATTGATATATATATATATAGCCATGTTATATATCATTTTGAAGCGCGTTTTTCGCTCTCACAAATCGTGTTATTCATTACCATTCTAAATCTTTTCATTCATTTTTTGCAGGCTTTTCGACATAATAAACAGAATTCAAATCCGCACAATTTTCTTGCTCCAGTTTAAACTAGGCCGAAAAGCTACCAAGACAGCTCGTGATATCAATGACACGTTTGGCCCAGGAACCAATAACGAATGTGTGGCATAACGGTCGTTTAAGAAATTTGGCAATGGTGAAGAGAGTTTCGAAGATGAAGACGGTTGCGATCGATCGACTGCGGTTGATAACGGACATTTGAAAGCCTTAATTGAAGCTGGTCCTCGTAACGAGAAGTTGCTGTTGAACTCGAGGTCGACCACTCAACAGTCGTTCGGCATTTACTGCAAATAGAGAAGTAAAAAAGATGGATAAATGGGTGCCGCATGAATTGAACGCTAATTAAAAAAATCCTCGTTTTCAGGTGTCTTCTACACTCCTTCTGCGCAGCAAAAGTGACCTATTTCTCGAACGGATTGTGACGTGTGATGAGAAGTGGATCCTCTACTACAACCGGCAACATTCGGCAGAGTGGTTGGATGCCGGAGAATTTCCACAACACTTCCCCAAACCGAAATTGCACCAAAAAAAGGTTATCATGACTGTTTGGTGGTCTGTGGCAGGTCTAATCCATTACAGCTTCTTGAATCTCGGGCGAAACGATTACGGCGGAGAAGTACTGCTGACAAATTGAGGAAATGCACAGAAGTTCCAACGTATGTGCCCGAGATTGGTCAATATGAAGGGACCAATTCTCTTCCATGGCAACGCTTACCCGCATGTTGCTCAACTGACCCTTCAGAAGCTGAAGGAATTTGGTTACAAGACTCCGCAATATCCACTGGACCTGATTATCACTTTTTCAAGCATTTCGACAACTTTCTGCGCGAAAAATGCTTCAAAAGCCGAGATGATGCTTATATATATTACTGTATATATTTTCTAGTGTTTATACATTTCAATCACCTGGATTATATCGAAATGTGTCAAGTTTTCAAATAAAACATGGTCTCATACAGTTTTTATGATAATAATAATAATAATAATAATAATAATAATAATAATAATAATAATAATAATAATAATAACTAGCGGGACCTGTGGTAATTCCACAGTGGACTCTTTCATATGTAATATATGGATGTTGGCATTTTTGTGGATGTTCAGCGTAAATGGAGACACTCTGATATTATCGTAGTTCTTTTGTTAAAACTGCAAAAGTATATATCTAAGGTAGCGGGGACGCCCTGCGTAGCCTGGTCGTAAAATATGCTTAAATATGACATTTTAATTTATGCAGATTTCGTATATATTACTATAAGATGTCAATTTTCGATCCATTCTTATATATTATAAACCTGTGATTTCAAAAATGAAAACATATACATATGGCTTGGACGCATCAGCTTCAATCGAAACCGAAACCAAAACTTATGAAGAAAAAAAAGAATGTATGTATATATAACTTGAGTTCTTACAGGTATAATCGAAATCGAAACCAAAACTGATGAAGAATTCTTGGTAAAATTATTTATTACAAGAAATGGAAAGGCATAACAATTAATCGACAGACACTCGGAAGAACAAAAATAAATGTCATACAGAAAATAACACACACGCTATCGTATTAATATATAGATTAAAATATTTTATATACCAAAAACAGATTTTCATGAAACTATTTTAGTTAAAACAATGTTGTAATAAAATATTTTATTTAGAAAAAATAACTGTCATTTAATATATATATATATATATATATATATATATATATATATATATATATATATATATATATATATATATATATATGAAACTTAGATTTAATGTTTTTATAAAAATATTAGGTACTCATGTACTTATTGATCCGTGCTGAAATAATAACGTTATTATTTAAAAAGTCATTCTTAACATGGGGAGGGTAGGGGTTTTGGGACAGGGTTAGGTTGTTTTGGTATTTATTTTGGTGCTTCTGCAGAGAAGGAACCGTGCTGAAATAATGAATTTTGAAACCCATTCTTAATATGAGGAGCGGAGAGTGTTTTCTTTACTTTCTCCTAACAAGTATTAAATAAATTGGTACCAGTGCACTTACTGATCCGCACTGAAATAATAACGTTATTATTTAGAAAGCCTTGGTACTCATGCAGAGAGTGACCCGTGCTAAAATAATAACGTTATTATTTAAAAAGCCATTCTTAACATGGGAAGGGGAGGGTGTTTTGTACCTATTTTGTACTTTAACCTTACAATTGAAAAAAAAAACATATAAAACTTTAATTAAACGTGGAAATACGATTTAAAAAATAGCGCGGATAACTCTCTGCATTAACACCAAATATTTTATGTACAGACCCAGTTTCCTTTCGCTAATAACGTGTGGCTAAGTTCGAAGTTTCATTACATGCATCTGGGCTTTGTTTACATGTTACAGCAATTAGTAGTAGTAGCGATAATATTTTTAATTAACGAAGACCTCAGAGTCTCTCTCTCTCGCTCTCTCGGTTTCTCTCTCTTTCGCTCTATCTCCCTCGCTCTCTCTCTCTCAATAAACAAATGTAAAGAAAAATAAACAAAACAAGTAAATGCTTAATTTTTGTCCCCACCTCCCGAGTTGTTTTATCGTTTTTATTACGGAATAACTTAAAATCAAATATTTCTTAACAACTTTTGAAAGATAAAACCCTACATTTTATAGAAATAAAAACAGACCTAGCAGCGAGAACATGCTAATCGATTAGGACCTAGAGCGTTCGTAAATGTATTCGGAAATTAAATCTCTATTCCAAAATAAATTTCAACCAATCAAATTTGCCGGAAAGCGTGACACACAAAAGAACACACACGCTATTGTATTAATATATAGATAATAATAATAATGATAATAATAATAATAATAATAATAATAATAATAATAATAATAATAATAATAATAATAATAATAATAAAAACAACTGAATAAAAAATACATAAACTAAATGTAACCAAAAATGATTCGTGAAGCTTAGTTTACCAGGATCATGTTCTATGATGAATGAAATTTAAAAAATTAATTTACCGCTAACTGACCAAAAAGTGGGTGCTCATTTTATATTAAATTAATATAGAAAAATGATTCTCTCGTTCAAAAATCTAAAATATGAAAGTGTTTGTAAATTCTTTCTCCGCGGATATTTGTCCATACAGTGATCGAAAATTTTCTTCTTACTAAGGAATCACCGCTTATCAAGAATCGAAAGCCACTCGAGGATTAAGATTAATAAATGTCAGATGGTTAGTGAGACAACACAGTGATGATCAGTAGTGGTGAAAATTGGGTAGGAATCGATTTTTTGAGAGGACAACAACAAGAATCAATCATTATAGTCAGCTAGGAAGCAATTCAGTGGTTTGCGTTCTAAAAACCTGTAGTTCTAGCAAAGAAACTTTGCTCATGGAATTTTTGTTTAGTTTTTGGCACAGATAGAGAGTTATGAAAATTGCTGACATTTGTTGAAGCTAGACGACTGTTTGTTGCAAGTATTTTGCAGGGGGGCTATAGATAGAAGCCCAGTCGAGCACCTGCCATGAAAATAACGATGAAGCATAGATAGAGTCACAACATTTCTTCTGTGAGAAAGAGGAAGTAGGGAAGAGAAAAGGGACTTCGTCCACTAGATTTCGAAGACGGTTTTGTATCCTGTCAAAGCAAGAAATGATACTCTCAGCAACTCCTTTCTAGATTAAGCAACAATACTCCATCTTAGGATGTATTTGTTTTTTTTTATGCAGGTAGATGATTGCATTGGGAGTGAGATATATTTTGATGTGAGCGAATGATAGTTTGAGAGTTATTTCCTCCTGAACAAAATTTAATTTAAAGATTTAAAAAATAAAATAAAAAAAACGAAAATGGTTATATAAAGCATCATGGCCGGGAGTTAGAATACACAGGGTGTGCTTGTTGGTAGTTGATAAAGATTGAAACGAACAAGCTTCTTTCCTAGAACTGCCCGCCAGTGGAACTTTGTTCCGCTGGCCTGCTTTCCAGCTGACTACAATATGGTTATCTTCAAGTCCAATGTAAACAAGTTCTTGCTGAGTCGTCCCCTTATATATATAGAAGCTCAGTCAAGCACCTGCTATTAAAATAACGATAGAGCAGAGATAGACTCGCAACATCTCTTCTGTGAGAAAGAGGAAGTAAGGTGGAGAAAATGGCATTGCTCACTGGATGTCGATTTCGGTTGTGATAAAAAAGTAAGTTTACTCACCAAAATAAAAAGTTAAAGTAACAATCAACGTTTGTAACAAGATATTTTTTTTTTTTTTTAGATTTTTTAAAAAGAACACATAAAAATCAAACACCAAAGTGTGCTTTGTCTTTTGAAAAAAATAAACCTATAAATTCGTAATATTTTACGTACGCGCTTGTTAAGAATTCGTTCGTTACTGTGATATATTCCACTATATTTGAATATGAAAAAATGCACATGACACATCCTGTCAGATCGCCACACAGAATTTGGCGTTTGAATCTGAGGAAATAGTGAATGTCTTTTGATATGTATGAAAAACATATAAGGAAAAAAGTAACTGTAATAAAAAATATATTCGAAAAAGCTTACTGACGCAGACGTCTAAACTCTTAGCGAATATTTAGTGTTTCGCAGGAATGCGAATGTAAAGTGTTCGTTAAATATTTTAGAATAACCAGTGCTCGTTTCACCCTTCTTTAATGAAAAGTTAACAGACAGTGTAAGTGGCGGTGAAGAGAGTAGATAGGAGGATGTAATTAAAAATTACAGCCACTTTCTCTTTGGAAAATTTATTTATGTTGTGGCCATGAAGGGTCACTAAGGAGGAAACTGACACAAATATAGGTTAACAAAACGTATTTGTACTGAAAACAAAACAGAATATGTAGAGAACAGCAGTCGTAGCACGTAACACCAACGCATTTGTATTGAGAACAAAGCAGAATATATAGAAAACAACAGTCGTAGCACTTAACGCCAAGATGGCGTACTACAGAAACACACGCACGCACGCACGCACGCACGCACGCACGCACACACACACACACACACACACACACACACACACACACACACACACACACACACACACACCGTAAGCATCGGTATATTTTGCTCGCTTTATAGAGTTCATATATTGTGCATAGGTGAGTCCTTCACAATAGTTTGGAGGAGTCAGATATTTCGGAGAAAATATAATAAATATTGAAAACAGAAGAAAAATATGCATAATTTCTGGAAAAATGCACGAGGGGGTAGGGTAATTGTATTGCGGATAAGATTGGTACATGGATAAGATTGGTACATTTTGGTCATTAATCTATTATATCTAAAGGCAGGAGAAATCGACTTTACTTTATTATATAGGATGACATCTTCTGACTATTGTTAAAATTTTACAAAAATCGAAGGTATCTGAATTTTGATGAAGCATTTCTAACGCTTGTCGCTCTTTGCATAAAATTAAATTAAAATAAAAAGAGTTCGTATTATCAATCCGTACACAATCGCGTTCCAAAATTCAAATTGATCGGTTGACACATTTAGGAATGATTCCCATACATAAAAATATATAAAATATATACGTATATCAAATTTTAAACACCGGCAACATCATTTTGAATATTCATAATTTTCTCAACAAATGTCTTTCATGTATCCTCATCAGAAGTTACGTCCAATAATCAGTCATATCCATCAAAACATTGTAATAAACCAACCGGGCAAAACCGGATATTTCTTCTCGTTGACTCTGAACGCAATCAGTTGGAAATAAGATTTGTGCAAAATTAAAGGAAATTCCCAATTATATCAAGTGAAGCCATAACGTCGTTCCCCTAAACGTGAAGCCGCCAGCGTCAGTCCGCGTTCCAATCTGAGAGAGGAGAAATCTCTTGTACTGCGAGTCGAGACAAATTGTCGGCTACGAAGGCGCATTATTAATTCAAGTGGATGCGAGAAGATAGCCCCGATCGCTAATTAATGCAGGAAAAGAAGTTTCCATCATATAATGGAAGTTCAGTCTGAATGTCGACTATAAAAAAAAGGCTTTATGAGATTAAAAGGATCCAGGCGTTTTTATTCCCCATCGCCATTGGAGGGAGACGTAGAGAAAATACAATTCTGTAGAAAGCGGCTCGTTCTGGGAATGACGGTTTCATAATCTCTATCTAATTAAAATTATGAGACGAATCATGTGTATGCTTCTTTCGTCTATGTGACTGAGGTATTATTATTTACTCATTAAAGTTTTCACACGCTACTATATGTGGTTACGCATTGGTAATAGCCAGTGGTGATCCGATGGAGTCTGAGCGGCGACAAGTCTCTCCAGATTTCCAGTACTTTCACCTCTTCTCGATAACCGTTGTAAATCATTTAGCGTTATCTCAACATTCGTTTACCATTGATTTCTCATTGGCAGCAATCATAAGTCTTCTTTGGAATTTAATTAACAAAAAATCTCCCACCAAAAGTCCGAGTACTTTCTGTACGCTTCTAGTTGAGGTCTGACCCCGCCTTGACCAATTATTATTATTATTATTATTATTATTATTATTATTATTATTATTATTATTACTTCTGTTGTCACATTTTGTGTCTGGATGTTGTTATTACCGATTTTGTGTTGATAGGCGGATCATAACAAATGACTATAGACGATCCGCATTTTCCTTTCTCAGTCTTTCAGCAATTTCCGCAAGATTCTGGCGGTTACCAACAAGGCAGTCTTTTGAAATACGATAGACCTTAATTTTATCAATACACTTTTGTCAAACTGTTACAATAAAGGTCCACTTTTCTTGTAAGTAAGAAAAACATTATATGAGTAAAAATAAGATTTGATAGACCGAGATTCGAACCTTGTAAGCAAGGTTCGGAAATAGGTTCAGAATTAGAGTCACAAATTGAATGTAGAATTTCGCATTGTTCAAATTAATATAGAATAGTAGATATGTTTGAGTAAAAGGAATTTTGATTGTTCAATTCTTTTTTTATGAAAACTGAATTAAAATAAGGTCAATTAGAAGAACGAACAATAGCAAATTTAAATATGTTGAAAAATAATTTAGGTCGAAAAATAGGTTAGAAGAATTCTTTGTCTGCAGTAATGGTTTGGACATGTGCGAACCATGCATGTTTAACCCACGTGAGTTTCCCACGTGTGTGTGGACCGTGTTTGAAGCCATACATGACGTCATAGCAGAAAATGAATTGTCAATATAGTTTGCTAGTTTTAGGAGTTAGACAGACGGGTAGACAGAGTTGGAGACAGACGGGAGACAGAGCTGACATTGGTCAGAAGAGGGCCCCTCTTTGGAAGCGAAGGGTTAGAAAGTTTTAATCATGTAGTCATCTTTGAATTCCTGGATGTCATTATCATTGTGACCGGTCGAATGTAATAAAAGAACACATCATATTTTGTAACTGCGTCCTGTGCCACCTTTCTACCAAATTGAAAGTAATATGAACTAATCGTTAATATGAACTGTGTGTCCTCTTATCTTAATGAACTTTGTTCCCACTCATCGTTAATAATGAACATTGTGTATAACTCACCTAAGAAATGTGTCCCCCTCTCCATCTAAGTAATGACTGTCCTCTCTTCTCTGTGTTAAAGAACCGATCACCATCCCTCTCCTCTCTAAATATATTTTATAAGAACCACAGACTGTAAAATGTATAAATGTCGTTCTCCTTCTCTCTTCTATATCTTCCCCTCAATCAATATGAATGTCCCCTATTTATTTTCCTTTTCAGGTATTGGTACTTTTCGACCTTATATTTTTCTTTTTCGTTCACATTCACGTAAGCTGACACTGCTATCTCAATTATTAATATTTTGTGTTCCCTTTTTCCAACAAGACTAAATTTAGTCTCCTTGCTTCAATCACATTATCACATATTATTATTATTATCATTACTACTACTACTACTTGATAATTATTACACTTTCAAAAAGCAACAATATTACAAGCAAATAATTTAATTACTAAATTAAACCCTTCAGATTAGAATTCGCCTTTTCGTTTATCAGTCAGCGATAAATTTTTTAAATTTTTTATTTCAAGAAAAAATAATGAATTGCTTCGTGATGCTTTCAAATTTGAAAGGAGTTCGGAGCATTTAAACCGTCGAATCGGAAAACATTTGTACCTTTAAAATTCTTTGCAAATCTCCATTATAATATAAACATTATAATAGTAGGGAGGAGATTTTTTTAATGGATAGCCGGTTTTAGAGAATCATTTTTAATGAAAACTATTCATAGATTATACTCCAATGTGAGGGAGCAAGAGAAACGTTAAATAAAAAACACAAACAAAATAATGAATTCAGAACCATACATTCACAAAAGAGATGTTTTGTATACGTTTAAAATGAACGTTTATATTACTAAGAAAACATAGAATGTCCCTCAATATTTTTAGAGTTCTAGTAAAACAAGAAGGTTTAATTAGCGAAGGTATCGAAGAAGTCTGAGTCGATAATTTAAGGATCCTGAATTATTCAACGGGTTTGAAAAATCATAATTAAACTTCCATACTCAATTACACAAATTAAATTTAATTAAAATGAGTCAATGTTCATGTGTTTTTACTGTAAAAAGAAAGTTCAATGAGAAATGAATAGTTTATACACTTTATTTTGATGAATAATTTATACACTTTATTTTGATGAACAGACGACAATGTGAAAACTTAATATGTGTTAGTGTTAGATTGCGTATGCCTAATGATTTATATTTTAATTTTCCTATCAGTTTGTTCAAGCTGCTGGGGATGAGGCATCCTACCGGATGCCAAACATTCACTCGTTATCTTATATATATATATATATATATATTATAACCGAGAGATCTTTTAAACATTCTGACCGGCCCTATAAGTGCAATTGTTTGAATCTATCTTGCACTTGGTTCATCGGATATATTTGCTAAATAGTTTTTGAAATTCTTTCTCATAAGTTCAGTTGCTCCTATCATTACTGGACTTATAGAGATTTTCCTAAGATTCCAGCTTCGTTTTATGTCATACGTAAGACCTTGGTATTTCGTTGTTTTTTTTTTCTCCTGTGTATGTGTGTCTATTTGTAAATTAAGAAACTACAATGGCAAGGGAAGCAGACGAAAAATAGATGTTAATTCTGTTTGTCGAATTTGGCTCAAACTTCTTATTGAAGAAAATCCGGCTTCTAATGCATCAGAACGTTAGATTGTATAAATTAAAAAAAGTGTATATGATTGGCTTAGAATGTTTTTATTTGTGACTTTTTTATATACAGGCGAGAGTATATGCGCAGAAACTATGTAATCATTTTAATTTTGAACACCAAAGTGTAAACATGGTCGTTACAAATAATTTGCTGAAAATGATTATATGAGTATAAATCTACAACCATACAAATGTGTTTTCTGCAGCCAACACTCTTAAATAATACCTAATTGTTGAACAGATTCTTTCTATAGATTCTTTTCCAAGAATTACATTCTTATGGACTTCTCTTCCTGCTGCCCGTTTTCCTCATGTCTATAGCCTTTTTCAAGACTAAGGTCAATAGGCATCGCTTGTCTTTGCGATAACCATTTGTTCTTGCTAGTTCCTCACATCAAGGCCCTGTCGGTGGGGCATTAGAATACACCGACTGCCCCCTTGCAGAGGGTAAAAGTCCCTCAATGAGGGTCCTGGATATGACCTTAAACTATATCCAGTGGTGAGGCCCCAGCTTGTGGGCTTTGGGGAGTGGTGAGCCACCCTTTAATTACCATTGCTCCCAGGTCCACTCTGACCTGGAGTGGTAGTACCTGTTAGGGTCCAAACTATGGGTTAAATAGAAACCGACGTGAAAACAACAAATATATTCTATTAAAAAAATTTTCTTCAAAATCTTTGGATTCGGCATTAAATAATCCGAAAAGGGTTGATATGCCGTAAAACAAAAGCAACCAACCAACATCCTCACATCAAGTGACTTCAAACCTTGTCTGGGGCGATTTCCATAAAAAAAACAATCTGGTAGCTGCAATTTGAACGATTGTTGTTGTTTCTAAGTATTTTCTTTCTCCTATATTTGTTGACCTAGCAAAGTGTAGCTATGGTTGTATGTGTTGTGTCGAAATTTAGGTTTCCCTTGACTTAATTCAGAATCAACTGATGTAATTAGATTGCGTCACAAGTAGACTACGAAAGGTGACAGACAGGGAACAATGGTTAAACGTCTGGGTTTCACTCATTGTTCTAAATCATTGCTAATTAATTAATTTAATTTGGTTTCTTTAGCCGCGTATATGTGTTTATATAAGAGGCCGATTAAATAGACGAGAGAAAGTATTTTTTGTAAAAGGCTTAACATTTTTAAATATTCCTTTTAGGTTTCATTTATAACGATAATTTTCTATGGTTTGGCCACGTCTACAATAAAGATATACTTTTTGTTTGAATCTCACGAAGAAGAATCTCGCTCGTCTGTTGCAGGTATTATTTAGCATTAACGTTGTTCTGCTAGAATTTTCTCTAAAACATCATGTATATTATTCTGTGACGCTTGTTTGAATAGCATTTATGTCCGTATTATTTGGCTTAGTCGGACTACTTTTCTCAGTTTGAGTGTGATTTTCACAACATTTCGCTCGATGTAACCTCCAACCTTCTTCAGATGTATTTTGTCGAATCGGCGAATATTTCTATAAGGCACGGCAATCTGTAAGGAATTTAGAACTGAACGATTTATTTAATCCACAGGGGTAAGACGCTCTTGTTCTGTCACCCATGATCAGGTAGAAGTAATAAGTAATTTGCATTTGTATTTTGAATGTCGCCCGCACTGAGTATTAAACCGCAAGGACCCATGGCGTAGTTGATAAAGTACATGGTAAAATTGAGTCTTTTAGTGGTTGAAGGTCAGAGGTTGCATCGACCGAAATGTTGTGAAAATAACACTCAAGATGAGAATAGTAAAAGAACGATGTTGTTAGCTTGAATCATTGTGGGTAGTGTGAAAGGAGTTGTGTTTGAAGGCTATATCAATGCGGTTCATGGGAAACACAGTGGACACAAGTTAGTATATAAAAGAATAATGACAATATTAGAAGGAATTTTCAATGTTTTTTTTTCTATTATATTACGTTTATTTGCCAACATAATGTGTAGTACAATATGATAGGTGTTGATGTTCCTAATTTTCGAGAGCAGTATCTCTTCTCCAGGGGAGAAAAGAAAAAAGAAACGCAATTGAAACGGACTGGAAATTCTTTCTAATGTTGTTATTATTCTTTTATATACTAACTCATGTCCACGATGTTTCCTACGAAGCGCATTGACATAGCCTTCAAACACAACTCCTTTCACATGAAAATAATAGTCTGAATTATACAAATCATCAATCCTAATCTAAAAAAATGAGAAACATGATTTACTTGACTCTGTCAATCAATTAATATTTTTGTCTCTTTCTCTCATTTTTAAGTTTAAAATGGAATTTTCGTTGGTCTGTCGCGCTTAATCCTGAAATATCATTTTTACTGCTAAACGCTCACATTTAATAGACGCAGCGGTAGAATACAAGTTCCCGCGTTTTTCTTTGATATTTAAGTTTCGTAATTCATCGGCGTTGAGATCTAGGGATGATTGTCTCTTCCAGCCAATTTCTTGCCATTTATACGCCATGAATAGAGAGACAATTGAAGATATATTCTTCAGACATCTGCAGTGCTAAAATGGTTGGTAAAAGTTGGTGATAATTCTTATATCTTTTACTATGGATATATTGTTCGTTCTTCGAGTCCGATGGCTAAATATTATCTTTTCACGCAGTAGAAAGGTGTTAATGCACCTATGGCTACATATTACTTAGTTGCAATAAGATTTTAAAGTAAAATGATGCTTTACAAAATAAAAAGAGTATTCGCAGTTCTGGTGTACAGTGTATAAATATGTTATATTACTTCACATATATATGATTTATTGAAAAAACAACAACTTTTGTTCCAAAACATGGCAAATTGACATTGAAGCGTTATGGGTTTCTGTGATAGGAGCCGGATTTATCTCATGCATTCATAGAAGTAACGTTGTCAACTCTTTGCGATTAAAATAAAGAAATATAAAAGAATATCTAATATATAAAAGGTTATATGTCTGTCTTTCCGTCTCTATACTTTGAAACTCTATCTCTTCCGAAACTAAAAGTCGAAGAGTGGTGATAGGGGCTTCAAATGATTAGATTTTTTATGAAGCATTATTTTGTGGGTCTTTAGCCGATTAAAATAGTTTTTAAGAGGTACAAAAAAGGGGTGAAAATTGAAAAAAATTGTTAGAGATTTTGTACATTCAACTTAGTTTATTTTTAATCAGTTCATATGCGTGTCACGTTGGAACAGTGGTAACGTCACCAACTTTGAATGCTACAGTTTTGCTTTTGGTTTCGATTCTAGCTAATGGCACACAAATACATTTTCTTTTTACTTTTGAAATCACGATTCGATAATAATATATACGAAATCTGGACGAATTAAAATATATTTAAACGACAAACAAAGGGATACAGCATTGCAATAGTGTTACACTGTCTGGTGCTTGTCAGACCGATGCCAATAATAAATATGATGATGCGCTGATAGTGGTTTTGATAATCACCCTAAGCAAATTATAATACTCAGTTAGTCCCATTATACGAGCCACAATGCATGGAATATTGTTGCCACATCTGGGCTGGTGCATCTATCATTAGTCTATCACTCTTATTGAGAGTAATGAAAAGAGTCTCTAATCTAATAGGTTTCGCATTATCGGCCAAGCTCCAACTCCTGTCCCATCGCCACAATGTCGAGCCCGTGCCTGTTTTACAAGTACTTTAATGGAATATGCTCTGATGAACTCAAAGCATCTGTGCCCTCTCGACGTATATACGCCCGACTAACCTGACAAGTTGCAAAATCCCACCTCTTAAGGTCCTTATATGCCAGGCTTTCTACTTTAATAGTTTCTTCTCTCGGATTGCTAAACTTTGGAATTCGCTCCTTGCTTTCCTGACAGATGAATAAATGTAATGTAAACAGACATCTTGCTGCTTAACTCTGTTTCTTGTTAGACACGATCCAAATAGTAGCCGCTTACTCCCCAAGAGGCAATAAGCCTTGTTTTAGGTGAAAAAGAGTAAAAATAATTCTTACGTACTCACACACTCGCCATTGGTAATGTTAAAAGCATGTTCCATTTAGGGGGTTAAGATACACAGCAGGTTGCACTAAGGTATTAATGTCCTTTATTGATCTAATATACTGAATACGCATATTCTAGATTTGGACTAGAATGCCACGGTTGACGATATAGTATATCTAAATATACAACCTGTAACCCGTTTGATTAAAATAGCCATTCATCTTTGCCTCCTTCGTTGCCTGACTACATAAAGTGATTCTCTCTTCTAAATCCTGTATGACGTCACAATCTCACATTTTCTCGTTGACTTCCGGCTCCGTACTTGGCTCTATAAAATTTGGTTCCAGTGCCAAGTTAGATGTATGTTTTGACGAGGAAGATATATGTTGAAATTTACGAAAAAAACTTAGTTAGATTTTGTTACTAAAATGTTTATTCGTTTTTTTGTCATCCTTATTCTTATGATGTATAGTAGTTCTTCATTAAAGCAGATAGCGTTCACGCATGTGTCGTCCCTATTTACCTGTCTTTCTAAAAGAACAGGGTTAGACACAATCTTGGCTTTTTAATATGGAAAAAAGTTATTCTAGATAGAACAAAAAATAAAAACTGATCCCACCAAAAATAATTTCTCCTCCTCTTGTTACAAGAAAGGTTCCCCTTTTCTTGTAAGTAAGAAAAACATTGGATAAGTGAAAATGATATTAGGATAGACCGAGATTTGAACTTTGTAAGCAAGGTTCAGAAATGGAATTTCGAATTGTTCAGTTCCACATAAAATAGTTTAGATAAGTTTGTTGTAAAAGGAATTTTAATTGTTCAATTCTTTTTATAAAAACTGAATTAAAATAAGGTCAGCTAGAAAAGTACGAACAATAGCAATTAAAAAAAACATATTGAAAAATAAGTTAGGTCGAAAAATAGGTTAGTTAGAATTCTTTGTCTGCAGAAATGGTTTGGAAACCTGTGCCAAAGCACGTATGTTTAGGCCACGTGAGTTTCCCACGTGAGTAAGTCACGTTGAGAGCCATACATGACATCATAGTAGAAAAGCAGATTCTCAATATAATTTGCTAGGTAGTGAGATTAGGGGACAGAGAGACTGTCCAGAGTTGAGTCAGATGGAGACAGAGCTGACATGATAGGGGCCCCCCTTTAGAAGCGAAGGGTTAGAACGTTAAACATGTAGAAACAACTTTGAATTCCTGGATGTCATCATCATTTCGACCGGTCAAATGGAATAAAAGAACATCTCATATTTTTGTAACTGCCGTCTTCGTGTCGTCATTCTACAAATTAAACGTAATGTGTGTAATCCTTTATATGAACTTTGTTCCCACTCATCGTATTTGTATAACCCATCCTAAGTAATGTGTCCTCCTCTCCATCATAATAATGACCGTCTCCTTCCGTGTTAAAAGAACTCATCACCCCTCCCTTTCCTCGCTATATGTATTAAGAGAAACATCCCAGAACTGTATAAATGTCTTTTCTCTCCCTCATCACCATCGTATATCTTGTATTACATGTACCCATTACATTCCCGCCGTTTCTAGTAAATATAAATGTCCCTTATGCAACACTCTGACTGTTAATTCTATCAGATCAAGCTCCCTGAAGATATCGGCTTCTTGACCTAAAATGCAGCAAACATTGATGAAATGACTGGAATCAGCATTAAATAACTCGAACACTTTTGATATGCCGTAAAGCAGAACAATAAAACTAAACACCCTAATACTTACAATAATTAGTAGCAATATTATAACACTTTCTTCTTTGTGAGCTGGTGCTACTAGAGCAGGTTGACTGAAAATACTGACTTCCTGACCTAAAATGCAGCAAATATTGATGTTACTGTTTTTACCTTTTCCTTTGCAAAATTCAACCATGTCCTGCAAAGGCATAAACAAAAAAACAACAATTGTTCTCTACAAAACAACCAGACCAAACACCATGAATAAATATTTAAAGATATACAGAACTTGAAGCATAAAAACTCTTACAAAGATAACCCAAAAAGTGTTGATATGCCGTAAAACAAAACAAACTCCCCTGAATGGATACAGAATAGATATTGCACTTTGATCCAAGCCCAAATGCAGTCAATTAACCAAGAAAAGTATGACAGACTATATTAAAAACTGTCAACATCAATGATTAAAGAAATGATGTATCATTTAAGTTTTAAAACCCGATACGCCCTGAAGACAATATTAGACTATACCGGGGATCTTGGGCAATTTTTATTTTGCTAGTTCAGCCGTACATTGATTTCCACAGTCTCCTGGTCGCTTTCTATCTGTTGACCCTATTTTCAAACCTTATCAACTACAAATATCTCTTCAGCCTTGTGTATAACACAAAACAGCATATTGTGGCGAATCCACAGTTTAAGAATTTTAGAAAGCACGGTTAAGTGGTAGTTCCTGTTAGAATTCTATTCTATTGGCTAAATTCCCCGTATTCATCCTGTGCTCACCCCTAGTTCTGTCTCCGTTACGATCTTTTGATCATTCGGTTTTCTCAATAAAGATAAAAACAAAGTATGACAAAACCCCAAATACCCCTCCCCATCAGTGTATCGATACTTGATTGCTGACTAGGACAGTTTCTAAACGTTCATACCGGAATTGCTCCTTCGCTCTCTGCTTAAAAAGAACACACCCAGTATATCATCTGACAACTGATTGATTAATCGTCGTCATAGGCAACTACATATCCCCCAAGAAATTCCAACAGAAACCGAGCAGCCAGCCATATAGCAGTGTCAGAAATTTCGTGAAAATAGTGAATAATTCCACCCCATCTTTCCAAGCTTATAACTCCTCGAAAAATGTAATTCAAGCCCTAATTTTTTTTTCAATTAAAGGAGCAAGGACCAAGGTTTTATTAAAAAAACAAAAACAAAAAAAAACAATGTGTTTTTTTAAAAAAAAAAAGGTTTTAAACTTCGGACTTTACAGGTAAATTTCTAAAAAAGCGATTTTTTTTGTTTTAAATTTGAATATATTATTTATTGACCTTTTCTCTTCAATTTGTGATATATAAAACTCCCCGACATAATTAATTATTTACTTTTTAATAGACATTTCAAAATGAGAGGCGTGAATTATTCGACCCCCTGTTTTTTCAAGCTTATAACTCCTCGAAAAATGTAATTCAAGCCCTAATTATTTTTTCAATTAAAGGAGCAAGGACCAAAGTTTCATTAAAAAAAAAAAAGACAAAAAAAAGACAAAAAAACAATGTGTTCTTATAAAATAAGGTTTTAAACTTCGGACTTTACAGGTAAATTTCTAAAAAAGCGATTTTTTTTTGTTTTAAATTTGAATATATTATTTATTGACCTTTTCTCTTCAATTTGTGCGACATAAATTAATTATTTACTTTTTAATAGACATTTCAAAATGGGTGACACTTGGGGGGGGGCGTGAATTAAAAAAAAAACGTTTGTCTAAAATATTATATTCGGTTTATTGGAAAGAACATAAAATTTCACATTGACCCTGAAAATATCGTAAAAATAGAATCAATAGAAAAATTTTGATAGATTTTTAAAGTTTAAAAATTGAAAAATATTGAGTTCGGAAAATTCATTACTGTTTTTTAAAAACAAAATATTTCTATTACTTTTAAAACAACTGTAATAGTTTATTTTGGAAGTATAATCCATAAAGAAAATAAATAACCCACTTTTAACAGAGAAATTACGAGATTTTTATATTGTATTCGCAGTTTCGTGTTAGGGGTGTCAAAAATTCCTACAAAAATTCTGATACTGCTAGCCATGGTACAACCCTAAATGTTCTGCTGCCATTTCTCATAGAAACAACTGCTTCAATTGCTTTAACACGTAATAGATGTTTTAAAACTAAAGTTGCCTTTAGGACTGCCAGCAATTACTGGAGAAGGATGACAGAAAACGCGAGAATCATATGCTCAATCAGTCAAGTTCAAGGTAGAATAACAGAGGCTTGGTTCCCATAAGTTTTTGCGAATAACAAATAAGGTCCTGAACAAATGCGCGTCCTGTATCCCGACCGTCATCACCGTGCCTGAGATGATTTCATCAGAATCTGACAAAGCCAAATTTTTTGTCAAGAACTTTGCAGCAAAGTCAACCATATTCGACCAGGGCCATCTTCCTCCCAAATTTCTTCAAAAGACCGTATAATAATATAATCTGAACAACATCTAAATATATGTTTGATATATTACCACACTCATAAAGAACCTTGATGCTAACAAAACAATATTCCAGTCATAGTACTAAAAAATGTGAAACTTGAACTAGCACCCATTCTTACATATCTGTACAATCGATGCCTAAGGGAGAATTGCTACCCAACACATTTGAAAAACCTCATTAGTCTTCGCAATATATAAGATACTAGAGATCTTGTGCATCTCAGCCTTTGGTGCGTCATGAGTAAGTTGCTTCAATTCGTGTTAAATAGAGAAATTGTCAACCACCTCGGCAAAAACAAAATACTCAGTGACAAACAATATGATTTCCATTCTGCGGAATCTACAGTTAATGTACTGACTAATTTCACATGGAATCAGCGAATCTCTGGACAGGGTTTACTCTCTAGGCAATAGTTCTCGACATATGAAAGACATTAACAGGAATTGGTATAAAAGTCTACTTCACAAGATTTCTATGTTTTCTCAACCACCGAATCATGTATATTTCAATAGGTTTATATAAGCAGTAGTTAATGGGCAGAAGTTCGAAGCTTAAAGTATCAATGCTGACGTGCTCCAAGGATCTATTCTGGATTTAAAACTCTTCCTTATTTTCATCAATGATCTCCCAAATCACATTCCAAGTTCATTCGTCGACGTATACGCAGACGATACTACCATATATGGTAACACTTCAAAGGCCAAGATCAAGATATCTCTGAGTTTCTCTCCTCCGACCTTAAGCATTTGGTGCAATGAATCAAAAAGTGGTTAGTTAATGTTAACGCATCCTAAACCAAGCTTCTATATTCACACCACCAATGCTCTGATCCCCACTTGGCTATAATTTATATGACTGGTAATCGTCTGAAAGAAACACCCTGCTTAGACAAACTCCTTACGCCTACTTTTATACCTACATACATACATACATACATACATACATACATACACACAAATATATAAAGTAGAACGAAAAATCAAGCAAAAATGTTTCAAACCGATGTCAAAAAGACAATATTGTTTTAAAAAGAAAATTTAGAGTTTGCTGAGCATGGATGATGTCGACTGTAAATTGCAAACGATATTGATATTTCTTGGAAAACTCTACTTCCAAATATGGAGATCTGAAATTAGAATACAATGTGCCGCCAATCATTCCAGAGAGATCGGGAGACGCTTAGTATAACGATGTGAAACAAGTCACGTAATAAACAATGAAAGACAATAAATAAGTACGTTAATCAAACGTGTGTATTCAAAAGCCCAATGATCCCGTCCTATTTATTCAACATCATATTATTAAGAAGAAGATCAACTGACGCAAGTGGAAACAAATGATGTAGCGTATGAATCGCCGTAAAAATTAATAAGCTGCCTGATCTACGTCAAATAAAAATGGCATATGACATCTAAAAAAACAAAAACAAAACAAAAAAAAAACTGGATTTTTCTCGGTGTGTGCGGATAGACCGTGACAGATTAAAATGAACTGATAGAATGAAAGATGAATGAATATCAAGCTTTGCGTATTCTAATTGGAGTTAAAATATTCCTTTCTCACCGCTCTCGTATCGGAACGCAAGATACGCTGTCCATAGCATAATTGCTTATAACCACATATTTAAAAAAAAAAATAGTCATCTTAATATCCATGTAGATAAATATAAGTGAAAACGTGCGTTATCTATCGTACGTAAATAATAAATAATAATGCTATTAAATGTATTACAAATAGTAAATATGAATGTTGTAAGGTAACTATTTAACTAAAATGTTTCTAAGTAGGAGCACGTACTTATTATATAAATAAAACATTAGATGTATGTGTGTGCTTGTCTGCCTGCGTGTAAATATTTAACGGGTAAACTCTTAAATTACTGGCCACATAACACTTAAATTAACAGGGAATAGTAATAATACACCAAGGATGATTTATAACGAGTTAAATATTTGTTGTTAATGGATGATTAAGGCGTACAGATATATATTGGCCAGTTGAAACACAAACTGTTCATTTCAACTTGCCGACATATTTTTCTTATTTTTCCTACGCATGCCCAAATTCAATTCATTTCGTCAGTTTATATTAAATCTTTCTTACCTATCTCTCAGTAGCTACATCGGTAGGAGACACGACTGGAGCGCTAAATGTTTCTGTTTCGATTCTAGCTGCCGGCACTCAAGTTATTTAAAAAAAACTTTTGAAATTACTACCATATATTAGGTACATCATAATATTCAATAGAAAATTGGCTCTGTAATAATAAATACGAAATTTGTATGCATTAAATTCAAATATATTTAAGCGTATTTTATGACTCGGCAAAGCCGTGCGCCCCCGCTAGTCAATGAATATTATTTATTAGAATTATATTTTTGGTTTTGGCTCGAGAAACGATCAGTATAATGATGTTAAGCAAGTCACGTAATAGTCACGCCATTCAGAATGAAATACAGATTTTGTAAAACGAAACGTAACAATGACAAGATGAAACTTTAAGAATTTCCGACCCTGAATCAATAAATTTAGTAGTCAGAGTTAGATAAAGACAGTGTTGGGTTTGATACAGTTGGCATGAATTTGCGGCTTGGAGTAGATCGAGCAGAGCGTTAGCAAATGAGAACATAAACTGATCAACGAACAGAAAAAAACATGCCTCGATACATCGATAACATCGATACAGCTATATGTTTGGGAGTCTTGAATCACACATACTCAGAACACAACTGATTTATATACGATGCAAGGAGTTGTGCTTTCACTTGTGAGTTTGCGTTGTTCTATTTTTATACTTATAAGCTAGTGCCAGTGAGAGAATGCGACACGTCCAGAACAAGAACGACAGAGAAGATGGGAAAGCATGGCAAACAGTACTGGGGTCGGTGTTTGCGAGAGGGGGGGGGTGCACATTGCTTCTACAAAATGAAACGTATCCATGATAAAATGAAACGTATCCATGATAAAATGAAACGTATCCATGATAAAATGAAACGTATGATAAAATTCGGACATAAATCTACTTTATTAATTTTATTCACTGCGGACTATTATCCTCATCTTTTCTTAGTTGTTTCACGACATTTCGACCAACTATTCCTCTAGCCTTCGTCAGGTGGTAACCGTGCTTTCCGTAGTTGTTGTCGTCTCACCACGTTTTTGGGCAAGTAAGCCTCTACTTTACTATATCACATAGATGAAAAACTAATACACAAAATAGCATTATTTTGGGACCAGAAAACTGCTGCTCTAGAGATGACATAGTTATAATGGATGCTGTATGGCATATTTCCAACAGTTCTTTCTGGTAGGCGTTCCCTGGACTTGCTGATATAAACTTAACATGTTTGTGAAAATGTGTTTTAAATCGAACCGAAATGTAAATACATTACCAATCCATACTGATCGAATGTAAGGGAAATCTTTCTAAGAACAACCGTAAAACCTCTTGAAAATGTAGCTTCATGGAAAGACGAAAACTTGTACAACATTTTAATTGTTAATAGGAATATAATCGTTCGATATTCATATTGATTTAATCGTTCGAACACTTCTATAAAATTCCTATTCAAACGTAATTTGAACATATTTTGGTGAATTACTTTATTTAACGTGAGACATAATCAAACAAGCAATTTCAATATTTGATCGGTGTTTCACCGCCTTTGTTTGGCAATCACTATCACAGACACCACTAATCGATTTTATCGATTACCATTACTGATCTCCTTTTTCCAAAAGTGCGTTTATATTGCTAGCACCACGAGATTAATAACATCAATATAAATCTTAATGTTGCTTATTGGTTTTGTTTAATATTTGCATTGGGGAAACAAACAAACAAAAATGGGGAAATAAATAATTGTCACTCGGAAAGAAAAGCAGGATTCCAAAGACTAGCACATTAAAAAGTAATATTATCAACACGTTTTGGACTTTTCTCCGCATTTCTGGTGCGGCCATTGTCATCAACCCTTCCAAGTATTATGATCATAAGTGAAGTATCTCCTTCTCCCTATATGTGTATAAGAATTGTTGCATCATATACCTCCCAGTCCATATTAATATGAAGCCTCCAAGAATTGTCACAGTCGTCGTCGTGATGTAATATATATATATAAATGTCTTCCCATCAAAATTGCCATCACCATCGTTATATATGTGCCCCGATATGAATTCCCGTCATCTTTAAATATGTACCCCCTATACAACATTTTTTAATTTGGTTAGGGCGCTTCGGTTTTTCTATTTAGGATGAATAAGTGACAACTGTTGTATATTGTATTAGGCCAAAACTGTACTATAAATAGGACACTAAACAATTTCGTTTTGAAATCTATTAGGTTGGTGCAAAAATAATGCCGTTTTCTGATATGAAATTGAACGTCAAAAAATGACATTATTTTTGCACCAACCTAATATAATATAATATATAACAGTACTCCTTACTCCATATTTATTCTGAAAAAAGGATAAAATTCATCTATATTTATCAATTTTTCCTCCCAAGAGTTGTTGGAATTCTCTTTTAAAAATTATTGTGAAACTTTCTAAAATTCTATTTGTTCGATGAACTTATGAGCCTTACAGTAGTAAGCCACTAACTTATTGCAAAAAATTCATTTGAATAAACTGCTTTGCTCTTTAGCATAATGTGTAACTTTTATCTTGGATGTATTGGCTTTAGATTTCTAAAATATATTCCATGTATTCAGTTTCTAATATAGTCAATATTCCGCTTTCTAAATAACATTTTCTTTTCAATTGATGTATTCTAATCTATTTTTAGTCATTACACAAAGTTTCAATTGAAAAATAAAAAAATAGATATCCCGGGACTTAATAGGTCAATTACTTTGTGTAATTAAATACTGCATTTTTTACTAATGAATTATTCAGATCATTACGACATTATTGTCTGTGTGAAAAAGGAACTTGTAGAGATTAGGAATATTAGTTCGTAAATATTTCGAAAGTGAAAATAGCCTAATGATCAGAAGTTCGAATTGTTGACTCGTATTCAACTTTAGGTATTAATCCATCGTCCAAACATATCGCTTAAATATTTCGCAGGGCAAATCGTTTGGAAAGAAATCCCGAAGTAACGCGTAGGACAAAGTATGTCTCTTACATGACACAATTAATGTACATCTTACGTCATCAGTTCTCTGAGTGAGTGGATCGAGCGAGTTCCTTCCACGAGGATGGTTCAACTTATCCGTAACGCTTAACAATAAAACCGAGGATAAACATCGGACCCGACTACTACTACTACTACTACTACTACTACTACTACTACTACTACTACTACTACTACTACTACTACTGCTGTATTAAGCTAGCTGATCACAAAGGTCGTACCTCACAGATCACAAAGGTCGTACCTCAGTAGAGTTTGTAGTCCTCCTCGTTGGTTTCAGTTATACTTTAATCTGCAGGATTGCATATTTTATCCCCGACAAAGATTACCAAAAGCATTACGAAATAGGAGAAGGTTAATCGCAGAACACACGAAAATTGTACTGAAGCAACTTTGTAATTATCACGTATTTGATTTTCACCAGAGCTTCGTTAATCACGTAGTTATGAGGCTATTACGTTTCAACCGCCATCACCAGGGCGAAGAAAGTTTGGTATTTTTGCTTTTTTTGGCGGGTGGTGTGGCGGTCGCTGCAATTTTTCCACTGCATAGAAAATATATATATGTATATCTATAGATAACAGCGCTTTAGGGTAGGTAGAAAACACTTATAAACAATTTTGTCAAGGAATATTGTATGATTAAAAAAAGGGAGAATATTGCTGATTATATCAAGACAACAGTTGGCTGATAATGGTTACCTCTTTTGCAGTAGGTAGTCATCTCGTTCGGACGTGTATTAGGAGCTCTCGTAACGAACACACGTGACATTCGCTGGAGTTCGGTACAAATGAAAACGTCAGTGCTTAACTTTAACAACAAAAACAAAGTTTTTAACTCGTATATTTTTAGTAAATAGTTTTAAGAAAAAAAAAAAGAAAAGGAAACTGGAAAAATGAAGAGGAAAAGTAGCGTGAGAGATGAAGGAGAAGAAGAACTCGAAAAATGAATATATAAAAATAATAGAACAAAAATAAAAGACGAAAAATAAGAAACCGAAGAGTGTTCCACAGGCGTGCAGTTTTAAGAAAGAAGCTTTGTTCGTGAAATCCACGTTTGAGTTTAGGTACAGCTTTTCTATTCCTTGTCTTTGTCTCTTTTACGATGGAGTCTACAACGTGTTGGGCCCCTACCTGTTAAAACGTGTGTAAACGTGTACAAAAACGAGGAGAAGACGACGCATCCTGATGTTGATTCCTTCAGTCTGTCCTCTGAGTTGTGACTCTGATATTGGCATATCTGTGAATGCTGACATCTTAGATTTACAGGGGATACTGCTCGTCATGGTAATGATCATGAATACATGAACTATACCATGTTGATGTTAAGAGAGAGAGAGAGAGAGAGAGAGAGAGAGAGAGAGAGAGAGAGAGAGAGAGAGAGAGAGAGAAACAATAAATCGAAAGAAAAAAGAATGTTGAAAATGAATATATATATATATATATATATATATATATATATATATATATATATATATATATATATATATATATATGGCGATTAAGCTACACAGACTATTCCGCGTTTCATCCACGCTAGGATTCCTCAGGCAGATATTTTATAACTTACTACCTCGCTCTACATACGTATTGAGCACTGCTGAAGTAAATACTTTTTTTGTTAAGTTTGCGCATAAATTTATACTTTCGTATATTAATTTATGTGACTAATCGAAGTATAGTCACATAATATAGTATATATATATATATATATATATATATATATATATATATATATAAATATAAAGAGAGAATTGAATACATTCGTTAGCACTAAAACCTGTATTTATGATTAGCCATAAATTGTTGAAGTAGAAGAATATTTTATTGCATACATTCAAATAATTGAAGTGTCTATCAATTAACACAGCGAACCAAAAATTAGTAGTATTTAATAACTTTATCTATCTATATATATATATAAAAGTGAACGTGTCTGTGTGTCTGGGTATCTGTCTGTGTGTCTGTGTGTCTGTGTACACTTCCCCACGCAAAACTCTGTCAATTTTTAGTCTACAGACTCGAAATTTGATATACAGGGTACTGAGATTTGGGAAAATTTTTGTGATCGGTTTTCGGTCAGAAATTTGTCTCTTAAGGGGTCAAAGTTCAACGATTTGACCTTTGAGAACTCTACCAAACTCCTCCAACAATTTTGAGTCTATACATTTGAAATTTTAGATATGGGTTCCTTGTACATGGATCTAACTTAATAGCTTGATTTGAGCCACAAACAATAAATGTTAAGGGGTCATAATACGGGTTAAATTTTTAAAAAAGTTACCTTTTTTTTTGCTCAACATACACCTCCAAACACCCATTCTAGTATATCTATAAAAGTGAACGTGTCTGTGTGTGCGTGTGTCTGTCTGTCTGTGTACATTTCCATACGCAAAAACTCTGTTAATTTTCAGTCTACAGACTCGAAATTTGATATACAGGGTACTGAGATTTGGGAAAATCTTTGTGATCGGTTTTCGGTCAGAAATTTGTCTCTTAAGGGGTCAAAGTTCAACGATTTGACCTTTGAGAACCCTACCAAACTCCTCCGCCAATTTTGAGTCTATACATTTGAAATTTTAGATATGGGTTCCTTGTACATGGATCTAACTTAATAGCTTGATTTGAGCCACAAACAATAAATGTTAAGGGGTCATAATACGGGTTAAATTTTAAAAAAAGTTACCTTTTTTTTTGCTCAACATACACCTCCAAACACCCATTCTAGTATATCTATAAAAGTGAACGTGTCTGTGTGTGCGTGTGTCTGTCTGTCTGTGTACATTTCCATACGCAAAAACTCTGTTAATTTTCAGTCTACAGACTCGAAATTTGATATACAGGGTACTGAGATTTGGGAAAATCTTTGTGATCGGTTTTCGGTCAGAAATTTGTCTATTAAGGGGTCAAAGTTCAACGATTTGACCTTTGAGAACCCTACCAAACTCCTCCGCCAATTTTGAGTCTATACATTTGAAATTTTAGATATAGGTTCCTTGTACATGGATCTAACTTAATAACTTGATTTGAGCCCAATACAGTAAATTTTAAGGGGTCATAATAGGGTTCAAATTAAAAAAATTGACCGCTTTTTTTTTGCTCAACATACACCTCCAAACACCGGGGTAACGCCGGGCTGAAATAAAAAAAAAACATACATTGTAGTAGATAAAGAGTAGAAAGTTGACGTAACTCTCGCTGCCATTATTTTGGCCTTTTACTCTCACATTCCATGAGTAATGATGTTAACAATGAGGGAAGAATCGCTGTTGTTTGAGTAAGAATCTATATTGATAGTCCCTGACTCAAACAACAGCAATTCTTCCTTCATGGTCAAAATCATTGCTCATTTATTTTTACCAGATTTGGCGCTTGAAGTGATATATTTAGCTCATTCCTACGGTTATGACAAGAGCATATTCTTATCATTGTTTTGACTCTCGAGTATATATCCGACACAGTTAGACAGTTAATCAATCGAGAACCACATCATTTTATCTAAAAACATTGCGAGCCTGTTTCTACTTTATTGTTATTTCCATCGCAAGCGCTCGTCTGAGCTCAATCTATAGTCCCCCCCCCCTCGTCAAAATTTCACGAAAAACACTTGTCTAGCCAAAATCACTATCAGTAATTTCCCATTCCCTATCTGTGCCTAAACCTAAATGTAGATTCCATGAACAAAGCTTCTTTCTTAGAACTGCTCGCCCGTGGAACTCCCTTTCGATTGCCTGCTTTGTAGCTGACTACAATCTGAGTATCTTCAAGTCCAATTTAAACAAATTCTTGATGAACCGTCCTCCCTAAGTTATCCAATTTACAAAATTTCCACTACTTATATCCACTACGCTATAGTCACACTGTCTAATGTATACCCTTTAATCCGTATCCACGAGTGGCTTCCGGGCCTTGATAAGTGGTGATTCCTGTCTAAAAAATAGTAACTGATGTATACTCAAGAGTCAAAATAATGAAAAGAATATCTTCTTGTCATAGCCCTATTCATTACATTAAGTGGTCTTCATGTTTGGAGTGATTTCTATAAAATACTAACTTCTTTACGGCTCTATTTTTCAAAATAACCTCCAAAAATAACAGTATAAAAATTGCTTCCTTGTAAAATCATTTTTAAAAGCACCGCGTCGATTAATAATCAAACGGCATGGTTTATTGCAAACAACCACTCGTAAATGAACTGCAATTTTATCCGTAACTGTAGGATGTTCCTATATTTTCTTAGAACCATTTGCAGATAATGCTAGTAAAAGTGATTTAATGGTTATTGAACTGATATTCCATGTTCAAGACACGTCAGGAATTTTAATGACTAAAAAAAAAAACTTTTACTAGCCCCAAGCAAGTGCAGTTTATTAAGTTTTGCCACTGTTGCGAGCGACTTGTAACACAGTTTATTGTTTCCATGAAAAAAATATTTTTTCGTCATTCGTGGTGCAATGTTTTTAACAATTCCTTCAAACGCAGAAATAATGCTATATACGTTTATTATTTTTATCACCCCCCCACAAAAAACAGAGCACATTACCACTGAGACGCAAGAGGCTACTGTGAATTAAGAGCCAGATTCAAGGGACATCCTAAGTGAGGAGCTGTTTGTTCATATTACATTTAAATTTCTGCGTGTTGGTACAGTCAAGGAAACAGGGAGCAGGGAGAAAACTGCAAAAGCTTACAGCTCGATTTTAGAATTCATGAGAGTAGAAATTCCACCGGCATCTATAGATCTTCACAGGAAAGAGATAGGGTTTAGCTGATTATCGGCTTGGTCGAGTGTATTGATGCAACAGGGGTATCACAACGACAAGTTTGTCGTAATACATTCCATTGAGGGAGGTAACAGCGACAAATTAGGAACTCGGAAGACCCTGTGGAACACACTAAATTAAATACCCGTTTTTATATTCTGTCTAAAAGGGAGGGACTAGTGGTTGGTGTGCATTTGATTAATAATACCCTTAGTTAAATGTGAATATTTGATTCCCATTTCACTGTATTACTTCCTACAAAATGTTGAGCAATGTAACCTCTGGCCTTCCTCAGGTGCCTCTTGTCGAACTCAGAAACATATGTGGCATCACCAGTCAAAACCAGCTACAGATCTTAAATGATTTCTATTATATTTCTCGTCTCGTCTGTACTAAAGATTTTAATTTTAACATTCAGAAAACTGTCGCTTAGAACTAGTTAAGATTTATCCGTTAGTCTAACCTTACATACGTTTACACACGAAGACCCAACACGTTGTAGCAGAGTACATCGCAATGAGCATAGAACAATTAATAACTAGACTCTGTTTTCGTAACAACGATATTTATTTCCTCATTCTCCCGCCACACGTGACTTCCCGTTACGGATCTGACGTCACCCTCGTCTCTAACGTGATCTCGAACGTGCTGAAGTGATCTTGGTCTGTGAACACGCTTTTTTATAGTTATTTTCATAAATATCTTAGATTAACGCTTAGGTAAGAATTGCTTATCAAGCCACCCAAAGAAATGTTGCTCTAGAAAAGCACAGTAACATCTTGAATTAGTTTTAACATCGTCTGTCATTTTAAGTAGACATACGAGCTCATTACCTAGATCATATCTTGATACCACCGTCCCTTATTGGCACACCGATCGGCATTTGCATACGCGCGTCCGCACACGGTTGCATTAGTATGTTATGCGTTACACCACGTGTCGATACTTCTGAAAGGCGAAGACTCATATCTTTGTTTTATATAGATCCCTCCTCTAGGGGATATTCATTATTTCCGGATACGAATTAAGTTCAGACCAAATTATGTTATTTATATCTTTCACTTTGAAATAAGCAATATCTAGTCATAATATATGCGTTTTTGGATTATCTAACCATTACTTCATTGCATAAGAATGGTTTCAAAGAGTATCCATTTTCATAAAAGAGATGGAGAAAGAGAGCAGGAGAGATAGGAAAAGAAAATGGATTAAGCAAATGCAACAGAGACCAGACTAGATTTTAACTGGGATTGCCAATCCCATAATTCACGTTACTCGCATCTTCGAAATTTCATAGACTTAAATCTACACTGATGTGAAATAAAAAATACATTCTCGTTTTCAGCTCCAAAGCCGAGAGAGACGAATACTACGGCTTTAACTCGTGTTCTATAAATGATGAAATCAATCTCCTAACCTCAGTTTTCAAATACTACTTGACATTTAAGATCGCAATACAAACATTTGTGCGTTTTGGCTGACCTTTGCGGTTAGAATGTGGTTCTCTTTCTTTCCATCAATAAGGATGCTAAAGATTACAACGAAAATTGCATTGAACCAGAAAAATATCAGTTTTCAAAGTATCGGAAATAAAAGAGATTGAAAGCAATACATGATCACCAGAAACAGAAACGTTTTCCACACATGCGTACACATTCATACTTAGAAAAGAATAAGAAAACATACTCGATATAATATTCCAGTGTCTACGCATTGCTATCATTTTTTCATCTGATATAAATATTTATTTTTTTAGCTAGTCAATGTTTAATGTAGCATTTATTAAGTTTTAATAGTTAAATGTGAACTGCGCCTTGAGATTATATGCCAGTTATGAATTGGTATAAAGAATTTCGTTTTTAATGTAAAAAGTTCTATTATGATCTAATTTAGATTCTACTAAGTATTATTAACGTAGATATATAGTGATAAAAAGAAACTATTGTTTTTAGGTTACAAAACACCAACTTAACCCTCAGTAGTTTATTTGCAATTATTTATTTGGATACTTTTACATTATTATGCTGTGTAAAACTAATGTAAAACTAATGTAAAAACATAAAAATATTTTAGAAGAAATTCGTTAATTTATTAAAGGAAAAACATAAAAAAACATTTTATTTAAAAAAAAGCCATATTAACAGAAAATAAGAACATCCCAAAATTTGTTGCTCAAATGCTCTTTAGTTGCTGATTAGTTGTTTACAGCAACTTTAATTGCTTCTCAGAAGTCACACATGCGGTTGAATTGTTTTCCATAAGAATGAATATCTCTCCTGAATATGTTCTAAATGCCAGTCCAGAATCCTTAACAAATCCCTTTTTTTTCAACCAGGATTTAGTAAACTATGATGCAGAACTTGGTGCGTTGTTTTGCATAAAGATCAAAGATCAATGCTTAGGTAAAGACTAAAAAATGTTGCTCTAGAAAATCACATTTAATGAGGATGCAACGGCAGAAGAACCACGCACAGAATTCGAAACTTTGTCAAACAGTGGCCAACACTGAAGCAATCGGTGGTGGATGTTTATCCGCCACTGAATGACAATCATGATAACAATGATTTCAGAAGTGTTATGCCCTCTATATTAGGGCAGGTAGATTTGCAACTTTTTTTCACAAAATCCACAAGACACTAGTGATGATAGTTGGGATTTGATGTGATAAGAACACATACCAAAAGTTAGATTCCTATCTTGAACAGAAAATTGATCATTTAATTTTAACAATCGTGCTGAGAAATCCTTCATTTTCATAGCATTTTACACAACACTGACTTTGAAATTTCATTATTTTCATAAAAAAATCAATTAAAATTGATATATTTATATGAAATACATTGAAAGAAAAATAAATACATGAATTATAATTTTAATTATGAATCACAACTAACAAGGTCCTGGATATGACCTTAAACTATATCCGATGGTGAGGCCCCAGCTTGCGGGATTTGGGGAGTGTGGAGGCACCCTTTAATTGCCATTGCTTCCAGGTCCACTCTGACTCAGAGTGGTAGTACCTGTTAGGGTCCCAACTATGGGTTAAATAGAAACCGACTTGAAAAAAAAAATTTATTCTATTAAAAAAATTTCTTCAAAATAACTGGATTCGGCATTAAATAACCTGAAAAGGGTTGATATGCCGTAAAAAAACAACCAAATCAAACCCAACAACTATCAAAATATCTCAATTTTTACTGCATTGATTAAACAAAAATTATAAAAATAACTAATTAGCAACTCTTTTAAATTTCACAATTCCAAAAGATACGTGAAGATGTAGTACACAATATAAATAACTTGATACAAGTTACAGAACATGCATTTTAATTTTTTATTAAACGCAACAATCAAAATTATGTTATAATAGAACTGAATTGTTCTGTGTAATTTCCTTTTGAGGAAAATGAAGGTCCAATGTGGTGGCAAAATTACTTTGTAATGATGTATCTGTCTTGCTTCCTGCCCATATACAACTTTTTTTTTTTAGAAAAATCAATCAAATTTGACAAGTATGTTGCTGCAAAATTGATAGCAGTAATCATTTTCAGTCTTTTTTTTGTTCACTATTTATGGAAAAAACAACACAAAAATTATTTAAAAACACTTATTTTTTAAATATTTTTGTGATGTATATGAATAAAACCGACAATTTATTATCTGGGCAAATTGAGAAAACTAATAAAATGTAATGGATAAATATTTATTTACCTAATAGACAAAATCGTTTGAATGCCCTCTTCTCTCACATCCAATTCATCTGAGTTTATCATCGATATTATGATATTTTCCGGAAGTAGTGCAAAACACTATATTTTAAACTGTTTAAAACAGTAATTTGGATTTCAGTTAACTGTTATTTTGTACTCTGAATCATATTAAAATATACAGATGTTGGTTAAAAAAATTATTGTCGGTTTTGATCTCAAACCAACTAACTGGATACACTTGATGATAAATTTGACCAGAATGTTTAATTTATCATACTGTTTGAGGATAGACACCTCTGATCCATATACACATTAACCTTGTGGCTAATGTTAGCCATCTTGCTTGATTCAAGGGCCCAATTTTCTAAGCTGCATACCTTAGGTTAACTTCTCGAGAAATGTCAACAGCATACTCAAAAAGTAGCCTCTGGTCTTCACTGAAATTATTTGTTTCTTTTGCTGTCAGATAATGATGATCGAGAGGGCCACTAAATTTTTAGAATTCTATTTGAGGAAAATCTTGATAATTATTGATACAAAGCTTCCCCAAAGGATCAGTAAATGTTGCTGGGCTTTTTGTTGCTTCATCAATTAATTGAAAAATTGCTCTAAATGGCAGTTCTTCTAGTGGAACCTGAAAATTACAAAATTTGCATGTCTAATAATAGAGCCAGAATACATAATAAATACCAATATATTATTTTATTTTCCACAAAAAAAGGAACATAATCGCAGGTGAGTCTATAGAATTAATTTTACCTCTTAGACAGGAGAACAAGTGCAAACTATGTGTCTTGTTTGACAATTTTCTGTCTTGCATTTTACAGTCATCACATCTCAAGAAGGAAGTTTAAAGCTACAAGAAAATATATCAATCAGTCTGTCTAGCAGTTCTTTCATTCCTTTCACTTTGGTCGCTGCAATAGATTTCCTGTCAATCTGTTCGGCCCTCTTATAGCAAAATATATTGACCTTCTGTCCTATATAACGTTCCCTTAACAAGCGCTATTGTGCATTAGCTGCTTGCAAAATACTAATTAATTCCTTAGCAATTAACTTAGAAATCTCACTATTTTTTAAGTGGAGATAACTGTTTTCGAGGAAATAACTAAACTGGATAGCTTGTCGTGAAGTTGGGGGTACTGTTTCATCCAAACGACAAGGTGGACCAGCAAATATTTGTGAATTATGGGTTAAAATGAACGTTGTGTTTTTACTGACATTTTAATCTGAAAAGTAAAATAAATAAATGGATGATAACTGAAGGAAACTGTTTTAGGCTATATTCCAGTTCCATATGTAAAAAATGTGCTATTCATGATAAGAAGTAATGAAAAACTTTGTAGAGTTCAATTAGATGCATTGAGGAGAGAGGACCAAACCAAATCAGAGGTATAGTAGTGTTTAGTTTAGACATTTTTTTAGCAGACTTTAGCTTCTCCTTCAATAACAGGAATTTATCCATAAAGAGATTCATTCTTGCTTTAGCTGTGCCATTTTAAACGAGTGTTTAGTGTTTAGAGTTTGAAAAACCAGTGCTTGTGCATCTATGTTACCGTGCTATTTTTAATAGTATTTTCAAGTTAAATTTAGTTTTTACGATATTTTTGTTTATTAATTTGTTAGGTGAAAGTACTGAATAGTTACAACACACCCTCCCATCCTCCCTATGTTAAGAATGGCTTTCTAAATAATAGAGCTATTTTAGCACAATTACATAGATGCAAAAGAACCGAAAAACCTTTAATGCAGTTTCCTTATTTACTCGTATTAACCTTTGTGAGTTATCTGATTTTGAAACTATGATTTTAGAAGAAAAATTCCGCTTAAAAATAATTACTCCCTAAAAATAAAAAGAAATAAAAATTTGCCACTAATTTTCTGCAAAGTATTTTTTATTAAGTAGAAAAACTTGAAAATTTACATGGTTATGTTTCATAAAGAATCCGTATAATAAAATTGTATGGGCTATTTTTTTAATATAAAACTGGATTATTACCATATTTTAATAAAAATTTCAAATAGAATTTGATGTGAAATAATAGGTTGGTGGAAAAATAATGTCATCTTTTGACGTTTGTTTAAACGTCAAAAAATGACATTATTTTTGCACCAACCTAATAGAAAAACAAATCAAAGAAGATAAAACAAATATGTTTAAATTTACTGCAGACACTTGAAATATAATAATGTATATTTTAAACAAGTATTTTTCATTTTTCTTTTCAAAATAATTAAACTTAAAAATCGTAATGTTTTAAAAGTAAATAATAAACAAACATTAATTTTCAATAGCAATAACAACTTTGATCGCTATTATTTAAAAAACATAATTCTGCCTTTACATTTAATATTTATTTTATTAATTCATTATCCCCATTCATTTTATTTAAAAAATGTAGTTTTAAACATATTCCAAATAATGATTCGATTTTCTTTACGGTACGGATTATTTCGATCACGGCACGTTTGACAATTCACCGAAAAACTTTTAATCGCTTCAATTTTTCAACTTTTAAAGTCATTTCCTGAAGCAAAGATAACGATCTTGAAAAAAATATTTCGTGTAGGTCTTTTCGATGTCAAACTCCAACTATCATCACCATTGCATCACCAGGGTTCCAAAATCGACCTGCCCTACTTTACATGTGATGCGTGTAAGGCATGTCCTCTTTGCTGCTACAAGGTCCTCCTCAAGTGAAATATTTCACTGATGCCTACGGAAGCATTGGGCTTGCATAAAAGTTTCTCCTGACTTTGTTCGTGTCGCAAGCAGCGTGTGAACCTTCTTTCCCTGCTTTAAAAAGAATCAAAGTCGCTTACGAAGCACATCGACGCAAGAACCTCTTGAAGCTTTCATGTTGATGTCTGTTGAAAAAAAAAACAATCTTTCAAAAAATTGTCAATAAGGACATAATCGATTGTGTTGCTGTCAGCAGTGAACAGCGTAGAGACTTATTTTCTTAAGTTGATATCATTACACTTGCTAACTTTTTTCTCTCTTTTGATACAGTCGACATGTAGATAAGCGAGAAAACTCAACATAAGTTTTTATGATTTTTTTTTTTTATTTTCCAAATTCTTTGATTGGATTTGGTAATTAGCTGACTGAATTCGAGAGAGGAAACTTGCAAAAGATACACTGTCTGAAAATGAGATTGTAAAAATGAAAACAATGCATATATTTTAATTAAACTCATGTTGCTTCTTTCATAGTTTCTCTACTGCTTATGCGAAACAAGAGCCACTACTTTGTTAAACCGCGCGTTTATAACATCCAGTACGTTTAAGAACTTTCCAAATTATATTTCTAAGCGTAATAGCACATGGAAAGACCGTTATATCCGCAAAATTTGCATATATAGAATATATCCTAGAACCTGTAAGACGAGTTGCTACTTTAGGCCCATTTTAGTGAGATGGACCGCTCTGTAGATAATTTTAGTGAGATGGGCCGCTGTAGATAATGCCCGGCCCATTTTAAAGCTCCAGTCCGCTCCTGACTGCTACTAAGACTAAACCTTTCCTTTAACAATAACAAGAAATCTTCTCAACGACTGATTTCTATGACTAATAATGTCCGATCCGAGTGCTGGTCATTCAATCTCCTCAGCTTAATATTCGCAGGCAACGTTAATTGGAGCAAATACATTGAAGACAATGTCAAAGCTGCTGCTAAGAAGTTGCGCTTTCTCTGCTGTGCTAGAAAATCACTTATACCTGACAATATCTTGTACCTGTACAAAGCCACCATTCATCCAGCCATTCAGTATTGTTGCCACATCTGGGATGATGAATCTACCACTCCATCCATCCATCCATCCATCGTTCCATCCATCAATCCATAATTTTGAGCTGAAGGGACATAGACCATTCACAGCTTTGTAGATGCTTTTGTAGCGAGGAGTTCTTTTTTTTGGGCGAGAGTGCGGGCCCCACGCCCAACCTTCCCAGAAGATACATACAGCTCCTAGCCTTCCCAAATAGTCACCCATTTTGTATTGGCTAGGCTCAATGTTGCTTAACTTCGGTGATCTGGCCAGAACCGGTGTGTCAACGTGATTGTATCGATAGGGTACAAAAAGAGTCTCTAACCTGATAGATAACTTCTACACTGACGGAGTCTTCTCTCAAGCTAATAGACTTTGGAATCCGCCCCTGTTTCCTGTTTGTACCAACATGTAGAAATGTTAATGTAATATGAAAAGACATCTCGCTGTTCAACTGCCTAGATAGTGCTCCGTATTACCTAAAATAGTAGTCTGTTACGTTCAAGTAGTAATATACGTTGAATCAGAGTAAAAGCAATAATAATTAAAAGAAATGAAATTATGTAGCATTTGAATGTTTAGATTATAGCGATTATAGATGATATAATATGTAGTTAGTTATGTGAGTGAAAACAAAAATTAATATAGAAATAGTGTTTTAATGCAAATTAATACAGATATTATTTATGCTACGACCGGAAGTGACTCATCAGTAATTATAATAATTTTGAATAAACAGATGTAATCCTCGTGAAACCATGTTTAAAATGCAAATGTATCATTAAAAATCATTAGATTTCTTTAAAAAAAACTTGACTTTGTTCTTAATAACTTCGGATAATAAACTATGCATAAGAGAAAGAGTCTCAGCAAAAAAGTTTTTCCTTTATTTTTTTCCGTAAGTAGAAATGTTCTTGCTTTGTGTTGTTATTGAAGCGGAGCTCAGGTGTTATTAAACGAT
>NC_136497.1:60095240-60110240 GCF_053919585.1 Euprymna scolopes
CATTTTAGTATACATTTCAAGATATGTGCATATATCAGTATATATATAATTTTATAATTATTATGTGTATTTATTTATATCAGTGTAAGTAGCTTCTAAGTAACATTATTTTCGAAGATAGTTTTATCTATAATCCTATAAATTGTTTTGTGTATTGATATTCATATTAAAAACCCTTTATTTATTTAAAATGAAAATACAACTTTGTTATATACGGGTCGTGGAATTGCATTCATCTGCAAAATATCTAACTAATTTTCATATTTTTTTAAATATTCATTTATATATATATTCCCTATTAGGTTTTTTCGTTTTTCTTATGGGATGATCATATTTAGTTAACTATTACGTGTAATTATATCCATGCAGATTATCTACATAGTTTATACTTGCGTAATATTTGCGTAAAAAGATTATAGTAAACACAAACCGCTTTGTATATATATATATATATATATATATATATATATATATATATTTAAAAATTTTGTCTACCAAACTTCTCTGTCAGTTTTTAGTCTACAGACATGAAACTTAATATATACGGTATTCGAACCCACGCGAAACTTTATTTTTGGGTTTTAGCCGGGAAAAATCGGTGCAAAAGTGTGAAAAAAATAAATAGAATTTGCCAGGTGAAGGTCGAACGATGACATCACAAGTATATATGCGTAACGTAACAGCTATTAGTTCATGTTTAAAATTTTTGCATTGCAGCAAAAATGTCTTCATATCTCAAGTATTAACGTCAAAAGAAAAAGTAAATCGTAAGCTAAACGTTTTGGTTTCGATTCTCGGTGGTGGCGCACGAGTAATTTTTCTTAAACTTTTTAAATTATTACTATATATTGGGTCCAATACAATATAATAATAAATCCGAAATTTGCACCAATCAAAATATCATATTTAAGCGTATTTTATGACCGGGCAATGCCAGGCGGCCTGCTAGTTTTTGTATAAAAAGCCCCCATTACTAGGTATTGGTAAGTAGTTTTAAATAGGATTGATTGCGAAATTTCAATATGGTAAGATCTTCCCCCTTTATATATTAGTAGGAGGGTGGGAGTGATCTGTCTAGACAATAAATGACATATTTTAATTGGTGTGAAATGTTATATTTGTTAATGTCCTTTTTGTAATAATATTAGCTATTTTTGAATCCCTGACAGAAGATATCGACGCGAAGTTGGGTCAGGTTTTGGATAAGTACCATGAACACACAACTAAGAGTAATGGAATTAAGATAAATAGAAGCATATTCACATAAATATACCGATAGTTGAATGAAACAAAATATGTAAAAGAAGAATACGTATGTAAGATACAAACAATCTAATAAGACATTTATTTGAATCTGATCTAACGTTTTTCCTATCATGTTAGGTAGGCTCATCTGGAAACAACGTTACACATGTTTTTATTTTCTCACCTCTATTTTCCTTCCATCCAACATTTTTCATCGCCCCCTTCCATTATTGCAGACGCAATACACGATTCCTAACAAAGCACACGCCTCATTCCTACCAACCTGTCTTTCAACTGAACTCGCTTTTTCTCTTTTCACAAACTTATACATACGATTTCCACAACTACATCGACCAATATTTTCCCTCCGGATTACCTCTCTAGCTTCGTTATATATATATATATATATATATATATATATATATATATATATATGTTTTTTTTTTTGTCTTTTAAATAAAGTTTTTATGCAACACAATGATTGAAGCGCTTAGACCAGGCGAAGGATCTAGGTTCTGTTTTAATGATGTGAATTTTTCTTATTCCAATAGTCCGTTGTAAAGTTAATTCAATTTTCCATAGACGAAACATTCCCTGTATATCAGATATAAATGTATAATATACATAGTTATATTACACACATATCTCTATATTTCTCTCTCTCTCTCTTTCTCTCTCTCTCTCTCTATATATATATGTATATTTATATATATATATTTGTAATATACATACACGCTCATATATATATATATATATATATATATATATATATCTGTAATATAAATACACGCTCATATATATATATATATATATATATATATATATATATATATATATATATGTGTGTGTGTGTGTGTGTGTGTGTGTGTGTGTTTGAACCCAGTCAACAAGGGTACTTCTGCTAGTATATATATATATATATATATATATATATATATATATACTGCTAGTATATATATATATATATATATATATATATATATATATATATATATATATATATATATATATATATATATATATATATACTAGCAGAAGTACCCGTTGTTGACTGGGTTAAAAAACAGCTTACAGAAAATGGACTGTGATTGATGAAAGTATGATAGGTTATGAAAAGGAGGGGGTTGTAAAGAGATATGTTTTGATACTCAAAAATTTTACCCTAAGTAAAATATGATGAAAGTAAAGATAATTTTCGCGAAAATATATTTTTTATATCAACTTTGTTTCCATTCGTAGCCAAGAGTGACCAACAAAATGATGTTTCCTTACAAAGAGAAAATGTAATATATATATATATATATATATATATATATATATATATATATATATATATATATATATATGTATAATATAATATAAATATACAAGAAATAAATGTTACCATAGTCAATAAAAAGTTACTTTTATGGTAGAAAAGTTCATTGGTTTATATTCTTAAGTAGTTTGTAAAAATATATTTTTTTTAATTCACGAAACGGTTTTAAAAAATCAAAATGGCAGCGACTTTGAAATGGAGAGCCCCGTTTTCAATTTGGAGGGGCACCTGAGCATTCTGTGTTAACAATTTAAGAGAGTTCCGTCAACGTAAGGAATATTAATAAACATATTTTAATGTTTTCCGTTATTTTGTGCTTGAGGAATATTCGATTATGGCATGTGTAGTTTATATAAAAATTCATTTAAGTAGTTATCGCCTCAAATTTCGTTTTAATTTCAGTTCGCTGAAATTATTTCAAGTAAAGAGCATTAAAAACTATTTCAAAACAAAAACAAAAAACATGAACTGAACTTTTATTGACTATGGCAACATTTATTTCATGTATATTTATTTTTTCGGGTAGTCGTTTGTTGGCTTTTCTGCTAAACACTCTTACTAAATAATATCGACGAAATATCGAAAAACAAAGAAACAAAAACAGTTTTGGAAAATAATGAAGCTTTAGTTACTTTAGTAAAATAATCCGAAACAGCAAAATGGCGCTCTTTTCAAGCAGAACAGCTTCGTTTCAGTTTTACAGTATTGAACGGTGTAGTAATGCGTCGTCGGATTCAGGGTTTTACTATTGTAATGTAAAGAACACGAAGAAAGGGTTGTAATCAACTGAATTCCTTCTAGTACACTGACAAAAAAGCTAAAACAGATATATAAATAAAATAAAAAGATTATGTAAATGTTTTTAAAAAGACACGTAATCACGTGAGCAGGATTTTTTTACTTACGTTTGACACGATAACAAGTAACGTTCTTATTTTTTATTATTTATCTATTTTCCAAAGAATTTATGAGGTGAATTTATTCGACACAATATGATTCAACTAACAAAAAAATAAATAAAAACTAACGTGAATTAAGATTAAAGTTAAGTTGTTATTGTGGACCCTAACCCCTTTTACAAAACGTTGTTAAACTTTGTGGCATATTTACATTCTGTGGAGGTCAGGCGCGAACGAACACCCAATAATTTTATTATACCATATTTCTTCAAACTGAAACATAATTATCAAAGTATAATTACGCAAATAGATATGAAAAGTCTTTGTTCAAGTTTGTGCCATATTTCCATGGAGTACAGGTGCGAACGCAGACCCCACAATTTTATTATACCATCCCTGTTTAAGTTGAAACATACTTATCAAAGTATTATTACGTACATCTATATCAAAAACCCTTGTAAACGTTTTTTTTTTCATTTTTTATTTCCATACTTTGTGGGCCAGGCGCGAACGGAGACCCCACAATTTTAATGAACCACCCTTCTACCAGATCAAACATACCCATTCCTGATCCTCGATACATCTTCTATCATTATATGTAATCAGTTTTTTTTAAATAGTCAACCATATAGGAGCCTATTCGTGACCACATACACACACACACGCACGCACATACACACATGCGCACACACAGACGTTCAGCTTTATATATATATATATATATATATATATATATATATATATATATATGAATCAGTTTCTAAATGCAACAATGATGCACAATATTTTGATGATTCAATGCAGTTCAGAAAACGTAAATTCTTCTTGGAATAAACAACATTAATTACATATGTTTACCTTCACATATATCAAAATCAATTATTATATCTTTTGTTCTCAAAAGATTATTACATCTTAGAATTGTGATAATTATTAATTTAAAATATAACATATGTAAATGTTGCAGAACAGAAAAGATATATATATATATATATATATATATATATAAAATCCAAGGAAATCATTATATATATATATATATATATATATATATATATATATATATATATATATATATATATATAATGATTTCCTCGGATTTTACTTGTGCAAATGAAACTCAATTAACTTTCTTGGACTTATATTTTTGGATTTTACCATCATTGGATTATTTACCTTTCACCAGACTATCCATTCGCGTGTAATCACCTTTTTCTTTACCATATTCCCTCTGCTTCACTTTCTGTTATCAAGTAAGATCTTTGACTTACTTGTTGTTTCATCAAATACTTTTGTATACAAAATCCGATCCCGCATTTTGCTAATTCCTACCCTCTGATAAGAAGGAAAGTATTTCTTCGAAACTCCGCGGATTAAGGACTCCATTTATCAAGTGTTTCCTTTTCAGATTAAATATGTTTTTAACTCCTTTTTAAAGTGTTTTTTAACATGTTTTATTAACTGTTTGCTCTTATATATATATATATATATATATATATATATATATATATATATATATACACACACACACACACACACACACATATATATATATATATATATATATATATATATATTCTTAATTGATATCACATTGACAATTTTTAATGAGATAACTCTAAACATTAATCAACAACTTGTAAATATAAGACGCTCAATATTTAGTAGAATAAGTCTCAATGTATGTACATAAAGATTAAGACGATTAAAAAGATTTTCTAATCATGTTCCAAATAAAAAGCACAGAAGTCTCGTTTGTTTACATAGCAACATTTAATTTAATTCACAAAATTAATTCGAAAAATTATTAATGCTGTCTCGTATCAAACGAAAGCTATAGTATTTTTATCTCATACAAGGTGGAACGACAAAAAAGTGTCGCCTTAAAAAAAGACGACATAATTCAAATTTCATTTGATGAAAATCGGTTTTCTGTTTTTGCTGTAGACCATATACTAGTTGTCCAGTTGTGTACAAATCCCAAGAGCGATAGGAGCCTTCTATCATGTCTGAAAATGTCACAATGTTCAACGAGCGAGATCGGAGATGCCCCACCGTTTAACTCATGCTCTCTATCGCTCAAAGTAATGACAACAGGACCATTGCGAGCACCCTCAAAATGCATCGCTGGATTGCTATGAATAGCATGGACATATCCAGGGTGATGAAAATAAAGTTTCCAGCCACGGTAATAGTTTTTGGTGTGGTGTACAGTGAGGGCCACATCATGCCACCTCACATCTTCGAAGGCTGCTTAAAATTCAAGACTAAAGTGTACCTGGATGTGCTGAAGAGTGTGGTGATCTGGTGCAATCAATGGTAGCTGGTAAACCCTGGGTATAGCAGCAGAACTCAGTGCCGACCCACACGTTGAAAGAGACCCAGGATTGATTTCAGAAGGAGTGCTACGACGTTGTACTCTTCTTTCACTGTCCTCCTCCTCCCCCTATCTGAACCCGCTGGACTACTTTGTTTCATCATACGTTGAGAACATCACCAACATGACCTCCCACAGCACCAAAATCAGCCTGATCGCCCCCATCTGCCGAGTATTTGCCGAGCTCCCGTCGGCGCTTGTGGAAAAAGCATGCTTTAAGTTCCGAACCCGTATCGAGACAGTGATTGAGACTGAAGGTGGTTATATTGAAATAGATGTCAGTCCTACTGTAATCAAGTTACCTGATTTATTTATTTCGATAAAAGTTTAAAAATAAACCTGTCATATTGTTTTGTTTAGGATTACAACTTTATCGTTCCACCCTGTATGTACACTAAATGCAATAAAAACAAACATTGAATATGCGTATTGTTTGGATTCTTCGGGCTTGTGTTCCATCTTTAGTGTTTTTTTTTCAGAACGTTTCAAACGATGTAACCCCCCATTTACTTCAGGTCTATCTTGCTTAAATCAGGAAGCTTTCTGTCTAACTCTGGACGTACTTGATAAAATACTTGATAAAATTCAGTTGGAAGTTACACTCTCCTGGATGTTGAAACAAGCGACATTCAAAATACAATTGCGAATTTCTTAGGATTGTTCTCAGTCAGTTCTACTGACTGGACGAGAGCATTATACGTCAGTGGATTAAATAACAAATTCCCTTTGAAATTCCCGAGTTCAACAGAAAAAAAAATTCTGAGTCCGATAGAAAGATTCCCGATACAGATGAAGAAGGCCGGATGTTACCTTGACTGGCACTTTGCGAAAATAACACTCAAACGAGCATGGTTGTTCGAAATATCCAAATAACACAAATAACTAACCCGCATATATATAATGCAGAATCTCAGAATATATTCAACTCAAATCATAACTACATCAAAAGAAAAGACTTCTAAATATATGTGTAACATTGTAAAACTATTTTGTTTATCAAAGAGCGTTGGGATGTGTCTCCAACAAAAAACCATTCCGCACTGGAAACTCTTCGGCATATCAGTCAGAGAAGCAGGTAGTTGGAAGGGAATTCTAAAACTTAGCTGTTCGAAGGAAGAAACTATTAGAGAAAAAATGTTTTTAGCATTTAGGGAACTCGGGGATATGTACGTCAAGGGGGCACAAATGCAACGAGTTCATCAGAACACATTCCATTAAAATACTTGTAAAACAGGCACAGGGATGTCACATCGCGGCGATGGTACAGGGATTGGAGCTTAGTTGAAAAAGTGGGACCTATTAGATTGAAAAATATGTTTTTGGCTCTATCCAAGAAGGAGAGGCTAGTGGTAAGTGTACCAGCTTAGATGTGGCAACAAAAGTCCATGCTTGGGCAAATGGTGGCCTTGTAGAGATACAAGATACTCTTAGGTGTGAGTAGTCTTCTTGCATGAGAGAGGGAACCCACCTTCTTTGCAGCCGACCAAACTCCTGTGTACGTTTTTGGTCTATAGATATGAAACTTTATACACAAGATATTCGAACCCATGCGAAACTTTATATTCGTGTTTTAGCCGGAGAAATCGGTGCAAGTGTGTGAAAATTAAAAAATAAAATGGAATTTTCCCGATGAAGGTCGAACGACGGCATTACAATATACATGCGTAACGTAATAGCGCTTGATTCATGTTTTAAATTTTAACTTTGTAGCAAACATGTCTGAAAAAAGTAAATCGTAAGCTAAACGTTTTGGTGAAGATTCTCGGTGGTGCTGCGCGAGTCATTTTTTTTTTTAACTTTAAATCATCACTATATATTTCTTAAACTTTCCAAATCATCACTATCTATTAGGTCCAATATAATATAATAATAAATACGAAATCTACATTACGTATTTTACGCCCGGACAATGCCGGGCGGTGTGCTAGTAGTAATATAAATTATTGAATTCAAGCCTCGATCCAGTGTATACACATGGATTTGAATGTAATATTGAAATAAGAATAGTCTGATACTATATACAACTATATATTAATAAGATATTTCCAAAATGAAGCTTACAAACAGTGAATATATATATATATATATATATATATATATATATATATATATATATATATACAAAAGCAGTCTGAAGCATTCCATACGTTTCTATAGGATTTCTTTTCCAAGTTTAAAACAGAATGTTATTGCATATCATTCTTCTAAAGTGTCCTCACGTTCAGATTACATTTCTGAAATTCACCAGCTGTGAAAAATCAGGCTTTATTAGAGTGTATTCTAATTCCTGCTTTAGATGTGTATTAGGACCTGAAATCATAAAAATATGCCAGTCATCTCACAAGATGTATAGCAATAAGATACTGAATTTTCAAGAGTCTACAATAATTTTCAATGCTTGTAAAAAAAGTGTGGAAACTTATTAAAGGCATCTCGTATGTGTTATTAACTATTACATCGTCACATATTCATTTGTACTTCCTGTCTCACTCTGTTAAACTGGGTCACATATCGTCCCATCGTTTGCCGTTGAAGCCAGTTCCATACATGCTAATTACATTTCCTTAATATCTTATAGATGCAATCGTCCACCGCTGGCTGCTGACATTTTTATGTCCATTTTAAGTTTTTTCTTTCATTTTCTTTACTTCAGTTTAGGCTGATATCTCATTTACTTTTTAGAGTCGTATCAACTTATCACATATCCCTATCTTTATCGCTGTCTCTGTCTAGTCTATATTTCTGTATTGGACCAGAGCATTTTTGCATATCCAACCTAATTGGATACTAAAATTATAATTCCCGTCCTGCACACGAGTTTCTATGTAAGTAGGAAAATCAGGTTTTATGTCTCGATGTTTTATTTGGATTTTGAGTTTTCATTTATCTCATCTTATTTACATACACATATCTAAGCAACCCCAGAATCTATCTATCTATCTATCTATCTATCTATCTATCTATCTATCTTATTTCAGTATAGATATTTCATATATAAGAAATAAATAGACAAATGATATAAACGTATAACTATTTAGTATTATTTTTTATACATGCTCATATATATACACACATACATAATAGATATATACACAATATATATATACACATTTATATACAGAATATTTATTATATACATATATAATATATGTATATATATACATACAATATATATATTTACACATAATATATATATATATACATAATGCATATACATAATATATATATACATAATATATATATGTACATAATATATATATATATATATATATATACATACATACATACATAATGTATATATACATAATATATACAGGGTAACCCCCCAAAAAACGTGATATCTCCATTATTTATTCACCGATTGCCCTTATTTTACAGGACATGGCAGAATCAACGACCGTGAGTACACCAATACCCCAGTGGGAGCTGGGACAAAGAATACACTGTGTTAAATTTCGTTCGGATAAAATACTAAGAAACGAGGCCTAATTAGAGTTGGGGCCGTTTTTTTGGGGCCACCCTGTATATGTACATAATATATATATACATATATATATACATAATATATGTATACATACATAATATATATGCAGAATATATGCATATATGTATATATACATATTATATATACATAATAAATATACATACATAATATATACATATTATTTATACATAATATATATATATACATACATAATATATATATATATATATATACATAATATATATACATAATATATATACACAAATAATATATATATATATATACATAATATATATACATATATATATACATATTCATATACATCTCTATATATAGATAAATTTATATATATATGAATGGAATGCTCTACTTCGCATATTGAGTTTTTATCTGCTTATGTTCGTCTTATAAATATTGATACTAATATTTATTCGGACTTTTTGTTTAAATTATTATACAATCTGTAATTATACGGCATTTAAGCAATTCATTTAATATATATATATATATATATATATATATATATATATATATATATATATATGTATATATATATAAATAATGGAGCTTTTGACGTTTGACAATGATTTCACCTATCTCAGCAGCAGCTCTTATAAGGCTAATAAGTGCTGACTGTCGTCTAGACCAGGGGTCACCAAACTACGGCCCGCGGGCCGAATTCGGCCCGCGGGCCGAATCCGGCCCGCGACGTCAGTTCACCAGGCCCGTCGACGTTGAACTGACGTCGCTTCCTCGGCTCGTGGTAGCTCCGCCTACGCTCTGACGTTACCATGGTTTCCATCGCTTTAAGACCTTTTTGAGAAGGTTGTTTATCTTAAAAAATAGATTTGCCAATGATGTTTTAAAAAAAAGATTCTTGCAATTTTTCGTCGACTTATTCATTTATCTCAAAGGTGTGCAAAGTTCAATCAAAAAAAAAAAAAATAGGATATTTGAAAATTTTTTAAAAATAATAGAAATATCATTCTTAACTAAATTTCTTAGAAAAGACATGCCAACATCAAACTGAAAAACTTTTTATTTTACTTATGAAAGAACTAAGTGGAAAAAATTTAGAAATACTATTCACAACAACTTTCGACCTTTTTCCACTGAACCACTACCATCTCGGAGTGGTAAATGTAAAACGATTGATATTTATTAATTTTCTCGCTTGAGTAGTTTGGCTCTTTGTCTACTAAGTGTCAGAGTACAGAGCGATCAAACACAGTACAAGGCCTGCCGACCAGTTTTACCCCCCTCACGGCAGGGAGGTAAGGATTTTAAAAATGAGTCAATTTTGACTGTTTTTATATTGTCTTCAAACAAGGTGAAACATCTTAATTTTCAATATAAAAGCAGTCAAAATTGTCTCATTTTTTAAATCCTTACCCCCTGCCGTAAGGGGTGTAAAACTGGTCGGCAGGCCTTGTACTGTGTTTTATCGCTCTGTACTCTGACACTTAGTAGACAAAGAGCCAAACTACTCAAGCGCAAAAATTAATTCAATTTCTTTTTCATTTTTAGATCCTGTTTTCTTCACCCTTCATTATGGTTTCTAAGAAAAGAAAAGTGGACGCCGAGTGTCGCGTTTTCAATGAAGAATGGGGAGTAAAGTACTTCTTTGTTGAAACAAAGGACCAGAAAGCTAGTTGCGTGATATGTAGCGGAAGTGTTGCCGTTTTGAAAGAGTACAATATTCGGCGTCACTATGAAACAAAACATCTATCAACATATTCAAAGTTTTCTGGAAAGTTACGCTCTGAGAAATATGAGTCCACGAAACGTGGTTTAGAAACTCAAAGAAACCTCTTCACGAGAAAGTTTGCTGAAAATGAATCTGTCACTCGTACAAGTTACAAAATAGTGCATAAGATGGCAGACCGAGGAAAACCGTTTACTGATGGCAACTTCATCAAAGCGTGTATGATGGAAGCAGCAAATGAGTTATGTCCTGAGAAAGCCGATTTGTTTGGAAGTATCAGCCTTTCGACAAGTTCAGTTGTGCGGAGAACCGAAGAACTTGGAGATAACATAGAGCTACAGATACGTGAGAAAGCTAGGAACTTCTTGTGGTATTCTCTGGCGCTGGATGAGTCCACTGATCTCTCGAGTACATCACAACTTCTCGTGTTCATTCGTGGTGTCAATTCGGACTTTCAGATAACAGAAGAGTTGGCATCCGTTTGCAGCATGCATGGAACAACAACTGGAAAAGACATTTTCATGGAAGTGCAGAAAACTTTGCAAGACTATAACCTTCAGTGGAATCAGCTTCGAGGTGTTACAGTTGATGGAGGTAAAAACATGGTTGGAGGGAGGAAGGGTCTGGTGGGGCAGATCAGGACTCAGTTGAAAGATCTTCAAATTCCAGGCGCTCTGTTCATACACTGCATCATACATCAGCAAGCACTCTGTGGGAAAGACTTAGATATTTCTTGTGTACTGAAACCAGCCGTTTCTGCTGTGAACTTCGTTCGGGGAAATGCACTCAATCACCGTCAGTTCCAGGCTTTTCTTGAAGAAATTGATTCTGATTTCTGTGACTTGCCTTATTACACAGCAGTGAGATGGCTCAGCTGTGGTAAAGTCCTGTTTCGTTTTTACAAGCTCCGAAACGAAATAGATGTTTTTCTCACTGAAAAAGATAGAGCCGATCCACAGCTGTCAGATCCTATCTGGCTGTCAAAGTTGTCTATTTTGGTTGACATCATATCCCACATGAATGAACTGAACTTGAAACCTCAGGGAAAGGATAACCTCGTCTGTGATCTCTACAGAATCATCAAAGGATTTCGGAGAAAGCTGTCATTGTTTGAAGCACAACTAGAAGAAGAAAACTTCTCTCATTTTCACTGTTTCAGAGAGTTTTGCGCTTCAATCGCTGAAGATGGCAACCTCGATTTTCCAAAAAAGATTATTCGTGACTTGAAGAAGCATTTTTTGGAGAGATTTTCAAATCTCGACAGAACTGAGAGTGACATTCTTCTGTTCCAGAATCCGTCTGATTGTAACCTTGATGATGTGCCAGTTGAACTACAGTTAGAGCTCATTGATTTGCAAGCAAATGACTTGTTGAAAGAGAAGCACAGAGAAGGAAAACTTGTTGAATTTTACCGCTGCTTACCTGATCCTGAGTTTCCGAAATTGAAGAAATTTGCCGCTGGTATGGCATCAGTATTTGGAACAACTTATGTCTGTGAGCAAACATTTTCAAAAATGAAGTATGTGAAGTCAACAGATCGAACGAGAGTGACTGATGATCATTTGAAAGCAATTCTCGATTGGATGCAGCAATTCCAAACCAAACATTGATGATATATTGAAAGCCAAACGTCAGTTTCACAAATCTCACTAAACTTTTTTGCTGTTTGGGTTGTGAGATTCGGATATGTGCACACTAGGTTTGATGTAACTATCTTTTTGCTTACGTCGCCTTCTTTGAAAACTTTTTAGTCAATAAAATGTTGGTTGTCTTTGTTTTTTGATTAACATGGAATGCTAAACTTAGTTTTTCGTCTTTTTTCCCAGAGCTTTCGTTCTGGCTTGCAAGTATTGAACAGAATGATTATGCGGCCCGCGCTCATCATTCTTTCAGTTATCCGGCCCACTGTGAAAAAAGTTTGGTGACCCCTGGTCTAGACGGTCAAATTTCGATCCCAGTTTGAGCAGTTGATTCTTAAAAATCGACGAAACAGTCAGCAGATGACGGTATATAAATAAATATTTACATTTTTGGAACAATACTTTCGTTTGTTTCAAACTAGTCTAGACAATCTTGTGCAATTATGTATTGAATCTTAAATGCTTTTAAAAATATAAATGTGTAAAGATATTTAAAAAAAGTGCCAATATATTATACTAGCAGGTTTGCCGGCCGTAAAATACGCTGAAATATATTTTCATTAGTACAGATTTCGTATTTATTAATATATAAGCAATTCTCTATTGATTATTATATTGTACCCAGTATATAGTAGTGACCATCCGGCGTGACCCGGTCGTAAAATACGCTTAAATATGCTAGTTTAATTTATGCAGATTTCATATTTATGATTATCGAACCAATACTCTTTTGATTATTATATTTTACTTTACCAGAACAAAAGTCCATACAAAATTTTAGTCATATCATCCCAATAATTTCCGTACAAAAGTGGAGCGGACGGACAGGTAGACATACAGAGCAAAAGAAGTATATACATATATGACTTGATAGATGTAGATACAACCTAGATAGTAGGTGCGTGTGTTTATGTAATGGTGAGAAATTTAGTGACTAAATCTATGTGGTCGCTGCGGGTTGCATTTTATAAGGATACTAGCCTGGGTGGTCGGCGTTGCCCTGGTGTTTGGAGGTGTGTGTTGGGCAAAAAAAAAAGTGGTAGTAGGCAGGCAGGTTCGAACCCGTACCACGAAGGAGGAAAAGAACGTAAACAGAAAACAAAAAACCAAAACAAAAAACTGACGTCTTTGCTGTTGCGTCCATCGTCAAAACAGAAGTGACGAAGATTTAAATTAAGGCTGGTCAATCCAAAGGAGGGGATGACTTTCGAAAATATCAGCGAAAAAAGCGACCCTTCCCTGCAAAAAAGTGCCCAGTTGTGGGTGAAGGAATTAATGTTTATAGCCAATTTTTCGATATTTGTCGTCCGATGCCAATCTCGTGAAAATCGTTCGCCTTTGTTGAAAGTTTTAGGCATACATACATACATACATACATACATACATTTAAACAAATAGGTGAGATTTGCATTATAGAAGATGTTCAATTGTGTCGGGTTTGAAAACGAATAATTAATAAAGAAACCTTATGCATCGAAATTTAACATAATCCATAATACATCGGTGGCCGATAACAGTCGCTTCTCTCGATACCATTACCGAGACGATGTTTTCTTTGTCATCGTCATCGCATGTTTCAGAATTGACTTCAAATATAGAATAAAAAGCGAATAAGATAACAATTAAAAAAATATTAAAACATATCAGCAGTTATGCTTCATTTTTTGTATTACTTGAAACCATATAATGAAAGGTCTGCTACTTGTAAATTTGCAAAGCGGATGTTCTTTCCTTGTCGGACGATATTGAGGTGACACCCAGCTAGAACTGAATCATTTCTAATATGTAACCCATAATTTTTCTATAACTAAAACGTTTTATAACACACACACACACACACACACACACACACACACACACACACACACACACACACACACACACACACACACACACACACACACACACACGCACGCACGCACACACAAACACACACACACACACACACACACACACACACACACACATATATATATATATATATGACTAGCAAGGCTACCCGGCGTTGCTCGGGATCGTATAAAACAACGAGAAAATTTTTTTAACCTACTTGTTATTCTTAGAATATAGGGAGTTTTTATGTCTATGTATCATTTGGCATCTTGAGCAAAAGAATATTTACTTACCCTCAGACGAGTATTACACAACAGATGTATGGAATAATTGTACCGTATGAGGAAAAAATATTTAAAATTATTTACATAATTTTCTGTTGTACTAAATTTTCGTTACGTCAAAAGTAAGAGTTTGTTTGTTTGTTTTTACATAAGAGTGCTATAGTGAAGATGTACCGGATTTTTTTATATAAATGTTATACTACTCGAATACATTA
>NC_136497.1:60115240-60125240 GCF_053919585.1 Euprymna scolopes
TTGCTGTATTAATATACTAGCATAGTCCGTATAAATTTCTCGGAAGGAAATATTTTCTGAATAAACAAATATTTTGATAAAATTGATAATTTTTTTATTAGCGCAAAAATTAGTTTTTTTTGACAGAAAAAAAGAAATATAAGACAAGCAACAAATATGAGTTTATTAACATTTCTATGACAATAGAGTTCATTATATTTTATTTTTTTCGATTGGTGACGGATTTGATGCAAGAGTTCCATTCTAATTAGGCATGAAAGTCAATGCCAGAAGCTTGTCAAGATATGAATCCTCCATAAAACGAGAGACATTCGTTTCAATTGGGGGCATATATATATATATATATATATATATATATATATATATATATATATATATATATATATATATGTATATATATATATATTATTAAAGAATATCCAAATTAACTAGATCTTTTGTTAGTGAATGCATTTCTACAACCAATAAATAGAAAAAAGGGTTTTAAATATGAATATCGATATACACAAAAGAAAAAAAAACGAATTTATATATATATATATATATATATATATATATATATATATATATATATATATATATATATATATATATAATAGCGTCCAAAACTAAAGGGCAAAATTTCAAAACCTAATATTTGTTAGAAATAACAACTGTGAAAAGCTGAAATTTTGTCAACTGGTAGTCGTTATCATCCATAATAACATACTAAAATTTGAATCATTTGCAAAGGATAGAAAAAGAATTATAACAATTATTTATTTATTTTCAAAATAGGAACGTCCAAAAGTAAGCGACAAAATTGCTCGGGTGTTTGGAGGTGTATGTGGAGCAAAACAAAAAGTGGTAGAAGGAAGGCAGGCTCGAAACCGTACCGTGAAGGAAGAAAAGAACGGGGAAAAAACGTGACGTCTCTGCTGTAACGACCACCATTAAACCGGGAGTGACGTAGGTTTTAATTAAGGCTAGACAACTGAAAAAAGAAGATGGCTATCGAAATAATCGGCGAAAAAATCGACCCCTCCCTGTAGAAAAGTTAATGTTTTTAGCGAATTTTTCGGTATTTTTCGTCTAAAGGGGCGAGCTTCAAAACGATACTGATCTTGTGAAAATCCGTCGCCTCTGTGAAAAAGTTTTAGGTAGATATGCAAACATACATACATACATTTATATATTGGTAGCTCGAATTTTCGACCCAAACCGATTAAAAAGTTTGCTCTATCCCTGAATACCCTTTATGTAAAATTTCAAATGTTTAGACTAGGAATTGTCTGAGTAATTTTGTAAAGACGGCAGAGGTCAATTTTTACAAAAAACTTTGACCCCTATTATGACCCCTTAACATTTAGTGTTTTGGGCTCAAATCAAGTTATTAATTAGATCCATGTCCAAGGAACCTATACCTACAATTTCAATTGTTTATACCCAAAAATTGTCGGAGGAGTTTGATAGAGTTCTCAAAGGTCAAATCGTTGAACGTTGACCCCTTAACAGCCAAATTTCTGGCCGAACACCGATTACAAATATTTTCCCAAATCTCAGTACCCTGTATCTTATATTTCGAGTCTGTAGACTAAAAATTGAGAGAGTTATTGCGTAGGGAAATGTAAACAGACAGACACATAGACAGATACCCAGACACGTTCACTTTTATAGATATATAGAGAAATAGACTAATAGATTAAATAAAAATATATACGTATACATAAATATATATGGAAACCATTTTTTGTTTACTGCAAAGATTTTACGCAAATATTATGCAAGTATAAATCACGTAGGATATCTGCATGAATATAATTACACGTAATAGTTAACTAAATATGATAATCCCATAAGAAAACCGAAAAAAACTAATAGGGAATTAATTAAAATGAATGTTTAAAAGAATATCCAAATTAGCTAGATCTTTTGCTAGTGAATGCATTTCCACAACCCATATATAACAAATTGTATTTTCTTTTTAAATAAATAGAAAAGAGGGGTTTTTAATATGAATATCAATACACACAAAAGAAAAACGAATTTATGGGAGTATAGAAACAAAAATATATACTTACTAACATTTCAGCCCGACGTTGCCCCGGTGTTTTGAGGTGTATGTTGAGCAAAAAAAAACGAAAAACCAAAAAAAAAAAAACAAATAAACCGGTAATTTTTTTTTAACTTTGACCCCTATAATTGTCCCTTAACATTTATTGTTTTAGGCTCAAATAAAGTTATTAAGTTAGATCCATGTCCAAGAAACCTATATCTAAAATTCCAAGTGTTTAGACCACAAATTGTCAGAGGAGTTTGGTAGAGTTCTCAAAAATCCAATTGTTGAACTTTTACCTCTTAACAGCCAAATTTCTGGCCGAAAACCGATCATATAGATTTTCCCAAATCTCAGTACCCTGTATCTCAAACTTTGAGTCTGTAGACTAAAAATTGACAGAATTATTGCGTAGGGAAATGTACACAAACAGACAGCCACACAGATACACAGGCAGACAGATACACAGACACGTTCACTAATATATATATATATATATATTTTATAAAGGCATCACCACTTATCAAGGCCAGAGACCACTTCGGGATAAGTGTTAAGTGTGTAAATTAGTGAATCGGACAATATAGTAATCGTTAGCAATGGAAACTCGGTGAATTTGTCAACTTAAGTGGAACGGCTCATCAAGAACTTGTTTACGTTCGACTTGAAGTCAGTTGGAAAGCAGGAAAACGGAAGGCAGTTCCACAGGCGTGCACTTCTAAGTAAGAAGCTTGGTTCATGGAATCTACGTTTAGGTTTAAGCAGAGATAAAGAGTGGGAGGAATTTTTAATAGTGTTTGCAGCATATATATATATATATATATATATATATATATATATATATATATATATATATATATATACTAGCACAAAAGTACCCATCGTTGACTGGGTTCAAAAACAGCCTACAGAAAATGGAATCTGATTTATGAAAGTTTGATAGGTTATGAAAAGGAAGGGTTGAATTTGGAGGTATCAAAACCAAAGCAAAATATAAATAGATAAACCCCATAATTTATTATACCATACCTGTTCACACTGAAATACTTATCACAATATTCTGTGGATCTATATTAAAAAAACCTTGTTAAACTTTGTGACATATTTCCATTCTATGGAGATCAGGTGCGACTGAACACCCCATGATTTTATTATACCATATTTCTTCAAACTGAAACATAATTATCAAAGTATACTTACGCAGATAGATATGAAAAGTCTTTATTAAAGTTTGTGCCTATTTCCATTCTATGGAGGCCAGGCGCGAACGCAGACCCCACAATTTTATTATACCATCCCTATTTAAGTTAAAACATACTTATGAAAGTATTCTTTTGTACATCTATATCAAAAACATTTGTAAACGTTTTTATTTTTATTTTTTAATTTTTTATATCCATACTTTATGGACCAGGCGCGTACACAGACCCCACAATTTTAATGAACTACCGTTCTGCCAGATCAAACATACCCATTCTTGTGTCTTGATACATCTATCATTATATATAATCAATTTTTTAAAATAGACAACCATATAGGAACCTTAAGGTCTTAACATCATTACCCTTAGATTTAATTAAAAATCCTTTATATAAGAGGGGTGTAATCCGTTGAAAATAAATTGAACAGAAGAAAATACAAAACGAAAAGGAAAATATACAAGGAGAGTGTACAAGTCCATCCTAGATTGTTTTTGTGTCGATAGCCTTAAAAATATCAGGAAATTATAATTAACTGATTAATATTTGATGGTGAGACCTTTCCAAAGCAAATCGTAAAAAAATGAAAAGTCCCTCGCACATACAAGTTTTGAAGTGTTTCTACGTATTAAAAAAAAAGAACTTATAACCCAACCCACCACCATTTCCTCATTTCTGCCCCCACCCTCTCCACTGAACTTGAAAAAAAAAATGCTAACGGTTACATGTCTCGCTACGTCGCCAAGAAGTACGGCCTCATTTTACGTTAAATTAAAAATTTAAGGGAAAGTGATCCCCCACGCTAAAATGTTAAAATTAAATTATTAAAAAAATACTCCCTTATTAAAGGCTATTGAAACATAGCCCCCGAAAAGTAGATTTTGATTTCTTTTTAGGAGATAAACTATGCTGGATTTGATCGTAAAATCCCCAAATAGTTTTTTTAAAATATGTAAATTGATCAAGAAATGTTTTTTTTACATGAGAAATCCTATTTGTGTTGTTTTGTTTTGTTTTGCTTGAAAACAATTCTACATTGCAATGAAAAATACAAATAAAATAATCGTAAATAAATAATTTTGGACACGAAAAACGTACTTTTTTAAAATCAAGTTCTAGTTTTAATTTTGCATAACTTGAGTAAAGAACATATTTAAAAAAATATGTAAGTGTGCACCTGAACCATCGACACCCCCTTACAATTTTTTTCCTTTTCGTCTTTTTTTAAAAACTACTTCTGGACACTAAGCTACCAGATTAAAAATTTATTTAAAAAAAATCAATATTTAAAGATTTGGCAGGGGGTTCATTTTCACATACAACGTTCTAGTAAATCGATCCCCCATTCTTAGAACCAATTTACAGCCCCGATTTGACGTTAGCTCCTTAAGCCCCTCCGCCATTTTCTTCTTCTTCTTCTTCTTCTTCTTCTTACTATTATTATTATTATTATTATTATTATTATTATTATTATTATTATTATTATTATTATGTTTTCTTTATTTTTGCGACTTTTCACATTGAGAAAAGTTCGTCATCATTTTTTTTATTTAGTCTAAGCGTTGGCCCTTAAATGGTAAGATAAAAAATGTTCAAAATAAAAGTGATTTTGAGATTATATTGTTTTTTATTGTCTTGAGAAAACATTTTTAAGTGATGAGTTAAAAAACTAAAACCCAGGAAGCCCAAGAGGACTACCGCAAGCACTAATTAAAATTAAGGAGGCTCTACTAAAAGCACTACTAAACCAAGTTTCTACTCCCCTCTCCTCGAAGAGAAAGTATTTTTTAAGTAACGCCTGAAAAAAAAATCGTCAGAATAAACAGGAGCCCTACCAAAAGCAGTAAATATGGTTATAAATATAATTATAGTGATATATTGTATTTATATGTAAATCAGTTACAATACAATCAAATGTATCTTTAACCTTCAAAACTGAAATATTGTCAACACTCGCCTCTCCCCTTCCCCTTTTCTTTCTTTTTTTTTTTCTTAAAAACACCTTTTTTCCAATGACTAACAACCACTTCCGCGAGGCCTGACGAAGCTATCGGATCGTAAACATGGTCCAACATCAGAAACATATGTAGCCAAAAAGATAAAACGGTAATAAAAAATAAAAACATATTTGCTCTGCAATAGTAGTGAGCACTCTCTTCAAGTTTTTACTAATTACCAGTTTTACCATGTATATATATATATATATATATATATATATATATATATATGTGTGTGTGTGTGTGTGTGTGTGTGTGTGTTAATTGTAACGTAAATACATTATATTAATACGTTGGCATGGCGTTGGTGACTTTACATTAGAATCTAAGATGTCGTAACTAAAGCAAAACACAATTGGAACTGTGCCAGCACGTGCTGCTCATTGACAAGCTGCTGACCCCAAAGTTGTGTGCCGTAGTTTACTACTTACATCTCTTCATCGTTCTCGTCGGCCGTGTAATCATCTTTTGGTTCACACTGGCGGCTGCCAATAGAATGCACGCGGGTCACAAAATAGAAGTAAAATATTCGGTGAACAAAGTAAGGAAAAACACAACGCCAATGTTTCACATATATCTGACAGTTGGACTTGTGAGTGCGTGTGTCTTCTCCGCGTTCTATTGATGTCCCGTTCGTCTGCCAGTCATCAGCTCCTCTTGATCTCTGTCTCGATGTCAGATCCAAAAATGTCTATACGTCATCAAGTGCTACGCATTTATCCACGTTTCCAATGCACGCAAAACATCTCCACTCTCTATTTCTAAACGTATTATTCTCAATCATTCTTCGTTCACCATGAATCGTAGAACCTGTCAAACATGCCAGGTGAAGCACACAGCATAGTCCACAGGGATTCACTGTGTCATGCCTCTAACTATCCGAATTACCAGATGCTTCTTTTCCTGCATCCCACAAAAACTCATATTCCGTTTTCCATAATCACCTGACCAAGTCAAATCACCATGATTATATTGTTTATAACTATCGTCCCATTCCCCATCACCTATAACGTGACGTAAGACAAATCTCCGTCGCAACAACGGAGAAAACATCATAAGATTTCTTAAATTACCGAACGCACAAAACCTGCCATGCCCTCAGTACAATCTTATTTTCTTCTACATTATAGATCAATCACAAAAAGAGACCCCCGAACTCACACACATAATGGACAGCAAGAAAAAACATCCCTGACAAAGTAAAGTTAAATTAGAAAACGAAATTATTTCTATCCCATCTCGATTATTCATTCATCCTCCTGTTTTTTCTATAACCATTAATTTTTAAAAAATTATTTTCTTCGTCAATTCAATGACTTTGTTCTAAACAATTATTCAGCATCCCTGTTTAAATGTTTTTCCTTCCCTCATCGGCAAGCCATGATCTATTTCTGAACTGAAAGTGAAAAAGTAAATATATTCTCTTTCCAAACCGACAGCAATATAAAAATGAAGAAAATAACTGCAAGTCCCAAATATATAAAAAAAACATGTTGCATGTTGTTTTTTTTAGTGTTTCTCCTTGTGTTTTCCAATTATTTTTCTTTTTTTTTGTTTTATCGCTTTTTTTTTCTGGCGTTATTTATCCAACTTCTTTTATTTTTACACAAGGTTGAGCGATCTCTTTCTTTTTCTCTGTCTCAATTTTTCTCTTCGGCTCTAATGTTCGAAACTGGCCTTTGACACTATTTCTGAAAGGTTTTGGTCTTTATTTTTACTTTCTCTTTCTCATTTTCTTTTCGCTTGCAAACAGTCGATCGTGGTCACGTTTGACTAATATAAACCATCAAAACCTCGTCGTGAAATCACCTCAGGGTCGGATCTCATATCTAAAGCACCATTTGTGCCAGCACGTGGCCTTCCCATCAACGAAATGCCGCCGATCCCACAGTTGTGCCCCGTGGTTTACCTCCATCTCTTCATCGTTCTCGTTGGTCATGTCATCATCTTTGGGTTCACACTGGCGACTGCCGACGGAACATACACGGGTCACAAAATGGAAGTAAAATAAGTCGCGGAACAAAGAAAGGAAAAACACAATGCCAATGTTTCACATGCATCTAATGTTTGAACTTGTGAGTGAGTGTGCCTTCTTCTATTGATGTTATGTTCGTCTGCCAATCATCAGCTCCTCTCGATCTCTGTCTCGCTATCAGCTCCAAAACTGTCCATGCGTCGTCCATCACTGCCCGCTATCTAGGCGGCGTCGCGATCTCAAACCCCCCATCTCGGTTAACCTTCCCTCTCTAAGCATCTCATTGATTCACCTCCGTTTTGAGTCGTTGATTCTCGTTGTTATCCGTTTTGAGTCGTTGATTCTCGTTGTTATCCGTTTTGAGTCGTTGATTCTCGTTGTTATCCGTTTTGAGTCGTTGATTCTCGTTGTTATCCGTTTTGAGTCGTTGATTCTCGTTGTTATCCGTTCCATAGATTTCTGTTGCCATTTCTCAAATCTAAAAGCTCGATTAAAAAATATCTACAGATTCGTTGTTTGTCATTTCCTTTTCTTTGTTCATCGTTAGTCATTTCCTAGTTGTCTTTTATCCCCCCCCTCTCAGCACTTAGTGACCCGGGTTATCGTCATAGTATAACGAAACTACTATTCCGATTTGTTTTGATGTTTTGTAATCATACCTATGCTCCTTTATTTTTCCTTTAAAGTTGATGAGTTCCTATCTTTCTGATGAGTTAAGAAAGATAAAAAAAATTCACATAATAATTACATGAATGTTTCTGAGCTACGAAACAGGCGCTGTTAAGATTTGTAGATTTTAACATGTTGAAAGAAATAAACGGTAAGATTGACAGCATCTTAAAATTTGAAATATAGACCTACTATCATTTATTTGTATATGCTCTATAGTTACATCGAGCTTCATTAATGAAAGAATTGTTAAGAATAAAAGGTGATATATAATTGAACAAGCATATTTCTTCCATAAACACGCATATATATATATATATATATATATATATATATATATATATATACACCCCTTTATTTCAGATAAAATTAAATTACTTCTTACATAATGAAATCTAAGTTTAATATTTGGTAGCTATCGACATGATTTATACATCCATATCTCTATCTATACAATTATACAAATGCAAATGTGTGTGTGTGTGAGAGTTCGTTCCTTATAGACTCTGAAACGGCTGAACAGATTTTCTATAAAATTTACAAAACTTTAGTGTATAAGTTTGGGAGTAATTTTAGTTAAGTTTTGTCTTAGAATACCCCCGAAAATTACCGATAATGAATAATTGAAACCGTTATTTAAATTTATCTATCATCGGTAAAAGTTGATGTTTTTTTTTTTGTGCATAATATGGTCTGTAGGTTCAAACGTTGCACGTAAATTTCTTAATTTTGTTTTTCATTAACTGCAAAGAATTTTATAAGACTTGATTCTTTTTGTATGACGTGGTCTGTAGGTTCAAACTCTGCACGTAAATTTCTTAATGTTCTTTTTGTTTCGTTAACTGGAAAGAAGTTTATATAAAATTATATTATAAAAGAAACAGTAGGTTCTCTGGAATGCAATGTAGAATAACATATATTTTGGACTAAGTTACTGCATGGAGTCATGTGAAGCTTCCTCCCGGGTGATTTCACGGATTTCAATAACAATAAAAATATAGGAGTGTAAAATATTCGTTGATCATCATTCAATCCCGGGCAACGTCGGGTCTCCTTGCTAGTATATGCATAATCATATCGATAGTTACCAAATATTAGCCTTATTTTCCATTATTTAAGTAATTTATATTCCTCTGAAATATTCTACGCCGTTCTTGTTTTTAATCTGATGTGATAATTTCTTTACAAAACTAGATTATTCTATTAACTAAAAAATTATTTAATTAGTTTAGCTAGTTTAAAAAATCTTCCATGACAATTACTGCGTTACCTGATCGTAATGATAATAGTTCTGGTGTAAGCGAGATGCACCAGATACAACACTATTTGTCGATTTCGTGTTCGTCTTATTGAGATCCGCACGCTACTCTAATAACGTGATGAGGAACATGTTTGAAATATGTGTTGATTGTTATTCTTACGTCTTCGGCTATTATTATTGGTTGATGAGATTTGGTTTGGTTATTTTGTATTAAGGCATATTAACCATTTTCGGGTTATATAAAGTCCAAATTTAGTAATTAAAAATATTTTATCCTTCAAAATTCTTATATCTTCGAATATGTATTCGTGAAGTTTAGTTTGGTGGTTTGTTACGGCATATCAACCCATTTCGGGTTCTTTAATGTCGAATGCAGCAATCTTGAAAATGTGTTCTGCTTTAAGCTCTATATGTCTTTAAATATTTATTCGTGGAGTTTGATTCAGTTTTTTTTTTATAATATGTCAATTATTTTCAGATTATTTCATGTCGAATCCAATAATTTGGAAAAAAATTAAGCTTCAAGTTCTTAATATTTTAAAATATTTATTCATGGTGTTTGATTTAGTTGCTTTGGAGAGAAAAGATGTTGTTTTGTTTTTGACTTTGCAGAACATGATTGAGTTTTGCAAAAGTAAAACAATAACATCAATGTTTGGATAATTTTTAGTTATGAAGTTGGTATTTTCAGGCATTCTGATCTGATGGCAAATACGCATACTTATGTAATTTACATTTCGCACTGTGCTATTTTTCTATTTATAATGTACAGAGCAACAGCAAATATTTCGTTAATACTTCATTTATACATTGTTGGCGTGTTGACTCCTCTCTACAGTTTATTAACCCGGTATATGACTTTTA
>NC_136497.1:61415240-61730240 GCF_053919585.1 Euprymna scolopes
CTGCATTTACTTAGACACATACCTTTCTGAAGTGTACCGTTTTTTTTCCTAAAGAATACTTAGTTTTTCTAGCACCGTTTTCAATACACACGAAGGTAGTACTTAGTACACTGAGAGGATAACTTTCCTTTCAAAGTGCCTGCTATAATTTGCATACATAACAGAACAATCTAGAGCATTGCATTACATAAGAACATACATGAGCGGAAATATAAAATCTAGGAAAAATGCTTGTAGTCAACGAGAATCAATGTATACAATGTATTCGTGAACAAAGTAAAAGACGGGGAAAAACAATGCTATATATTTAAATAATACTTTAAATATGTCTAATAATAATAATAATAATAATAATAATAATAATAATAATAATAATAACGCTAGTAATAATACGAGGGGCGTGCAATAAGTAATGCCCCCTGACCCACTTCTCATAGGAGTAGAGCAACGAAACTTGGCACAGTTATTATTTATAGAAACCACCCTAAATTATGCATTTTCCCCATTTTGATGCAGCTCTGGAGACCGTTTTTGTAGAACACTCCAGGTTGGTCCCCCAACCACGACGTGACTTCAGAAATCAAAGCTGCATCATCTGCGAAACGCTTTTCTTTCAAAAACAACTTCTGGGAAGGAGTGAAAGACAGTAGGGAGGATGGGGAAGGATTTCATAACCACACGCCCGTGCTTCTGATCTGGCGACATGCGAATTTCAGACCGGAGCGTTGTTCTGCCGGAGGAGGGTACCTTTGCTGATCTTGCCCCGCCTCTTGATTTTGATAGCTTCCCTTAATTTCCTCAAAAGTGAATCATAATAGGCTCCTGTAATTGTGGATCCATTTGCCAGGAAATCTGTCATCACTACTCCGTCCTGGTCCCAGAAGATTGTGAGCATGACCTTGCCAGCGGAGGGCTGCACCCTTGCCTTCTTTTGAGGTGGTGAGTCCAAGTGCTTCCACTGCATTGACTGGGTCTTGGTCTCTGGATCATAGTGATGAAACCAAGTTTCATCCTGTGTGATCAGTCTTTTGAAAAACTTGGACTCATCTTCTTGGCACATCTCCAAATTCACCCTCGAGCACTCGACGCGTTCTAGATTCTGGAATGGTATGAGCAACCTGGGAATCCATATGACAGACACCTTATGCATATGCAAATGGTCATGAATGATAGTTTCCACAGACCCTGTAAAAATCTGGACATCTTGGGGTATTTAGCGATTAGTAATGCACCGATTTTCCAAAATGGCAGCTTCATCTTGACGGACAGATGCCTCATCAATGACAGAAGGGGGGCGACCAGGTATGGAGGCTGTTTCCACAGACTTCCGGCCATGTTTGAATTCACGATGCCAGCGTTTTACAAAGACATATTATGGGGTATTATAACCATAAGTTTCTTTCATTTCATCAAAAGTCTCCTGTGGTGTGCATCCTTTCAAATACAAAAACCGGATCACTGCTCGGCATTCAACAGGCTCCATTTGACACCTGGCTCAGTTCAAACACCTGTAAAGCAGAAACCACAATAAGTACAGAGCTGTAATTTACTACATATCCCGTAGAGATATAAATCATTGCACATGCAAAATTTCAGCTATATCAGACAACTGGAAGTGGGTCAGGGGCATTACTTATTGCACACCCCTCGTAACTGGAAAACATAATAGCAACTGTTACAAGATGTAATCGCCACCAGCGATTAAACCATATGAACTCACATTGTATTAAAATTGAGCATTATTTAGTAAAAACGTTGTAGTTCATACCAACTTTCTTCCTGATCTACATCAATGATTTTCCAAATCACATCCCAAGATAATTCCTAGACATTTATGCTGACGATAATACCATCTATGGCAACACTTCAAAGGCCGTAAACGACCACGTTCTCGCTGTTTCCATCTCCTCTGTTCTTGAACACGTGGTGCTATGCGGAAATAGGTGACTGGTTAATTTTACTGCATTTAAAACCAAGCTTCTATCTTTCCATCATTAACGCTCGTATCCCCGTATGGCATCAATAAAAATTAATGGCCTTACTCCTGGCTAGTCTCCATGTTTTAACAAGAGTCTAGGTCTGACCCTTAATCCTGATCTTAGATAGAACACGTACATCAAATCCGTTGCCAAGGCTGCTGAAAAAATGTTGAGCTCGTTCTACCGCTCCAATAGATATCTCACTGCTAATACAATTCTTTACCTGTATAAGAGCCAAGTACGTCCAAGGATGGAGTACTGTTGCCACATGTTGGCAGGAGCTGCTAGAAGCAACTTATCCTGCCTTGACAGAGTTCAAAATAGATTTCGAAGCCTAGTGAGGGGTGCCCTTTCTTCTTCCCTGCAATCTCTTTCCCATAAAATAGACGTTGCGAGCCTGTCTCTGCGTTATCGTTATTTTCATGAAAAATGCTCGTCTGAGCTTCAATCTATGGTCCACCTGGCATGACTTTTTTTTTTGCATTTGAATACTTGAACTGAAACCTGTGTAGAGACGTGGCACGAAGAAATATGAATAGATTTAGTGGAATTCTATAATTTTATACATGTTTTTTTTTTTAGTAAATTGATAATATTATCACCGTAAACATTCAAATATAATAGTTTTATGGAGGCTTCATTTAACAAAGGCAACACTTCCAGATAAAATATTTGACTGGTTCATATAGTAAGTGGGTGCCTATATGACTGCACTATACATTAGTGTAAAGCTATGCCAAAAACATGATCAATATATATATATATGCAGTATTTTATTTTTTCCTTTTCTTAATAAAAAAAAAAATGCAAAAATCACATTTAGCCTAAATGATCAGGGATTACGTACGTACGTTGATAAGCTTGTATTTAATGTTTATATATGCCTCTGGTTACAGTATTACGTAAGAATTTGGATTAGGTTAGGTTAAGTGCTGGGCTGTCTACCATTGAGAATAATGCCACCGTGGTATGCATCACAGAATAGTAACCGATTTCGAGTCAGAAATATAAAATAAGTATTTTCTACTAATATTTAATGGGTAGCTATAACAAACTTTTTTTAAAAGATAATCCTTATTCTATCTCTTTAATTGGTAAAGAGTGAATTATTTGAGAGCTCTCACACAAAAGATATATAGTATTTCTGTTTGTCTGTCATATTTTATTTTTATACAGAATCTTATATATCTAATCATTGGACTATCAGTGTTAAACATTACATATTAGGCATAGTGTGCAACCTTTCAAATAAATAAACTTCATCACTTAAAAACTACATTGCATTGACGCATTTTAACCGAGATGAATCGAGAACTTTTTATGAGTGGTTCTGTCCGTCATTTTCGCAGGTATGCCGCACTTAGTTTTGAAATAGCATTTTCGATGGTCTGTCAAATGTACTACTAAACTACTTTATCATTTAGTCTGTCAAAAGGGGTTTGAATAGCATTTTCGTCGCTGAACCCGCAGACAAAATATATTCATATAAAGAATATCAATTCTACATGATAAGACCGCCCCCCAGTTTACTATGCGTTCCGCAGGCAATAGAGGGACCTTAAATTGCTGTCACTGAAACATTTTCGTCAACCTCATACATTTCTAGTTCTTGACATAAACAGTGCCTCTTAAAGGCGGATGAGACAAGTTATATGTATGTCTGGGTACACAGACTCCGATGAGAGTTATTAAATTGGCATTCAGCTGGGAGAAGACTGTTTTATCTACTTCAAGATCTTGTTGGCATTCCTGGAAATTGGCACTGCTTATGATGGGTGTGCAGACCTCGGGGATATTCGGTAAAATATCGCTGCTCTTTTACCACGAATAAATTGAAAGATTATCGCGTGATAAAGACATTTCCTTCGAAAAATTCATCCCACGGGTCATTTATGAGCTTCTGCAATCAACACGGCTTAGCGAAAGCGTGACGTTAAACTCTTTGGTGAAAATTAGATAAGACAGGTGTCGATGAAAAAAAGTGTATTTCCAATGACAACAAACTGATACAGGTGCAACTTTAGAATTTAGTAAATTGTTGCAATCACATTCAAAATCTTTAAATATATATTTTTTTATATTTATGCATGTTTTTATATACTTCGAAACCCTATTATGCATAATGAAGAAGCGAATTCCACGCGCATATTATTCTCCATAAATTTTACAAAAACAAAAGTAAACATATTTGTAAAGTATTTAAAATATTGGCTGTAGATATGATACAATTGTTTTATTAAATACAGAAGCATAACATTCAGTAAATATGTTAACAAGAAATATTATTATTTTGTCAGACAGACTAATATTAATCGATAATATTAATTATTCATTCTACAATTACACTATACGGGATCATGGGTTTAGGGTATCTTATAATATTGTGCGCATAAGGGACAATAATATCCTGGGGACATTGGCCCGCACGATATATATATATATATATATATATATATATATATATATATATATATATATATACATATATATATATATTCTCTGTTTAGTTACACATTAGTTACACCGAAACACGTGTAACTAAGCAGATAAAACGGTAATAAAAATATATATTTACTCTGCAATAGTATTGAGCACATTCTTCAGGTTTTTACTAATTACCATTTTTGATATATATATATATATATATATATATATATACATATATATATATATATATATATATATATATATATATATATATATAGTGTAAAACCCGGGATACTGTGGCGCTAGGATACGGTTTTTACAGAATATGGAATATTCTGCCCCTGGTTACGGAATTTTATTTTTATATTTCCTGTCTCTGGTTACGGTATTTGCTCCGTTTTATGGTGTTATTTATAATGTTATTTGATCATATACATGTGTATTATATATTGTACTGTATTTTGTTATTAATTTTTAATGCCGTATTTTCAGGGTTCCTACTGTAATCTGAAGCTACACAAAGTACTTTTATGGTGTGTGTTTGTGTGAGTGTGCGTTTCTATGAGTATGTGTTCGCAAATATATGCATACTTATATAGTACGTGTTACTATATTTAAACGTTTATGGTATTCATTTATTCATTATGCACTATTGTCCTCATCTTTTTTTAGTTGTTGTTTCACGAAGTTTCGGCACACTACTTCCTCTGGCCTTCATCAGACGGTAACCGCGATGGGATAGGAACTCCGTATCTCCTAACTGCATTATCAGCAATGACTGCCTTCCATAGCTGCTTGTTTTTAACATCTTAAAGCAGCAACTAATAAAAAAAAGATGAAGATAATAGTTTACCATAAATAAATGAACAAATAATACTCATCTCAATAAACATTCCGATTTATTAAATTATAGGCTTATGATATCGTTAAAAAGATTGACAGAAAAAAGAATCATATTTTAGTATAAATACTTTTGATATCTACGACAAATGCATTCATGGACATAAAAACAAGTTTTTTCTTTTTAAATAAAAATGGAATAATTTCCATGGCCAAATGATGATTCTTACATAGTATTACCTTTTTTCTAATATCTTAAAAGTAACTAGATTACTCATTAAGAAGTTTATATACAAGCAGATTGGTACATACATAGATTAGCATTGATACCCATAGAGGCATTTATTTATCAAAATCAATATAATATGATACATATACCCTACAATAGTAGTAAAGTAATCCTGAATATTAGTCTAGCCATATCACAGTGAACAAGGACAATATGAATATTACCGTATAATGATAGGACACAAAATGTTTTCTACTATTTCTGCCTATATAATGTACTTTTATTTTGCGTCGACATAATTATCCTTCTGTTCAATTGCTCTTCCTTTTAGTAACTTAAAATTTTACCTTGATTGTTCCTGTTATGTTCTTAATATTTATTGATAAAACCAACTTGTTTCTTATTTTATTGTAAACGCTTTTCATTTTTACAGAATTAAAATATTTAGCATTTGAAGAAAGTTAATTTAAATAATTGTTTGGAAATTTTAAGATAATTTTTTTCATAGTTACATGTACAAGTACAACGAAATGGTCGCATAGTATCAGTGAAAGGAGAAATACATATGAAGATAGAGAGACGGTAAGAGGCACGTATATACTAATAGAGAGTGAAAAATCTATTAATATTAATACTAAAACTCTGTGTCTGCTTGTAATATTAATAAAACAGATGGGGGTTAGAAACTTGATTGTCTTAGTACTCTGGATGTTTCATTGCGTAGATTAGTGATTTTTTTAAATCCAATGCATTTTAGTTGAAAACATTATTACCTACTTACGTGTCAAAGAATACCTAATTTACTTTTCTAATTAGATGTATATGTTTTTGTTTTCATATTATATTACAGTGTTTTTGTTCTCATATTATATTACAATGTTTTTTTTTAATATTAAAATATATATAAAACATTATTATATTATGAACCTTTTTTCTAGAATTCAAATACACAACAACACATTTGGTGTAAGCAACAGTCCGTTTTTATTCCTTGTTGTTTCTCTGTTATGGTGGATAGAGGAGGAGTGGGAGAGCGAGAGAGAGAAGTATATCGTTGCGCCCGCTTGGTTGACAAATCAAATCTCCATCTCCAATCTTTTTCGTGTCACTTTTTCCTGTGAACTTTTAAAAACATCAACATAACCAGATTCCTTTAACTGCTACATTCTTTCTCAAACAATAACAAATTTTGTTTACATTCGTGATAAATATTGATACAATTCTTGTTTAGCTGTCATGTTCCTCATATTCCATCCACAGACGCGTGCCATATTTTTATCCATATAAATACATATGTATGTACACATATACACACATATATGTCAACCAGGCTTAGACCGGGCCTTTTGTGTAACAACATTACTGTTACGAAAATCCAAATAAGTTACTTTTAAATAAGAAAATAAAATATTTGTACAGTATTCTGCCCATATAAAAACAGCAGATTATGTACTGTATTGGAAATAAAAAAAGATGTACAAACACACATAAAATCATAGAGTAAATAATTTTTTAAATAAGAAATATATACTTGTACAGAATTATGTAATGTAATGTCAAACAAACAAAAGTTTGCACGTGATGGAATAAAAAGTTATTCAACAAAAAACCACGTAAAACTTTCAAGTAATTTGATTTTTAAACAGGCAATAAGGTATTTGCACATAATTTTACAAATACGAACAAACAAACAAACAGAATCTTATCCGTGATAGGAAGAAAAGGTCGTACAATAAATCATATAAAACCATGTAGCAGTTTGCTTTTTAAATAAGAAATGAATCATTGAAATAATTTTAGTAGTACAGTGAATGTCCCCTTACTTTTAATTAGTGCCTTCAGTAACGTTTTAGAGGCGTCCTCGTTTTTTTTTTTGCACTGATTACTTAGGAAAATTAATTCCTCTTCTAATGATAAATAAAAAAACAATGTTTTAGTAGTTCTCTAGAAGCCCTCTTAATTTTGTTTTCAGTAGCGCCACTAAGGCCCCCTGAGTTTTTCACTTCTAACTCATAAAACTGCATTAGTTTTATTCATCATATTTTCTAAAAAGTTGCAGATTAGATTGGTTTTGAAACAAATGATGTATAGTATAATAAGAGATAAAAAAATAAATTTAACATCATAGCACACTTTGTAATAATGCGTCCTTATTTATGGTTTCGATCAATAATATATTTAAAAATTCAAACTAAACAATTCAATTAATATAACCTCGAAGTTAAGAATTTTCCAACTTAATAGTTACTACACTTTGAAAATAAAGATACTGGTTTAATTTTAAATTCATACAATTTCATAGTGCACTTTCATAAACGTAACAACGTAAAGTATAAACATTAATTTAGATTGAATCTAAAAATATACTCTAATTTTATTTGATGTTATGGATATTTTGCTGCAATTTTTTTAAAATCCTAGTTGAAAATTATACAATTTATATCATTAATTGCGAAACATTAGATAAGTATGGCTTTCATAAGTGTAAGAAGATGTACATACCATAAAATAAATCCAAGGTCATTTTAAAATTCAATTTAAATTGATTTTTTTTATATTTTACCTTTTATAGTTCATGAAAGTAAACTTTGAAAATTTAAAATTAGAAGTTCAAATTGTACTTAAGTTTGTAAGTTTATAAAATAATTTTGTTTTTCTATTTTCGTACTTTTCCAGAAACGCTTCTTACTTGTAAATAAATAAATAATCGATTAAATATTGACATTGATACATACATTCGTACAAGATTGATAGTAAAAAGAAAATTCGTTATGTCTAGACGTAAAGCTGGTACGAAAATGAAAGATAAAAACACACGTGAAAAGACTAAGATATACTGTGATTATATATATATATATATATATATATATATATATATATATATATATATATATAAAGCTGAACGTCTGTGTGTGTGTCTTGTCACGAATAGGCTCCTATATAGTTGACTATTATAGAAAACTGATCACATATAATGATAGAAGATGTATCGAGACACAGGAATGGGTATGTTTGATCTGGCATAATGATGATTCATTAAACTTCTGGGGTCTGCGTACGCGCCTGGTCCACAAAGTATGAAAATAAACAAATTTAATAATGAAAAAAAAACGTTTACAATTTTTTTATATAGATGTACATAATAATATTTTGAGTAGTATGTTTTAACTTTAATAGGGATGGTATAATAAAATTGTGGGGTCTGCGTTTTCGTCTGGCCTCCATAGAATGGAAATAGGCACAAACTTTAATAAAGACTTTTCATATCTACCTGCGTAAGTATAATTTGAAGAAGTATGGTATAATAAAATTATGGGGTGTTCGTTCGCGCCTAACCTCAATAGAATGGAAATATGTCACAAAGTTTAACAAGGTTTTTTATATAGATCCACAGAATATTGTGATAAGTGTTTCAGTGTGAACAGGTATGATATAATAAATTATGGGGTTTATCTGTTTTATTTTTACTTTCATCATATTTTTCTTTGGTTTTGATACCCCCAAATTCGAAGCTATCTCTTTACAACCCTTCCTTTTCATAACCTATCATACTTTCATAAATCAGAATCCATTTTCTGTAGACTGTTTTCGAACGCAGTCAACGACGGGTACTTTTGCTAGTATATATATATATATATATATATATATATATATATATATATATATATAAAGAGAGAGAGAAAGAGGGGGAAGAGAGAGACTATGGTTGGTTTGGCATTGAATTTTTACACTACAGGGTGGCCGAAAAGTCCCAGGACACTATACACATGGCTTATAAGCTTTGACATCCAAGTCCTTTTTCATATGGTCCATCATGGTAGCCCTTGGTATTCCAAGTTCAGCAGAACGTTTTCTGGTAGATTTCTTGGGAGACTGTTGCAGTGATTCTTGAACACCAGCACACGTTTCCTTTCGTGTTTCAAGCCTGCCACTTCTTGCCTGATCCAGAACGCTACCTGTTTCAAAAACTTTCTTCTCCCACAGATACAGATTACTTCTTGATGGCGCGGGCTTTCCAAATCTTTCTGTGAAAGCACTTCGAACATCTTTTCGGCCAGTGTCCTGGGACTTTTCGGCCACCCTGTAGGCTACTGTTTAGAAGAATTTGATTGGGTATTCTTGCATAATCTGAGCCGAATTCTCATGAATTTGCGTCAAGCATGGATCAGGCATGTGCTCTTCAGAATTCAATCTATTCCATGCTTTCATTTGTGTCAGCTCATTTTACTTGTTCGTCCAGTGTTTTCCATCACTTCGATTTTATGATACCTAATTGTGATACAATTTCCTATTCTAGTACATTCTTTTCAAGCTTGCGGGACTCTCTTTCCTTGTTGATTATTTACCTCTTTCCTATAACCTTATAGACAACATCAGTATGCATTTCCTGTTTTTACGTTTTTCATCTTTCGTTTTGGTTAATTCATTACATCAAGTAGCCTCACGTCTTTTCTGGGGCGATGTCCATAAAGGAAATTGATTCATGCCTTTTCCAATGATATTAAGTGAAAGTGCTTTTATAATTATTTCCACTTTTAAACTTGTAACTCATTTAAATACTAATTCCTTTCAACGGTGCTTAAGTCGTTATCAAACAAGAACTAGTTAATTATAAATCGTGGTGTAAATGGTAAGCTGTGTATACTAAATCATTAAACTATCAGTATTTTCAAATTATGTCTTAAACTACATCATCTTCACTAAATCCTTGGGGAAAGTGTAAATTCATCTATTTTGACATCTTGAATAATAACATGACTGTTAAGCATTGGTAGAGGAATTATAGAAAAATTCGAAATAAGATCTGCAATTAATGGTCACTATCAACCTGTGCGTACATTATTTACGCCGTGAAGAGAATGAATATTTTCTCTACAATGTATAAACTAGTTAAATAGAAAATATATATATATATATATATATATATATATATATATATATATATATATATGCGTTAGTTGTCTACTAATTCCTGCTTGTCCTTCTCATCATCGGCATGCTATTATTTTTTGATAAATTACATATTTTTAATTTAGTAAGACTATAATAAATTAGAGCAATAAGCGTCCGTATTAATGTGCTATGTTTAGATTCCTTACAAAAAATAAACGAAACGGCATGATTTTAACAAGTAGTAATGCAAATCAGCATATCTTGCCTTGGGGCTCTGCCCAGAGCGTTTAGCGCTTCTATCGCCCACAAATATTGACCCTACCGGAAGTGTGAATTGTGTCTTGGCTTTTTCCTTGCCCCGCCATTTTCCGCTTGTCTTCTCATCTTTCATTTATCACATTAGGTTTCCTGTCCAGTGGAATTCGCTCGTAATCTGCGTCTGGACAGCATCCATTTCAGATTTATTCGCCTACCATCAAACACTGATAAGCCCAATGATCACTTGACCGTAAGATTTGAAACGAACAGGCCGTATTCGACAGCCAGGACGCTATATATATTCTAGTTCACATTTCTCATTACCTAACGAAAAGTTAGCAGGGCAATTCATTTCAATTTAATATTTAAAATAAAAATATATTTTATTTCTAATTGTACTTAATGTTTTTCTATAGAATGTACAAAACTCTAATTAAATATGTATATTTCACTGAATAAAACTGGCATTGTTTCTACTGATTCGGGTCTGGATCCTTACCATCTTAGGAATTATTTACTTATTTATTTATTTTTGCTTCATATAAGAACTGGATTATGCAGCCACCATATTTATTGTAGGTCTAAGTACTTTCCGAACCATTTGGATGCATCATCAGTGATAATTAACCGAACTTTTTTCTGCCCCCCCCATATATATATATATATATATATATATATATATATATATATATATATATATATATATATGGTGGCCTGAAAAATGTACACATCTACTCATGGTATGAGTAACAATAATATCTTGATTTATAAATTTAGTGTGAAAGTGAAAGATAATAGTTTGAATACAGAAGACAAATGTAATTAAAGAAATGTTCGCAAATGTTCAAATTGAAGATCATAATTTTCCAAATAAGAACTCATAGTAGTTAAAGTGTGAGTAAATTTTTAAACACCCTATATATATATATATATATATATATATATATATATATATATATATATATATATACAGGAAAAAGGCCAGTAAGTGCCTGCTCATTAGCTGATTAGGAAGAGTGCGGTGGATACTAGAAAGCTGATTGGCTAACTAAAAACTCAATAGAAGGCGTGTATATAAAAACGCGAGACAACCATAAAATTCTCGCATAAGCCTGAAGAATCATAGAGTGGATGAAACGCAGAATATTCTGTGTAGCTTAATCGCTATATATATTTTATAACTTACTAACTAGCTTTACCTACATATTGAGCACTGTTGAAGTAAATACTTAAAGTTTCCGCATAAATTTATACTTTCATATATTAATTCATGTGAGTAAATGAAGTATATATATATATATATATATATATATATATATATATATATATATATGGACGATATTAAAACATCGTTAATTAATTATCCACTCAGCATCGGCCATAAAGCGCAATGGTGACTCTCATTTGGGCGGTTTGGTCTCGATCCTGGCTTGAGACAGTTTCCTGCATAGCCGCACTGATGAGCTGTGAAACAGAGAAACAATACCTTTTGTGGATGACTATAATGCTCCCTATCTTGGGTTGAGCATATCGGGAAGTGATATACAAATAGCCATTAGTCTATTAAGCGACGCTCTTTGTGTAAATAAATCGAGCTGGGGCATTTGGACGATGTCAAAATATCGTGAATTCATTACCCACTCAGCATCAGTCGTATAGCGAAATGGTGAGAAGCCTTGACTGGCTTTTGGGCGGTCAGGTTTCGATCCTGGCATTAGGCAGTTTCCTGTCTAGCCGCACTGATAAGCTGTGAAACAACGAAACAGTACTGTATGTGGATGACTATATATATATATGTATATATATATATATATATATATCTTATATTGAATAACATCTTATATTGGATACCATGTTTAATTTCAGAAGAGTTTCTGATGGGTAGCTATTCTATACAAGTCCTGGAGAAAAAGAATTTTGAGTGGGCAGCTGTTCTGTACCGGTTCTAGCCTTTCATAATTTTTCAGCTAAAGAGCAAAAAAAAAAAAAAAACATATGTGCTGGAATGCTTAAAGATTCAATTTTATGGGGCAATTCTGGTATCTGATTGGACAGAACTTGAATTTATTTAGTTCGTCAGTTCCTATCAGCAGCGTTTATGAATAGAATCTCCCAACTTTCAGGGTTCATACTTCCATTTATTTTGGTGGGGACGCCCGACTGGTATAGGGCCAGTAACTGGTTCAGTACATGTCAGACTGAGGTATGCCGTCAGGGCATCACCCAGGAAGTCCACTCTCCCAGGCCTTGCCATTCGGCTTCCGGGTTGAGTAAGGTCATTGCTTACTACCTGATGCGTCTTGACTGGGAAATGCCGACGAGAATCTTCAGGCAATTAGTTCTGAAGTATGTATAAAGATATACGAGAAATGTTTACTAAATTTTATTTACATGCCAATTATCTAAATATCAATAAGTGTGTGATACTTTTTGTCACGCTTACATCTTTTTTCTTCAGAGTGACTGTCGTTGAACGGTTATGACCTTCTATTTCTTGTAATTAGTATTTTTTATCAAGAAGTATTCATACGTTTTGGTTTCGATTAGAGCTGATGGCACTCGAGTCATCTATTTTTGTTATAAATACATAGCAAACCGCCCGGCGTTGAAAAAGGAGTTTGGTAGGCAAATATTTTTAAACAAATATATATATATATATATATATATTTGTAGTCATCGACATACAGTCCTGTTTCGTTGTATCACAACTCATCAGTGCCGCTAGACTAGCATCGCTCCCTAGCCAAGGATTTAACCTAGGACCGTCGTGTTGACAGTCGGCAGTTCTCCCACTCGACCATGAAGGCACACCCGTAAATAACTCGTCGGAATGTCTATTTAAATGGACACCCGCCACCACTTTTACAGTGCTCAAATCGCCTGTTTGTAAACAAACAACGAGCTTCGCATTTTTCAGCCAATTAAGTAGCGGGTGAGATTATTTACGACAGTGCTCTACCCAAAGAGGGAGGCTTAAAATATATATATATATATATATATATATATATATATATATATATATATATATAATAAATTCCACAGCCAAACAACGTCGCAGCTCACAAGAGCCATGACAGTCAAAGAACCGGAAGTCCAAGACTCGAGTTTCGCCCTCATTTGGGCTCATCAGTTAGACACATCCGAACTCAGGATTCGAAACCCGAGCCTCTTGCATGCAAGGCAAGCACTCTACCAACTGAGCAAACGCCCTGCACACAAGAATTCCATTTAATGGAATTCTTGTGTGCAGGGCGTTTGCTCAGTTGGTAGAGTGCTTGCCTTGCATGCAAGAGGCTCGGGTTTCGAATCCTGAGTTCGGATGTGTCTAACTGATGAGCCCAAATGAGGGCGAAACTCGAGTCTTGGACTTCCGGTTCTTTGACTGTCATGGCTCTTGTGAGCTGCGACGTTGTTTGGCTGTGGAATTTATTATATACATTCTCTCACATTCTGAAAATCCTATCATAAGTTGCTCGCTTGGTTAGTATTGCTGGATGGCATCGTCCTTTCGAGTTGAAACTCCTACTTGTGAGACGTCGGCTTGGGGTTATTAGCTGGTTGGATGACCGCGTCCCTTGTTGATACGAGGTAGGTTCATTTCACAGTCGGATTTCGGCGCGGTTTGCTTGATCTGTGTTGTTTAATGGAATTCTTGTGTGCAGGGCGTTTGCTCAGTTGGTAGAGTGCTTGCCTTGCATGCAAGAGGCTCGGGTTTCGAATCCAAATGAGGGCGAAACTCGAGTCTTGGACTTCCGGTTCTTTGACTGTCATGGCTCTTGTGAGCTGCGACGTTGTTTGGCTGTGGAATTTATTATATACATTCTCTCACATTCTGAAAATCATATATATATATATGATTAGTTTTTTTGGAAAAAGAATTCCAGCAGAGTGCTCAATTAAAAGGAAAATCCAAATTTTAAGAGCGTATTTATATTTTGTGTACAGAAAGTTGTTAGTTGAGACAGATCATTGGTACCGTCGGTTTCAAGCCCGATAATAAGGCCCGCTTAAGGTATCCTTATCAAGCTCTCTTCAGCCAATATTCGTCTATATATATATATATATATATTAGGCACCGCCAAAAATGGCCGCAAAATCAAGTTGTTGTTGTTTTTTAAAACTAAATTACATTTATTAAAATCCATTATTTCTGAGTAACTTTTTTTTTTCCAGAAAGATAAAACCCTGAATTTTATCATATAGAAAACAGAATAATGTAAAACTTTTTCTACTATTTTTAATTCAATTTTAAATGTTAAATTTTCCCAAAAAGTTAACAATTGTTATTTTTTGTCTTGCACAAAAAACGTACTTAAATATTTAAAAAAAAAAGGGTTTTTGAAATAATTTATTTATTCATTTATTGTCTAACTAAGATTTAGGATGATTTTCTAAGAGAATATGCAAAAATATTATAATATAAGTACCTGAATTTCAAATAATTCCACTTATTCATATATGTAACCAGATATTTCGCGTCGCCGAAGAGTTCAGATCGACTCTGTTTACGTTTTCTTTCGATGAGACGAAAACTATGGAAGACTAAACAGGCCAAAAAAACTTATTTTTCAGTGACGAAAATTTCAATGTATTATTAAGCTGAGGCTGGCCAGTACCAGATGGGTGACCATTTGTATGAGTTTGGTTTTTAATGTGTATGTGTGTGGGGGCCAGGCTCCCCAAAATGGGGGGAGGGGGCAATTTAAAGCAGAATAAAAAAAAATTATTTCAGCGCTTTTGGTCCACCGTAGTCGAAAGGCGGCAAACGTTTTCAAACGAGATCGAAAAAAATGATGCTATTTTTAACACAAAGGGCACAATATTTATCGAATTTTTTTTTTTGTATCGATTATTCAAAGCATGCTCTGTTTAATAATGGTCATGCATTATTCGGCTCGCTAAAAAAAAATTGTTAATTTATTTATCAAAAATTTTTAAATGGCTTTTTTCGTATAAATATAAAAAAAATTTTTTTTTTGCTTTGCTTAACTTACATTAATTATTTTACTTAACATATTCACCGAATTTCACACTTCAAAACTCAAAAGCGGGATAATTAAACACAATCGAAGTTCTGATATTCAGACGTCAAAATAAGGTATGCAAACAATTTTTTTTTTTTTTTTTTTTTAATCTATAATTCTGTCCCTTACAACAACACAATATGTTTTGTTCAGTTTCAAATGATTATTTTAAGCATATTTGTTCCCACTTCAAAACAAGGGGGGTTTTGTAAGCAAAAAAAAATATATATATAAATATCGTTTATGAAAAATAAGTACACTGTTATAAAGTTCATTCTTCTCCTAATAATCGCTGAAAATTTCGTATTGATCGGATAATTACCTGATTTTTGGTAGATTTTTAAAAAGACGGTCCGTCAAAAAGTACTGACCTGCCCCCCCCCAGTTTTGGCGGTGCCTAATATATATATATATATATATATATATATATATATATATATATATATATATATATATATATATATATATACAGGAATGGGTTGGTGTTTACTATACACTTTTTACGCAAATATTACACAGGTATAAATCATGTAGAATATCTGCATGAATATAATTACACGTAATAGTTAACTAAATATGACCATCCCATACGAAAACTTAAAAACTAATAGGGAATTAATTAAAGTGAATGTTTAAAAGAATATGCATATTAGCTAGATCTTTTGCTAGTGAATGCAATTACACGGCCCATATATTATAAAGTTGTATTTTTTCTTAAATAAATAGAAAAGGGGGATTTTAATATGAATATCAATACACACACAGAAATATATATATTTTTTATGAAGAAATATATACGTACATATATATATATATATCTTATATTGAATTTGTTTGGCTGTGGAATTTATTATATATATATATATATATATATGTACGTATATATTTCTTCATAAGTTTTGGTTTCGGTTTCGATTCAAGCTGATGAATCAAATCCATATGAATATATCTTTTTATTTTTGAAATCATAACTTTAAAATATATAAGAATCGATAGAAAATTTGCTCAATAATGATAATATATGCGAAATCTGCATAAATTAAAATATCATATTTAAACGTACTTTACGACCGGGCGTCTTTGCTAGCTTAGATGAATACTTTTGCAATTTTGACAAAATAGCTACACTATTATCAGGGCCTCTCCATTTACGCTAAACATCCACAGAATGTCAACATAAATACATTACACATGAAACAGTTCGCTGTGACATTTCCACAGGCCCCGTTTATTAAGCATTATTCTAATTGTTGTGAACTTGAAGGTCGAAAATAAATAAGAACACACGATTATATATTTATAAGTGCGTATATACACAAGACGAGACTAGTTAATTACAGAAAGACTTCTCCGGGACTGGATGTTCATTTCCTTTCAGCCATAGAAATTTGTGTCATAAGAGTGGCAGGCACGAAGAAAAAAAACAGGGATCCTGCAAATGTGCACTCTGTCCTATAAATATTGATGGACCGCCCAATTGGCCTTCTGCGATTTGGATTTAAGGCTCCTACCACTACTGGAATTTGTACAAAACTGGCCAACTAGTAGATGGTCTGCAACAAAAAAAGAAAAACGGTTTTCATCAAACAGAAATGGAATCAGATCGTTTTTTGAAGGGCAACAATTTTCTCGTTCAACCCACCCTCTCACTCTCTCTCTCCCTTCCCCCTTTCTCTCTCTTTCTCTGTCTGTCTCTCTCTCCCTACATATGTATATTTAGATGTAACTGGGTTTTTTTTCATTAATGAAAACACTATTTGGATTAAAATTTGCAGATATGTTTCGGTCAGTGCTATGAATATGCTAAATATCCTCAGACAGCACTCTTGTCTCAGTATGTGTAATTTATTCGTATCTTTGATCGAAACGTATCTGCAAATGTGTAGCGAAATAATGTTTTATAAATGAAGACTTTCCTCAGCGGCTCTGAAAAACAAGATGAATAGAACTTTAAATTGAACTCGTTATCAGTTCAGAAATTATAATTGCATAACTATTCAAAAAAGGTTCTTTATTTTATTCAAATTACGACTTTTACTTTTAGAGATTAAAAGAAATACCTCTCACTTGAAAATGTTTATTTTGATTAGAGGAAATAGATTGTATTCATGTTTCGTGACGGATTATGATTTTTTAAAAGTAAACCTTACAACTTTATTTCATTCCTAAAATCAGTCTAGACAGAAAAATCATATGAACGATTAAGGTGAGTATAGACATTTTAATAGAGCAAAAATTCCGCATAATCAGAAGTACACACTGATGCATACGCACATGAAACACCGCAAATAAACACCTATAAACGTATAATTATAAATATAAAATCATAGACTGTAGCAATAAGAACACCTTTTTTTTATTTCAGGACTTGTAGTCTAATTATTAAACCAAACAAAATAAGACATGAAATGAAAATATACATTGTATGAATGAATCTTATATCTAATTTATACTGTTAGCCTACCAATATTCTCATATATATGTAATTCCACAAGGATAAAATAAAACATAGTTTAAAATATATTTAGACCGTAAGTAAAAACGGATAAACGTAAATACACCTATGCACACATATATACATACATATATTTACATACATATATTTACATACATACTTACATATACGAATATATAAATGTGCAGAAACATAAATATATTCAAACTTAAGCACACACACAAGTATGTGCGCATTTGTTTAAGTATGTACGTCTGTGTACACATACACACACCCAGAGACACACTAGAGTAAGTCTAGCTGTGTACTGTTTTGACAGGAATATGTCTGCAAACATATAACCAAACAATGTATATATAATGCAATTCTGAACTTTTTGGATGAGATATAAATGGTTGTGTTTTGTTGATTAATTGGACTATTAGTTTCATCTTGGGTGCTATTAGCACAACGCTTTGGTCACTGCAATCTGCGACCTTCTTCGGGTGTTAAAAACATGCTTCTTTTTCTCTACTAAGAAAAAGAGGGTTGGCTCTGCATTACAAGAATTCGAACCATGTGTTTGAGGATGGGTGGTATATCATAAAAAAAGATCAATCTTCAAGGGTCACTAAGATATTTTAAAAAAGGCTTTCCTATGACTCAATTTTTCGGGATATCTATACTAATTGTTAATATAATATAGATATCCCGAAAAATTGAGTCATAGGAAAGCTTTTTTTAAAATATCTTAGTGACCCTTGAAGATTGAACCTTCTTTATGATCCACAGACACCCCCTCAAACCAACGGTTCGAATTTTTGTAATGTAGAGCCAACCCTATTTTCCTTAATAGAGAAAAAGAAGAAGGTCGCAGGTTGCAGCAACCGAAACGCTGTATAAGATCACCAATTGCCTATGTATGGCGCATTGTTGTTACATTTAGGCTGGTATATTTGCTACTAGTCTCTCATTCCTGGACAGGGTTCAAAAGAGAGTCGCCAACCTGATGGGTCCTGAACTGTTATCTAAGCTTCAGTCTCTGTCCCATCGACGAAATGTTGTATCCCCCTGCCTGTTCTACACGTATTTTAATGGTGAATGCTCTGATGAATTGCAAGCCCTTGTACTCCCTAGACGTAAATACCCCCGACAAACCCGACAAGCAACTAAATCCCACCCTTACACAGCAGAGATATCTAGGTGTAAGAAAGCCGTCTAGTCTATTAGTTTATTATTAGAACTGCTAAGCTTTGGAACTTTCTTCCGGATTCTGCTTTCCCAACTGTACCAACATGCAGAAGTTCAAGTGTAATGTGAACAGACATCTTGCTGCTCAACTCCCTACATAATATCCCCACAACTTATGTCACCGATAGTAGCCCCCTACTTCAACGTGACACTATGTTTGGGGTGAAAATTGAATAACAAAAACTATTATACACCATCTTATGTAACTCTAGAACGCCGTTACATATTTATTCGTTATAATAAAATCCTACAATCCATTCTAGGAGGGCCAGCAACACATAAGTCAAGACCTACAGAGGAGGTAGTTCGTATTTTCCTCCGACTGACCCACTCAACACCAGCAAATATTATTCACATTACACATATACCGGTCAGTCTTACTTCGTAACTGCTCGCGAACTCATACACATACCATTACCTTTCTTTTTCCTGTTAGAAAAATAATAATTTCTCTCTTACAAAGACCCGGCAAATCTCATTGGCTGGGACTAAAATAAATCCTTCATTTCGGATTACGACTATTCGTAAATAAGCGAACACATTATTTACTCTGCAATCCTTTTGTTTTTTTCTTTCTTCTCCACACCAGCATACATAGTTAAACACACACGCACACAAACACACGTCCACACACGCACGCACGTACATATTCACAGAGAAAGCTACACATAGAGAGAAAGAAGGATAGAGACTGAAAGAGAGAGACAGAGATAGGGCAAGATATATCTATATATATATATATATATATATATATATATAGATAGATAGATAGATAGATAGACAGACAGACAAACAGATAGAAAGTTATCATTACAGTGCTCATTACACTCCCGGTTTCCGTTAAATTTTATTGTTGCTATTGAAAGAGATAGAGACAGATACATAGAAAGAGATACAGAAAGGGACAGAAACATAGAGGGGAAAGAGAGAGAGAGAGAGGGAAAAGAAGAAGAGAGAGAGATAGCTTTGACCACATTTCATTTACAGGTCCCGTAAGGTTTAAATGTTGTTATTTCGAGTTTTTAAACGTCATACCTTGACCATGGCCCACTCGATTAACATGTTTTTTCGGGTGTTTTTTCCACATCTCCTTTTCATTCTGGCGTTATGTTCGTGCCTCGCTAATGCAGGTAATTTTTTTTATTGTTTTTTGTTCTTTTTTCCTTTTTTGCGTGAGAACTGGTAATCACTGCCATTTACATTTTTTATAGGGGTTTACTGACTTTCTTAAATTTTTTTTTTCCGGCGACCTCGCACGGAGATTAAGAATTATTAAATGTTTCCTTTTTTTATATACACAACTACGTCATAATGCAAAATACCATAGGAGTTTAAAACTCTTAGTGCGTACTTTAATCTATTATAACTATTATTGAATGTTTTGTTTTTAATTTTTGCCCAAATAGGTCACAACGTTAAATATATTGTTTTGATTATTACATGCCTTACATTTCGGGTTAATTTCTTGCCATATATATATATATATATATATATATATATATATATATATATATATATATATATATATATATATAAATAAGAGCAAACAGTTAATAAATCATGCTAAAAACACTTTTAAACAGAGTTAAAAACATATTTAATCTGAAAAGAAAACACTTGATAAGTGCATAGTCCTTAATCCGCGGAGTTTCGAAGAAATACTTTCCTTCTCATCAGAGGGTAGGAATTAGCAAAAGTATTTGATGAAACTACAAGTAAGTCAAAGATTTTACTTGATAACAAAAAGTTAAGCAGAGGGAATAATGGTGAGGAAAAATGTGATTACACGTGAATGGATAGTCTGGTGTTTATTTTATATATATATATTTATATATATATATATATATATGTATGTATATATATATATATATATAGGTATATGTATGCGTGTGTGTCTATGCGTGTGTGTGTGTGTGTGCGTGTGTCTGTTAAGACTTAGAATGCGCTTTTTGAAATCAATTTATATTTTAGCAACTTTTTAAAAAACTAATTCAAAGTTAAATGTTTATAAAAATAACACATCAATGAATAATCCAAAACAAAATAAAGTTAAAATAAGTTAAACATTATCTTTATTATTGCTGCATTTTTATGTATGGGCATCTCTTTCTTTCTTTCTCCCTATCTCTCTCTTTTACTCTCTCTCTCTATATATATATGTCTGTATATATATACATATATATACACACACATAAGCACACACAAATGTATCTATATATCTATATCTATCTATCTATCTATCTATCTATCTATCTATCTATCTATCTCTCTCTATATATATTAATACAGTCCAAGTCTATTGTTAACAACAAATAAAAACGAAAATTTTTCAAAAATTCTCAATATGTGCGCAAATAAAATAATATAAATATTGTGAGGCGTTTAAATAAATTTTAAATTTATTTTAAAATTCATTTAAAAATTTATTTTCAAATGATTTTTCCGACACCGAGATTAATTTGGAATTCTGGCGACTACGTGAAATTGATCGATACGCGTAGATACCTTACAATGTTCGTATATATATATATATATATATATATATATATATATATATATATATAATCTTATGTAGCAACTAAACCTCGCTATGAAAAAGTTGATATGTCCCCTCGAAATACAAGCATTGATTAGCGAAAGTTGTTGATGCAATTTAGAAGTGATGTGCGTGATTGATAAGCAATTAATATTGTCGACTCGAATTCGCTAATTGTGCCTGCAGTTACGAGATACCATTATCTATGAAACGTCCCTCTTTCAGACAGAAGAAATATGAGACGTACTTTAAAAACAGTATTGATTAGGAACATAAGGCTATGGTGGAGGTGGGAGATAAGCGAATCGACTTTTAATGTATAGACCTCATAAAGGCACATATATAACCGCCCACGCTGGTGTCTATCATATCAGTGTCTGTAGCTGAGATTGATTTGTGCTTATAACTAATGAGAAAGATCTTCGTTCGAGTCTCTTTAAAAGGAATTAATTCGAATTAATGCTATATATTCACATAATAAAATTATAATTATTGTGTTCAGTGATAGATGCATATTGCATAAGTTTTTTCGGAAATAAACCTGCGTCAGACCTAATTATGTCGAAAGACGTTGGACTTTAATAGCTTTTTACACTCATAAATTTTCTAGTTTACTGGTATTCCTGTTTTGTCTCTGTAATCTGTGTTATTTGTAATTTGGTTACAATAGGATTTCGAATTAAAATAAAATAATTTAAAGTAAATAAAGAAAAATATCTAGAATAGTTCGTTTCCTATTTCGCGAGGGAATGGATATGAGATTTTATTGGGAAGTAATGGTTGCACACATTTCCTGACATGTTTTATTCCAAGAATAAGCGAAATTCTAAGCAAATGTTTATTCTAAAATAAAAAGCGAGTTTTTGCCTCAGAATGACTTCCGTGTTTATGTTACATATTACCAAACGGTCACCTATCTAAGAACTGACCAGAGTAGAAGTTGACTTGCTGTCCGATCTAATTACTGTTGGACCTAGGAAAAAAAACTCTTTTATTCTATATCGTATAGATAAGTCCTTGGACAAATTTATTTTGCCGTATGTCTAAAGGTGGCACCTAACTGATTACAGACACAAACAAATATACAGATTTACATTTCACGAAAATATAATTCTTGATTATTTTTAGTATCTTTTTACAATTATTTATTAAGACTTATTTTTGGTTTTCAAAAAAAATGAGTAGATTCAACTGCTTTTTGTTATATAATGTGTGTTTAATTTTTTACTATAGCAGTTCATCAATGTATTGAGCACCAGTTTTAGAGTTGCTGTTAGAAATTATACTGTAACAAGCAGGCTTTAATGTATAGTATTATCTCTATAGTATGTCTGTTTTAGAGAGAAGTTTATTAGGAGTGTATTTCGAATAACGCTAGCTTCTTAAACGTTAAACGTATAATGATGTAAATACACAAATAAGTTATGCAATTTTTACATTTCCTGTTATTATTTAATAATTTAGATTATTTAATTACTTGGATTACTTAATGTGGTCTGAAATGCTACAAAAGTTCAAATAAGTTACTCTTCTGTGATGAAACGCCTTAAAAATTGGTACAAACGTGTTTTTGGTCAGCCTGTTGGACCCCGTGTAGTCAGAAAGAATAAAGAAAAACAAATGAAATTAAATGGATGGCTTTTCTATTCGTGCTTGCGATATTGTCACCTAAGATGCAAATGAGATGCTTCTAGTTTGAAATAAATGGTTTGATTTTTCAGAGACTGGATTGATTTTGGATTTGGACGTTGGACGTTGGAGTACCAAGTCTTGTAAGCACTGCATCGTGTTGAGAGTTTTTGACAGGAGAGCGTCAGGTGTGAGAGTCGCGAGTTATGACATCGAGTTTCGGAGTAACGAGTTTTTGGCTGCAGTTTTTGAGTGATTTTTTACAGCAGTTTGTCGAATTTTAGCCCAGGAATTAACACTTGATTGTTTTGACTACATTTAATTATTCGGATTATTTAATGAAGCAATTATCTTGATTAGTTGAATTATTCGTTCTCACCTAAAATGCAATATTATTTTTACGTTTCAATCGATATAATGCCCGATTTTCTCCAGGTGTAACTTGTTGAACTCTAGAATATCTTTCCTCCGAACTTGGAAACTGTTTTGTTAAACTAAGGAATATGACGGCAATTTCAAGGTAACACTTTATTCGATATACAGGGTAACATGTTCTCGTTTTGTCAGCTATAAATAGGTGGAAGTCTTAAATAATAAGCAATTGTATTCTTAGTATGCATTGCACTTAGGATTTAACTTTCAACTTCCAGAAAAAAAGTTAATTGTAACTAAACGTTTACTTAACACTTTATCGCGTCAGGGGTCTTTGCGAACGATTGTAAATTATATACGTAATATTTTCCATCTACCATTCCATTCACTTACATGTTCTAAATATTTTGATTATCTAATGCAAATAATATTTTTAGCAATGGCTGCATTTTATTGATTTAAAATAAGTTAGTAAATGTGGAATATTATTTTAAACACTAAAAGAAATGTATCTGTACACACAATTTCATTTCACGAAATTAATATTAACTCACAGTATGATATAATTATGTTCATCAGTTTTTATGCATATGTGCATAATATTTACTATACTCTATATCAACTGGTTGGTTGTTTCATTTTTACGGCATATCAACCCTTTTCAGGTTATTTAATGCCGAATCTAGTGATCTGAAGAATTTGTTAATAGAATATATGTGTGTGTGTTTTTTTAAGTCGGTTTCTATTTAACCCATAGTTGAGACCCTAACAGGTACTACCACTCTTGTCAAAGTGGACCTGAAAGCAATAGTAATTAAAGGGTGGCTCCACACTCTGCAAAGCCCGCAAGTTGGGATCTCACAATCGAATAAAGTTTAAGGTCATATCCAGGACCATTTACTACTATATATATATATATATATATATATATATATATATATATATATATATATATATATATATATATATATATGTGTTCAGGCAAACATTATTAAAAACAACAGAGATACCTTTCTTAATGATTCTTTTTTTTCATTTTTTCGATCTTTCGTAAGTTTTTTTAAAAAAATCTTACGAAAGATCAAAAAAATGAAAAAAAGAATCATTAAGCACGGTATCTCTGTTGTTTTTAATAATGTTTGCCTGAATGAAGGGATGCTGCCTAACTACACTAATATATATATATATATATATATGTGTGTGTGTATATATATATATATATATATATATAATACATCTGATAAATGCTAATTGCGAAGCAAAAAAAAAAAAACTTACACGCGTTTTGTAGAACATTTATGCCATTTTCTTTTTCAGAAAATTTACAGTCGATTGTTTCACAGTAGTCTGCCTCCTCAACAAGATCCTAAAAAGCGACTGCATTCTCAGCAATATCTGCACATGAATATTGGCAATGATATATACTTTTGCTACAAATGTATCACCCATTGAGCTCCACCAGTTATAGTCCATGACAAATAGGGGCAAGATAAATAGTAACTGTATTAGCCGCAGGTGTGGATATCATGTCACTAACACTAGATGAGTTGCCAGCCAAGATTTAGAGAAGCTCTTCTACTCTCACCAAGAAAAGTCTATCGCGCGTCAAATTTCAATCTGTTATTCGACCTCGTATTTCTAGTTCCCCCTGTACGGTTACATTTAGAAAATCAAAGGGAGGCTAACAGATGGTGTACCTTGAACAAAATAACCAGAAAATGTGCGGGCAGAGGTGATCTTCTCCATGAGATATTACGCATACATGCAAGCCCATATATGTACACACATATGCACGTAGACTGGTATAAATTGCTTGTTATCCGCCGCATTTTCAAGTAAAAAAACACACCCTGCTCACATACAAATTTTTCTAACTGAAAATGCGACAAAATCCACGACTGTACCGATTTGTTGCTTATTTGTTTATATTTACATGAATAGTTTGGATTGTTTTTTTTACTGTGGTATTTTCAAAGTAATTAAAAAACCTGTCATACTCACATAAGAATTTCTCTCAATTGAAAAACAACGCAAGCTACGGCTGGACCGATTTAAAAATATAATGTTTTTTGTTTGTTTTAATTTTCAAGAATTATTTTGGAATTTTTCTCTGCGACATTTTCAAAGTAATTGCGAGTCAAAAATACTACTAGTACTACATTTGCACACCAGGCAGTGCTCTCGCCAAGCGCAATGGATAAAGAAAAACAAACCGACGCGTTTACTTATATTCTGGCGACCTCATGAGATAACGAAACTATGCGTATAAAAGACAGACAGTTTCATTAAAAAGCCTGTTGATTAGAGTAAAGTATTCCTTTTGGCAGAACTGAGATTTGTTAGACGTGTATTGAATTTTGAGACTGGGAATTGTGAAAAGGAGAAGAATACTTTGCATGAATTGTTGAGAAACTGCAGACTATTTTTACAGGACTAATGAAATGAACATATGTTACTTATATAAGCTTCCTCTCAACACACACACACACACACACACACACACACACACACACACACACACACACACATATATATATATATATATATATATATATATATATTCCCGAAAGGATGAAACACTAGTGTCTGTAGGTATTTAATTATTACAGTAAAAAAATAATTATGACAGCCCCTTTAAGAAATTCGTTTCTTATCGTTGAGCACTTTCAGTTGAATTAAAGTCGGTCAATTTAGCGCTTATGCATAGATCATCGTATAGCGATTAGATAACTGTCTGACTGACCTAAATGAACATGTAAAATTGAAATGTTTAAATTCAACGTTATTTCACGCGGTTAATTGTAGCCGAATTGATACGGTCTCCGCTAATCGAGCCAGAGATGTCTCGTGTTGCGGGGTTCGAATCGTTCGACTGGCGTTGATCGTGACACCCTGCACTGAAGATTCACGAAAGGATGAAACACTAGTGTCTGTAGGTATTTAATTATTATAGTAAAAAAATTATTATATATATATATATATATATATTATAATTATAAAACTCAAATGACCTTGTAACGAGTGTTGTAACCCAACATCCGGTTTACGACTTCCGGTTGCGCATGTGTACATAAACCTATAACAGCGTAAACAAATAAACAAAAATCGCTACTTTTGCAGAATTTGACCCGCGCACTGAAATATTAACGTTATTATTTAAAAATTATTATTTAATATGGGAAGGGTGAGGATGTTTTGCAACTATTCTGTATTACAACTATACTGTTGCAATTTTCTTACAAATAAATCAAATTTGACCCGTTGACAATGTATTGTTTTACTGTGTACGTTTTCACCGTCCCAATTGTTTTTTCGCGTTTAAATTAAACGATATATAAAAATTTAAATAGTGCAGATTTACCTATAAGTATGGCAAACCACGTATAATTCAATGGCTGTAAGTTTTTTTTCAAAAATAAACAATTATAAACAGAACGACTCATAAAAATCTATCTATATTCTTTTTTTCATTTTTAATATACTTTCATAGAAATATATCTGTTATGTCACAAAAACTATTTTCTTTACGTCACAAGTGTCACGCTCATACATTAATTCCATAGATGATATAACATACTGACCCAACGGGTCACTGGTAGTCAAATATATATATATATATATAAAATAGACACATTCATAGATATTTTTACATAGGCATCACCACTTATCAAGGCCCAGAGGCCATTCGAGAATAAGGGTATATATATATATATATATATATATGTATATATATATATATATATATATATATATATATATAATAGACATTTATCGGATTATTTGCGGGCACAACTCCCGTGGGTTGATGTGTAGAACTGTCAACGCGATGGTTCTAGGTTCAATCCTCGGCTTGGGAGAGGTTCTCGTCTAGCAGCACTGATGAGTTGTGATACAACGAAACAGTACTGTATGTCGATGACTACAAATATATTTTAAGCCCCCTTCTTTAGGTAGAGAACTGTCGTAAATAATCTCACCCGCTACTTAATTGGCTGAAAAATGCGATGCTCGCTATTTGTTTGTAACGGTTTGAGCACTATATATATATATATATATATATATATATATATATATATATAGAGAGAGAGAGAGAGAGAGAGAAAGAGAGAGATTTTAGAAAAACAAATTTATGTAGTCATAAATACTTGGATGTGTCAGAGTGTGGTATACTTTTAGAATTGGCTAGCTAAGATGTATTGTGAGCACATCCTTGCTATATAATATTCGTTATTGTTTGAAATAGAAATAAATAAACAGTCTTCTCCCAGAAATGTGTGCCTTTTGCTTACCGAATATTAGTAAATGACCACATTTGTTTATCTAGGTAAGTAAGTTAAGCGTTTGTCTACATTGTCTAGAAATTTAACATTTATTGAAGAATATATGCGTATCTCACATCGAAAATGGCAGCCTGGAAGCTTTCATATAGAAAAGTGCAACATTAAAATTATTAGCCAACAGTTCGTAAAGTAATTTCAAGAGACCAATATACTAATAGGTGTATGTAAGAAAAGAAATATTTTCATTTGACAGTGAAAATAGATTGAAAAATGGCGAAACAGTGTGTGTCATCAGAAAAGACATTAATTTCATAAAATATTTTCTTCTTATGTTTATTTAGAAATATGTACATATTAACAACATAGAAGCCAAAACCGCCGTACAACAAGAACAATAAAAAACTATCTAATCTGAACCTGTTTTATTTTGAGGTTTCTAAAAATCCGAGCGACTATGCGTAATTTAATATATACGTTTTTCTTTCTCTCTCTCTCTATCTTTATCGCTCTCTCTCAAACACACACCCACACTCTTTCTGTATATATATATATATATATATATATATATATATATATATATATATATATATATATATATATATACTAGCTGTACTCGGCCACGCGTTGCTGTGTCTCAGTTTGTTTAAATGGAACACAAAAACGAAAATGACAAAATATATGTCTTATGTTTATGTTTTCAATATTTTTGGATACAGAATGCTTTGAGGTGTCCCTATTTCTGTGCAGGTGTAGAGATTGTCTTATTTTTCGACTGTAGTGTATGTAAAATATACTTGGCCATGTGAGAAGTGATCATGGTGTACATGTAAGTCACACAAATATAAAAATTGTCCCTGAACCGTGTTAATAGTTATTGCAAACGCCAAGCGAATTGTGAAGCGCAATATTTTGAATTAAAATGGTATATCCGTTTTAATCATAAAATGTACGTTCACTGCCTGTTCTTCTTTACGATTGACAGAAGGGAAAATAGGTGCGTTTAATATTACTATAGACATGTGTGAGAACACGTACTGGAAAATCTCGAAATGTATAAAAATTTAGCCGATTTTGTTTTTGGATGTAAATACAGTGTTTTATCAAAGATAAACCGATGGAAAAATTGAAAGGAAAACTGTTTAAAAAATAAACCAACAAAGTGGGAGACCATTGATAATTCAGAATAAAGAAAGAAAAATGAAAAGAATGTAAAAATGTTGTAGGATAAGTTTTCAAAGAAAATGAATAGTTTGGTAAACCGTTATTTTTACTTTATTCAAAGGAAATCTAATATATTGCTTTCAAGTATAATTAATGATTGATGCGTAAACATTTTGGTGCTATTTCTTTTATGTTGCTAATTGACAAATCGAAAAATTGATTTTTAAGTGAAACCAATATTATCTCCTGAATTGCCATGTCACAGTAATGAAAATAGCCAAAACTTACGAAAAACGATGAGGGGGAAATTAATGATTAAATGGAATAGTTTTACGTCACAGGTCACGTGACCAAACAAACAGAGCCGCAATCATTTGTTCGTGTAATAAGATCGAAATAATTGTGACACGACAATTAGATATATTACATTGGTTATTGTTGTGATTGACAATGTTAGGAGTTATCATGTTTTTTTTTTGTTTTTTTAAATTAAATATCAACTTTTCAATCCTCGGCATTTTTCGTCAATTATGATTCGGGCGTGACTGCCAGTCACCAGAGAAACCGAGCAAAGTAACAAATTCAGACGAATTTCAAAACAAACAAAACTGGAAAAAATAGAAATACAATTATTATAAAATAACAAAAACATACTTCTAAATTTATTGAATATATATTTTTTCCAGAAATGTCGCATTTTGTATTGTTTACTTACATTTTTTTCGCAATTGTTTTATAAACAAATTGAGTTTTTGTATCCTTAAATTGTTAGATGAAAGTTTTTCGTAGAAAACTTAAATTTTTTATAGAAAATTGTCATAAAGGTTTCTCTTTGCAAATATAATTTTTATTATAAGAAAAGATGAATGCTTTTTATAAAAACTGTACATTGTTAGGTGAAAGTACAGTTTTTTTTTTATTCTCAAGAAAATGTACACATTATTTTTTGTCACACCCCCTTTAATTCTACAAAAAAAAATGCCGATTTAGTATTTCAACATTTGAAGAACGCTCGGCTTAATCCGGTAATTGCTGATCTGGCCCTTACCATAAATGGACCCGAGGATTCAGGTCAAATTCTGGAAGAGTAGCATTCTTCCTAATTTCGTCTTTTTTTTACAATTTTTTGAGTAGATTATCAGCGATTGCAAACTAGCAAAGTTAACCTAAATGCAAAAACTTCAATAATTAAATATTTTTTTAGGAATGCTCAGTTTCTAATACAAAGTTCTAGTAAATCTATTCCCTTTATTGGAAGCACGAAATCGAATTATTACCCGTGTGGTTGAGAGAGGTTCATTTCGATTATTTGGGGGGGGGGCGTTGGCGAGATCCGCCCCCCTAAATTCCACAGTTTTCACGTTTTTTAACTTTTCTTTCCTGTTGTTACAGACTTAAGTTACAGATCATCAAAAAATCTGAAAGAACATTCTTTATAACTTCACGTGAGGGTTCAGTATTTAATAAATTTCCTATTCAAATTAGTACAATGTTATAATTGAAAAATGAACCTCCACGTGAAAAGTTATAAAAATGTTTTTCGATTTTTTTTTCTTATAGTCTAAAACTTTAGTATGTAATCGATTATATTAACGGGAAAAAAAGTTTAAAAAGTGAAACTTGTGGAATTTAGCAGAGGTGCAATCTCGCTAACGTCCGCCTTTTTTTTTTCGTTCAGTTTTGATGTTGTTTTTTTTTAAATTGTACCCCTAAAAAAGGAATTTGATCCAAAGAATAACACTCAACAATCGTGCTTTATTTTTATTCATAAAATAAGAGTGTATTAACAAAAGTGAAATAATTTAATTTTAAATGAAAAAATCAATTTTGTATATCTTTTTAGTATTTTTTTTTTTACATAAGTCAAACTCACCGTTCACATTGCATATGTCGACATTTTCGATGAATATTTGACAGGAAAGCGACCACATTTGGTTAATTTAAATCAAATTTTAATCACATTATTACGTTTGCAATAATCACATGATTAAATGATATCCATTTAAAATTTACCCATATTGTAAACACATTAAGAAGCGAGACGAAAAGTTCGTTTTAGTGATGTCACGTAACGGTGGGCGGTGATGTGATTTTTTCCCCCAAATAAACAAATGGCCAGATCGTAACAAATAAAACTAATTTATTAAATAAAAATTAAGTATAATGTTATAATTAAAAAGAAATATATAAAAACACGCATGAGTAAACTGAAAATACTATACCAAAAAGTCGAAGCAATCGGTTAGGTGGTTTTTTAATTGTTCGAAAAGTAACAAACCTGACGTTTCATTTAAATTAGTACAACGTTGTAATTGAAAAATGAACCTCCACGTGAAAAGTTATAAAAAATGTTTTTCGATTTTTTTTCTTATAGTCTAAAACTTTAGTATGTAATCGATGATATTAACAGGAAAAAAAGTTAAAAAAAGTGAAACTTGTGGAATTTAGCAGAGGGGCAATCTCGCTAACGTCCGCCTTTTTTTTCGTTCAGTTTTGATGTTGTTTTTTTTAAATTGTACCCCTAAAAAAGGAATTTGATCCAAAGAATAACACTCAACAATCGTGCTTTATTTTTATTCATAAAATAAAAGTGTATTAACAAAAGTGAAATAATTTAATTTTAAATGAAAAAATCAATTTTGTATATCTTTTTAGTATTTCTTTTTTTTACATAAGTCAAACTCACCGTTCACATTGCATATGTCGACATTTTCGATGAATATTTGACAGGAAAACGACCACATTTGGTTAATTTAAATCAAATTTTAATCATATATATATATATATATATACATTTTTTTTTATAACTTTTCACGTGGAGGTTCATTTTTCAATTATAACGTTGTACTAATTTGAATAGGAAATTTATTGAATACTGAACCCTCACGTGAAGTTATAAAGAATGTTCTTTCAGATTTTTTGATGATCTGTAACTTAAGTCTGTAACAACAGGAAAGAAAAGTTTAAAAAAAAAACGTGAAATTGAAATAGTATTCTGACAAAATAGAGATATAAAAAAGGAGCAAACCGAGTTGTGTGTTCAGTAATGTTTCGTCTTTATTTAATCCAGGGAGAGTTTCGAAATAAAGACGAAACGTTGATGAATACATAACTCGGTTTGTTCCTATTTATCTCTCTCTCTCTCTCTCTCTCTCTCTCACTATATATATATATATATATATATATATATATCTTTCTGTGTATATATATATATATATATCTTTCTGTATATATATATATATATATATATATATATATATATATATATATATCTTTCTGTATATATATATATATATATATATATGTATATATATATATATATTTATGATTAGTATTTTTGGAAAAAGAAATCCAGTAGAGTGCTCAATTAAAAGGAAAATCCGAAATATAAGAACCTATTTATATTTTGTGTACAGAAAGTTGTTAAATCAGACAAGTCATTGGTACCATCGGTTTCAAGCCCGATAATTAGGACCGTTTAAGATATCCTTATCAAGCTCTCTTCAGTCAATATTCGTCTATTTTATAACCGAAAGTGTGAAATATATATACCTCGCGAGTTCACGTTTAACTCTCGTTTTCTTAAATCCCCCCCCCCGTATTTTTATCGGATGGTGATGATTTCATTAACTTTAAAATTTGAATTATTTAAATTTAAAATCTAATTTCGATTGAAATTTTTTTTATATATATATAAAAAAAATTCCAATATATACATCGATTTTAATTTGAAACCAATTTAATTAAAAAATCTATTTTTTTAAATATATAAAAACCTTAAAATTTATAATGAAATCTGTTAAAAACTTACATTTCGTTTAATTATATCGAATTACGTTTAAAAATGTCGAAAATATGTTTAAAGATTTTTTATTTTAATTTCAAATCTTTCGTAATTAAACGTTCGAATAACGTTTAAAAATTTCGAAATACGTTTTAAAATTTATTTAAAAAATTCCCGAATCTTTCAAGGTTTGGGGAAGTGAACTAGACTGGAAAACAGTTAAAATATATATAAGGATATATAAGGTCTTAGCTCTTATTTGAAGTCTTTTACTATAAATGTCTGTAAATATGTTAGGAGAGTTATACTTGTTGACTACATTTGCTCACCCATTTTCTGCCAAAACACAGATCCAGGGGAAGAAAGGAGTTCTATGTAAATTTGTGCTCCTCTCGTTTTTATTTCGTAGGTTTTTTTGGTGTGTGTCCTCTTTTCTAAAATAATAAACTTTGGGGAAAAAACTGTAGTGTTCAAAGGGATGAAATTGGACGATTGGAAATTCTTTGTGATCTAATATTGAATCAGCATTCCAGGCGACCAGCTCACGAAGTAACACAGACGTAATTTCTGAAACTGATTTACTATGCATGTTCCATTTCGCACCTTTTCTAACACGAAATGTACCTACTATTGACAAAGCAGCTAAAAAGTAATACGTCGTAGAAACTCATTTTTTCTACCCGTCCGCTATTTAACCTTCATGGATCCTATAGACATTAAATCAATCTTTTTTTGTGTTAAAAGTGATTTCTATACTGACCCTTTTAGTCATCCCTTCCTTTGTCAATAACTGCGGGCATACTGTGCGATTTAAGGCTTCGACAACACTCTGGATCACCACGTCAGTAATTGGTGACTACTTGCTTGCTAATCAGACAAAGAAAACCTCACCAGATGTCGATTATCTCTTGAATACCCTAAAGCATCCCCAATTATCAACCAGTTAGAAGCATTAATTGAATTGATGATAAAACTAATAAACTTGTTACTGAAGAATAAACATAGGTATACTAAACATTACATATGGAAAAACAATTTCAATATATTTTTTACTTGAAAATGATTTTAGTTATCAAGTAAATATAGAAGAACAATAAAAATTGTATATTTTTCAGTACTCGAATATTCTTTTATGCCACAAAACCTTTAGATCGTGCTGTGCAATCGTTGTTAAGGGAGAGAATAAATTAAGGCAAAGAATGAATCTAAAATTTCATTTGAAAAAAAAAACAAAGTCGCATGTGTATATTAGAAGTAAACGTTCATCACTGCAAGACAAAAAGAAAACAATGGAAATACAATGGAAATAAAAAATATAGACATAAAACAATGAAGATTTCGCGAGTCTCTAAAGAAAATACAACCATTCCTTAATACAGAAAAGCGTCATAAGACAATAAAAATATAGTGTACGGTTCAAAATTAATGGCGCAAATAAGAAACCCATTACACAAGCCTTAATCTGTTATAACAAAATCCATCCATTCAGAAACTAATGCACACAGTTTAAAATAATTCCACTGTTTATCATATACTATCGTTTATAAGTACACACAAAATAAGGACGAAAATACCGACGCCTGCCGAACGCCAGAAGCTATATTGTGTGATTTAGAGTAATTGTCACTAAATTTTACAGTCATTTGGTTTTCATGTATGCATGTATAAACAATTCTATTCATGTACATTCAACGGTATATCTGACTGTCGAGTTCAATCAGGCATTTATTTCCCACCCACCTGCCATCGTATATACGGACCATTTCTCAGGATTCACTAACGCTTGATCGGCACTTCTAGATTTAACGAAATACTGAGATTTGTTGTGATCGCATTGGTTGTGCCGTCAGGTCCTGTTTGATTGTTATCTAAAGGAAACGGCCAGCTCGACAAGAAATACGGGTCCTTATATTCCATAGACCTGCCCGCGTCACCAGTGGAGCGATGGCCTATTGTCAATCGTGCAGCCAATAGAGAATGCGATGTTTAAACAATGCTGAATGTGTGAAGCAATAAAGAATGAAGGAGGAAAGCCATAAAATCTAAACGTTTGTCATTTACAGAGAGCTTTACTGAATGAAACTTGCGACAGCCATTATTCATTTCTCTATTTACTTCCTTATCTTCCGCGTAGTACTGCAAATATCAAATATATTCTACTAGTTGGAATTAATGTATCACGACAGGGTCATAATGAGATTTACTTTGAGCAGTTAAGAGATTTACTTAAGTAGTTAACGAATACAAAAATCAGAATTCAATCTAACAAAAAAAAGTGAGTCACTACTTATCAAGGCCTAGAATGCACTCGAGAATAACGGGTAATACGTGTTAGGTGGTTATTACATACGGTATAATCCGACAATCACGTTGACCTGAAAGGTGCGTCATACAAGGTGCGAAAATATTGAGTTATTTCCTTTGAACTAAACTACTAATACTAGACAGGATTAGATTTACACACACACTTTATTTATACATTTATATTTATTTTAGCCCAACACACGTACGTTCCAATTAGGCAAGCGGTTCAATTAAAATGAGCAAATTTGATAGTATTAGTCAAGAAAAAGCTCAGGTAACTGTTATTAATCGTGATGAACATTTCATTAATACGTTCCTTTAAATGCGTGTTTTACGGTTTCTATATGACTTCGATCAATTTATTCTCCAAATATTTTATCATTCCATATATTAAACTTTCTAGTAGTATTAATGGATATCCTTCGTCTCTAATGAATTTGATGTGGACCGAAGGTTGGGACCACGGAAGTAAAACACAGAACACGGATTAGGTTTAAGGAGTATATATTAACGAAAGGTTACAAGAATAGGATAAAAGGTAAGGGGAGCTTACTATCCGGCGTATCTAATATAGATAGTCGTACACACAGCTCCCTACTATAGTAGTACTCCTGCTTATTTTACGGTATTGCGATAGTGATCCTCGAGAATTTTATCTTATATCGTACTATAGTACGGGAAGTGCCCAGGATGCAGATAAGTTTCGGTCATACAACACCTTCGTCCCAAGAGAGAAAAAAATAAGACCGTTAATACTTCTTCGTGAGATTTACGTCGAGTTGTTCCTTAAATTTTCTTTTGTTTTCCCCGTGCGTCGCACTTCCGGAGAGACTTGGGGCGTGTCAAGATTGAAGTAATCGAATATTACGTCGGCCAGCTCTTTGCATGTATTTTGTGATGACCTCTTATTCATTCAAACGACATTTCCTGAGCTGGTTCATATGATGCTTGTGGCTCTTTTTCGGTCCCTGGACGATCAAAACCAGTTTGCCAATTCTTTGCTTGATGGTGCCTACTTTCCAGAATGTAATGTTGTTTTTATAGGCCCTGATAAGGACTTATCACTAAGACAGATATATTTCTTATATGCCGAGACGGTTTTCTTGAACTTCGCTTGCCGTAGAATAAATTTCTCGAACACAGACTTGATTTTTCTTGTGAGCATTGTTTCTGCAGGCGAGCATCCCATAGGCAACTTCGGGTTTAGGGCTATATTATACACCTGCAAAAACTGCGCAATGCTCTTTCCGTCGGTATAATTAGTTCTTTTTAAAGCTTTTTTAAAAGTATCCAGGAACCTCTCGGCCTGACTATTACGTCAAGGATGATGCCGAGGATTTGTAATGTAGTCCACTTGATGCGAATTGTCTCTGAACTCACTTGATGTGAATTGAGTTCTGTTATATCTCACTACACAATCTACGACGCCAAAAAGAACGCGCGGATAGTTTGTGTAAAGATCCGATCGTACAGTTGGTGGTCAGTATTACAGTCTAGGACCTAAGGTCATTTTAAGTGGCTATCCACAACAATGAAATAGTACATTTTGTCTAAGATTATTGCTAAATTCACATAAATTCTTTGCTATGACTGATCTGTGTTTTGCCATATTTTGCACTATATTTTGCTGCAATCACTCATCCCTTGCATAATTCTGTCATGTCTGCTGGCTGTGTTTTTCTATCATGTCTGCTAGCTGTGTTTATATTTAGCCAATAAACATAGTAGATCATGAGGCTTTTCGTACAGTTCTTTCCTAGATTCTCGTGTGAAAATCTTTTACGATTTATTTTTTAGGCTGTTTGGATTCACTACGCATTCATGATACAAAGGGAAAATCATCAGGTTCATTCGAGTTTCTATTGTGAATTTTGTTTTTAATAGATCGTATGAATTCGTTCTTTCTAAACTTCCTTTCAATGTCGGCCAAAGCCACAGGGAGCTCTTTGTATTATCGATCATGTTTTTGATTTCGCAATTCGTCCTTAGTGTAGCAATGATGGAGTCTTCAAAAACGTCCGTATTTTGGGGAATGAGTTGCGATGAATATTTTTAGATGTTAGGAACTTTAAGAAAACCGTTCCTCAGCGAGTTAATCTGTTTGCAGTATAGACTGATAGATCTTTCTTGGATCCAAACGTTGTGTTTTGGTGTTTATAGTCTATTTATAGTATCAGCCGTTTTCAAAGTAGGTATCTGTGGAACTTCGTAAAAGCGAATATTATTCATAGAACATCTTTAATTTAGGATATTGCTTCGCAGCTCGTAGTAGGGATGTAGAAGCCGGTGTTACAGATTTTCGCGAACTATCTGGCAGTTTATGGAGAATACAAGCACCGATGCCGTATGAGTTTGCATCACTTCGACTATCGGGAATAGTATCGTAGAATGTGACGAAGAAATTAAAAGTAAAAGCTTAGCATATAGAGGACAATAAGCATGTTTGTCCTTTGCTAAAGACTCGTTGACAAACCTCAAATTCTTCCTGTTCTGCATGAACCCTTAGTACAAGTTTGTTTAGCCGAGAATTCTTTCCAAGGCATTATCTGAGGTTAACATGTTTCTTATCGCGTTGGCTTTTTTTCTGGGTCCGGCCAACGCACGTCCCTATTAATGATGTTACTTGATTTGATATCTGGTAAGAAATGACACTTTGCCTCTGTAACCATAAAATATTATCTTTTAAGTTCTCGAATAAGTTTATTATATAATTCTTTTTATAATTTGTAGTATTACTGGTCACCAGTACATTATCCAAATGTTGCTTTATGAAAGTCGCACAACGTGGTATCCATGATTTGTTGGAAAATGTCAGGTATAACCATGACCCTAAAAGCCAATATGTTAAAAAAATTAACAAAACTTGTCAAATACGAGAATAAAATAATTTTTTCTTTATTTTCATCTCCAATATTTCGTTGATAAATAGCCTCATTACGGTAAGAAATCCGATCCGTAAGTGTTTTTTCCTTGTTCTCTTTTCTTCATTTTGGTGTGTCGGCGAGGGCAATGCATACGAGGAGAAGAGATGAGTCTATTCGTTAGCGAAATATTAGACAAAATTAAAAATAATAATGATTTTATCATTATATTCAACACGTAAAGGTTTTTCAATTTTTTTCATTTAAATTTTATTTAAAAATATGTGTCTTCAAAAGTGTGTGACTTTCTCTCTCTCTCTCACTCTCTCTCTCTCTCTCTATATATATATATATATATATATATATATGTGGTGTGTGTGTGTGTGTGTTTAGTGGCGCTGGAAAGACAGTCCGCACTTGTCATTGTTTTAAAAACCGCAAATTTGAGGTAAATTGAATGTAACTGTTTAAAAAACCTAAATCGCATTTGATCTGTCTTTTGTTCCTCTATAATCTTACCCGTTCACATATATAATATAATGCTGTTCTTATATATATATATATATATATATATATATATATATATATATATATATATCGAGAGTTCAATAAATCTTTCGTAGACATATTTAAATAGCAATCCGTCTAACAATGTAATACTTCGTTCAAAATAGCCTAAGCTTTTGTTTCTATGTTATTGATACGAATAAATTTTTATTTCATTCCGATTTGTTCTAAAAAGAATAATCTCCATGTTGAGAATCTTTTTATCACAGGATATTTTTACAGCAGAATTATTTTTCCATAACTATCAAAATAGAAGTATGAGCATTGCTCCGTCTAATACTAGAAGATTTATTTTAATTAAGTTGTCATAATACTAGGAAAATACTTTCCGTCTTAAATGTCGCTTTCACGTATGGCTAAAATATTGTTAAAGATATAGGAACAAACAATATTTTACACATGGCTACGATATAACTCACGCAATATTAATACTTTATAAACACGAACCGGCAAGTTTAATCTTGTAATCTACATTTATTCACTGTATTCGTTGCATCTCATGGTGCTTCGTATTCATTGATTTGAAGTGTGTGTGTGTGTGTGTGTGTGTGTGTACGGATATATATATATATATATGCATTTACATATATATATTCATATATAAATATATATATATATAGAGAGATTAGGAAAAAAATTTTTTTCTCCTTTACCTGCTTTTTGAAGCGTTGTGTTAGTTGAAAATTAAAAATAATTACGTATATAAATGAATACGTTTTGAAAACAACGTATTTTATTAATACATAAACGAATTTATATCAAATATGTTGCATTGATAAGGATGTTTAGCATCGGAATATATCTGATATAAGCCAATAAATTCGTTTATAAATTTAAAAATGCGTTGTTTTCAGCTTTCAAAACGTATTCATGTACATACGTAATTATTTTCAATTTTTAACTTACACAACGCTTCAACAGCAGGTAAAAAAAAAAAAATATTTCCAAATTTCAATTTTGCGCGGCTGGCGCTCACCCTGCTGATGACTGTTTTTATTTTTATTCAAATATCGAGCCGTTACCAAGACCATCGGGCTACTACCATTACCTTCGCACGCAGAATTCCGCCATGCGGTCAAGTAAAAGAAAAAGAAGCAGACTCTACATTCATAAGGATGTATAGCATAGAAATATATCTGATATAAGCAAATAAATTTGTTTATATATTAAAAAAAATGCGTTGTTTTCAGCTTTCAAAACGTATTCATTTATATACGTAATTAAATATATATATATATATATATATATATATATATATATATATTTATGACATTTTCACCCCAAACAAGGCAAATTGCCACATTGGTGTAGGGGGCTACTATCAGGGGCAACAGCTACTGGGGTACTATCTAGGGATTTGGGCAGAAAGATGTCGGTTCACGTTATACTTGAACTTCTGCACGCCAGTATTGTTGGGGAAGCAGGGACCTGGAATGGAATTCCAAAGTCTAGCGGTTCTGGGGAAGAAACTATTGGAGTAGAAAGATCTTTTACATCTAGGGATCTCTACAGTGTAGGGGTGGGATTTAGCAGCCTGTCGGGTTTGTCGAGAGTACTCACGTTGTGGGGGTACAAGTGATTGCAGTTCGTCAGAGCATTCACCACTAAAATACTTGTAGAGCAGACAGAGGGATGCAACATTTCGTCGATGGGACAGAGGCTGAAGCTTAGATTCCTGTTCAGGGCCTATTAGGTTTTCGACTCTCTTTTGAACCTTGTCAAGGAGCGAGAGACTAGTAGCAGATAAACCAGCCCAAATGTGACAGCAATACTCCATATATGGGCTAATGGTGGCCTTATAGAGGTACAGGATACTTTCGGGTGTAAGTAGTTGTCTCGCACGGAAGAGAGAGCCTACCTTTCTTGCAGCGGCCCTGGCAATGCCTTCAATGTAATTGTTCCAACTCATGTTTCCTGTGAACGTTAGGCCAAGGAGTTTGAAAGATGTACTCTCAGATAAAGAGTCGTTGGCTATTGCTATAGGTGGTAGAGAGGGTTTCTTGTAATTATTGAATGAAACCAGTTTAGTCTTGGCGGCATTGAACGTGACCAACCATTTTTGTCCCCATTCCACTACATATTGAAGGTTTTCCTCTAGTGTTTCTGCCATTTCTTTAAAAATGTGTTCATTCGTCTTCCTGTCGTGCCTGCCATAGTGTCATCAGCATATTTACATAGTGTCATCAGCATATTTACCCATCTCAGAGGGAATTTTGTCGGGGAGGTCATTTATGAATATCAGGAACAATAGAGGTCCAAGGATAGACCCCTGGGACACTCCCGCATTTATATCATGTTGTTTAGATGTACGACTGTCGAGGACAACCTGGATTTTTCTCTTATCTAAGAAGGATCTAATTATATTAAGTATTCTACTAGTGATACCGTATGATCTAATTTTCCTGAGGAGACCCTCATGCCATACCCTGTCCAAAGCCTTAGATATATCCAGAGCTACCGCTCTGCCCTCACCCGCTTTGTCCAGTGAATGGTATATACGTTCAGAGATTACAGTGAGGATGTCTGCTGTGGAACGGGCTTGTCTGAATCCATATTGTTGGTCAGTCAGAAGTTTAGCATCTGCAAGGTGATGGACTAGAGCATGGTTAATTAAGGTCTCAAATATTTTGGAAAAAGTGGGAGGAGGCTAATGGGGCGATAATTTGATGGGTCAGTTCTTTCGCCAGAATTCTTGAATACTAGTACCAGAGAAGCAGTTTTCCAACAGCCCGGAAAGCAAGCTTCATTAAGGCATTTGACGAGAACTGGAGCTACTTCGGCTGAGCATTTTTTTAATAGCACAGCTGAGATGAGATCGGGTCCACATGCTTTTGAAGTGTCAAGGTTTTTTATGATGGCATGCATCTGAGCAGGGGGTGATTATCAGATCATCTAGCATAGCGTCTGTCCGCATAGGAAAGTCAGGTAGGGGGTGGTTGGAAGACTCCAGTGTGGAGTTTGAGGCAAAGCGACTGGCAAGCATGTTAGCCTTCTCGGTTGCTGAGGAGACAATCTCGTGATTGTTGGATAGTGGGGGAATTGTTGATTGCCCATTATTTACTACACTGTTGTAGATTTTCCAGAAGTCTCGAGTTCCTAGTTTTTATGCTTCGATGCGTTTTTTAGTGGTTTTTCTGTCAATTCTCTCTTAGCTGTCGCTATTTCTTTCTTTACGTTATTTCTAGCTTCTATATACTTCAGTCTGTTTGAACTGGACTTATGTCGGTTAAATCTGCGGTATACATGCTGCTTTTGAGCAATGGCAGTTGCGCAAGTCGAAGTAAACCATTGGGGAGAGTGGGGGTTACTATAAAATTTCCGCATGGGAACATGCGCTTCGATTGCAGTTTTGAACCAGTCAGTGGTCTCGTTTGCACACTGTTCAGCAGGGAGAGAAAAAATATTTCCCCATGGGGCATCTCTGAGTAGTTTCTTGATGGCTTCCCTGTCAGCCTTTTTATAATATCTCGTTGTTTTGAGCACTGGCTCTTCAGTTTTGGCTCTACAGTTTAGGGCGATTTCAACCATTATCACTGCATGATCAGCGTTCCCGAGTGGGCTGTGGGACTTCGTTATGCAATCATCAGGAACTGTGGTAAAAAATCGATCTAGAAGTGATGCGTGTTGTTCTTCCTGGCCAGGGAAACGGGTTGGAAACGTAACCATTTGTGATAGGGAGTGAGATATAATGAAGCTATGAGTTGTGCTGCCCATTGCATCTGTGTAAGTAGAGAATCCAAGCCAGTTTTTGTGGTGGACATTAAAGTCACCAAATACATGTACTTGTGCGCTAGTGTCGAGGGAGAGTGTCATGTCTATGCTGTCAGAGACTTTGTTTATTATGGTGCAGTCTTGAGTCGAGGGAGAGCGGTAGAGAAAATAAAAGTAGCTAATGTTGTGTTGCGTATTTAGTCACATAAAGGCTTGATCATCCGTTTCTAGGTTTGATTCTCTAGTCAGGGGGAGGGTATTACGAATGTAAAGTCCAAGTCCGTGCATGTGTCTGTCAGAGTACTTACGGCAGAGTGGGAGATATCCAGGCAAGTTAAAGTGGTTAGAGGGGATGGAGGAGTGTAGGTTAGTCTCACTTAGTGCTAAGATATCCGGGGTATTTGTTAAGAGAAATGCTTCAACATCAGCTAAATTAGTTCTAAGCCCACGGATATTTGTGAATGCAAGCCTCAAGTTGAATTTGTTTGGTTTGAGTGCCAATATATATATATATATATATATATATATATATATATATATATATATATACACGTAAAACTAAGTAATCCTTTACTTTCTGTACTGTATTACTATAGATTCCTTCAACTAAACAATCACAATAGAGCCTATATTTTCTTTGAAATTAATCCAAAGTTATATAAAATTCCAAAGATCCCAAAAATCAATATCTGACTTCTATGCAAAAAAATGTTTTTATTTTTTAAATATATATTCATATATTTGTCGCCAGTGACTACAAGGAAATAGACAGAATATTATTGGCACTCAAACCAATTTATTTAATTTTTCTATTTTTAATTCAAACCGGAAATATCAAATTATATTTTCGATCGAAAATTGTCCAGCAAAATTTAATTATGTTTCTGTCTGCAAATTATTTGATGTAGTGTCAATAACATTTTAATAATGAACCAATCTCTTTCGTTCTTCCCACACCTGTTTATCGCGCTTTGCCTGGAACTAGAAGTATAAATTTATGCGTAAACTTTAAGTATTTACTGCAACAGTGCTCAATACGTAGGTAGAGCTAGTTAGTAAGTTATAAAATATATATGGCGATTAAACTAAACTGAATATTCCGCGGAATATTCAGTGTAGCTTAATCGCCATATATATTTTATAACTTACTATATATATATATATATATATATATATATATATGTGTGTGTGTGTGTGTGTGTGTGTGTGTGTGTACATGTGTGTGTATGTGTGTGTATTACAGTAAGTATTTATTCATTTTTCATGTGATTTTAAAATTAATAAACCGTAATATATATTTGGATACTTTATTCTTGAAAAACTAAAAAAAACTGTGTTTTCACTTATATATTGTACTTCGTCCTACGTTTATATAATAAATATTATTATTATTATTATTATTATTATTATTATTATTATTATTATTATTATTATTATTATTATTATTATATTGAACGTTTATTAGAGTTTGTTGATCTTGTACAGAATTAAAAAGATATACCATTTTTCTATTTAGTTTATATATGTTTTTTGGTGTTTACATATAAATTTCTGTTTATTCGATGGATACATAAAAAAGTGTCCCTCTTTTTCTCAAAACGTTAAGAGACCTAAAATAATTAAACAGTTTGAGATGCAATTATAGTCGAATGATGCAGTAGAAATACATAGTGCTTTCTTGAGATAATTATAATGTACGGCTGAATAGAACATATAAACAATAATTTCTTATGGATAAATTAACCCGGAACACAGATATATTTAGCAAGTGTCTATCTTTAGCGTATATAGGAATCATTCAAACACATATAAATCGACATTAATAATAGATATATGATTAATTTAAGGTATTATTTAAAACACAGCAATGAGTATATTTTCTTTTGAAGTTTTGTTTTTATAAATTTCACATCAAAACTTTGTTCAGATTTTGTAAGTACTTTTTACTATTCACACAACATGTATTGAAGTTAAGATAAAACTTACTTATTTATTATAAATAATATAAACATAAATATCAATTAAAGAAAATCAGCAATCGATTAACAGTTACAATAAAAAAATAGTGATAAGTATTGGAATATTTACTAAAAACCTCTCCCCATAATAGCAAGGTAATTATGACATTGTTCATTTTGTTTATTTGTCAGGTTTTGCCATAATCGCTTCATTAAATTACGACGGAGTTACAACGAAGGAAATAGTGTCGAGATCAAAAGAGACCCATATCGATTTTTATATAAAAATGAGAAAGTTCCCGTCAAAAACTGGTTAATGCAGAAGCTTAACCTGTAGTATGTGAAGAAATGTTGCACCAAAAAGCACGCAGTAAGTTTATAACTGTTGACATTACATCGGGATCGATCTTCGTGCATTACTACAACAAGATGCGAAATTGTCTCACTGTTCGTTCGATCCATCTGAAATGTTACAACAAAAGTCTCCCTTTTCTTGTAATTAAGAAACACATTAAATAAGTAAAAATGAGATTAGATAGACCGAAATTCGAACCTTGCAACCAAGGTCAGAAACGGAATTTTCGCATTGTTCAGTTTTCACATAAAATAGTTTAGATATGTTGTTTGGAAAGGAATTTGATTGTTCAATTCTTTTTTTATGAAAACTGAATTAAAATAAGGTCAGTTAGAAGAATGAACAATAGAAAATTAAAAGTCGAAAAATAGGTTAGGAGAATTCTTTATAGGCAGAAGTGTGTTTTGGAAATGTATATTTAAGCCACGTAAGTTTCCCACGCGTGTGTGGCATGTGTTTGAAGCCATAGATGCCGTCATAGCAGAAAATGAATTCTCAACATAGTTTGTTAGTTTTTAGGAGATTAGAGAGAGTTGGACAGACGAGAGACAGGGCTGACATCATCAGAGAAGCAGGGCCCCCCTTTGGAAGCGAAGGGTTAGAAAGTTTTAATCATGTAGTCATCTTTGAATTCCTGGAACCAATCATCATTGCAAGCGGCTGAATGTAATAAAAGAACACATCATATTTTGTAACTGCGTCTTCGTGTTGTGTAATTCTTCAACAATTAAAGGTAATGTGAAACATCCTTTATATCAACATTGTGTCCACTCATCGTTATAATGAACTTTGCGTATAACAACATCTAAGTAATGTGTCGCTCTCTCTACCATAAGTAATGACAGTCCCCTCCTGTGTTATAAGAACTGACGATCCTTCCTCTCCAAATATGTGTTAAGAAGAAATAAGAAACATTCACAGAACAGTATAAATGTATCTTTCCCTCGTCAAATCGTATATGTACCCATTGTCTCTAAATATAGCCCCCGTCTATACAACAGAAATAACGGCAGTCAACGCGAAACCGTGAGAAACTATATGAACATTAGCACACTTAGTGTAAGATGCTGAGAACGTTAAATAAAAATAAAATAAATAGTAACCAGTAACTATTTACACGTTGTCCGAAGACGTCAATAAAGATCACGAACTATAGTCGAATAACTATGTTGTCTGCAACTCTCAAAGGAAAAACAACAGAAATAGAAAGAAGAAGAAAAGGGGAAAAGAATCAAGACCATAGAGCAGAAATATCACCTCTCGAGATATAATTTTTTCCCAGTCAATCGTACATAGAGTATGGAATTATTAATCTTGTTAACCCATTTTTGTTAGAAAAGATGAAGAATATATTTCGGGTGAATTTATCGCTGTTTTACAAAAATAAGAAGAAAAAAGATGAAAGAGAAGGAAAACGAAATTCATAAATATACAGCTATATAGTTCAAGGATCGGAATGGTAATTAAATTATTCATAAAATCCAATACGTCCTTACTAAAAGTATTAATACAATATGGTCCTATCTTAAATGAAACGTCTATCAATTCCGTTGACATGCTGGCGAATTAGAGAAAAATTCCAATAATTATAGGGCCGTTTCAACCTCGATAAGAAAGGAATAAGTGCTAAAATAGACGCTCATTGCCACCTACATTCGGGAAACAAAACCAGCGATTGTTACAAATACGAAAGTTAAAGTTAACAGCTAAGTAGATGTTGCGATAATAAGCACATGTAATTATACAAACTATGCGAAACGTGCTGATTATCAATTTGAATTACTTTTTTACAGTATCTTATGTTTATTGAATCGTAAATTAAAGTATACAGAAGTTACAACCCCCCCCATGTCAAGAATGGGTTCCAAATAGAAACCTTATTATGTCAGCACGATTCGTAATGTGCATATGTACCGAAAAATGATATAAACGCTTATGGAAAACAGCGGAGATCGCCAGGACTCTGAAAAGTTAGAGTACAGCGGACGCAACTGATCACGGAAAGCAATCATTAATTAGATCCTGTGAACATTGTAGTAATTAAGAAAAGAAAAGAAAATGTAAGCAGGAAGGTTAACATAGAGAAAGAGAAGTAGAGACGTGCAAAGCCAATGAAGTGAGGGGCGTGTAATAGATGAACAAATGCATATACTGGACTAATGAAAGCATTAATCCAACCTGTTTCTATCTTCAAAGACGCGTTTATCAACCCAATCCCAGTATATCACTCGGTGACCTGATGGAAAAATATGATGAAAATTCCAATAATTGCAAAGCCGCTTTAACATCAACTGGTTACCACGTGATAAGAAGGACGAAGCGGTCGAACTGACGCCTGTTGCCAGTCGGGTTAAATCGGAATTCCATTCGGTGAACCGGCGGGAAAATTATGTTTACAGTGGGCGTCGCTCCGCGAAAATGAACTACAGTTTCGTTTTGCACAGAGGCGTTAGAAACATTTCAATTATTGGATTAACGAGATGGATTAATTAACAGATAATACGTAGCTAGAAATTGTCTGAAGTAGATAGAAAATGTGGTGTATAGCGTACATAGATGAAATGTACAAGAAAATGGGAAGCAAAACAAAGAGAGGAATAGAAACAGCAAGATAGAGAGAGAAGGACAGAATGAGAGAGCGAGGAAGATGGAGAAAGAAATAATGGCGTTGAGATTAGGTGCTGAGTAAGAGGGGCAGTAATGGAAAGAGGGGGCGAGGATAACGATAAAAATAAAAAAAAGAGATTAGAAGAGGATAAAACAAAAGAAAATCAAAGCGGGAGAATAGGCGAGAGAAGGGGACCAAGAAAATAGACGATGAAAACAAAGAAACTTGAAAGGAAAAGAGATCGGGGTGGAGGGGATAAGTGAAAATGAGGATAACAGAAAATGAGGGGACACATGCTTAGAGGACACTAAAAGTAAAAAAGTGAGATAAAGATGAGGAAGAACAAAGAGATAGATATAAATAGAAATTTACTATTCAAAGAGCAAGAGAGAGAGAGATGAAAGAAAGAGAGAGAGAGAGAGAGAGAGAGAGAGAGCAATCGACAGGAAAAAGAGGGAACACATAATAAGATGGAGAGGAGATAACGGTAGGAGAATTATAAAGTGATATCTCCGGAAGGTTGAAGGTTCAATCCACAGTGCGGACGACCTAAAAATACAATTGCGATTTATTTAGGGCCTCTATCAAGTCATAGCTGACGGAACGAGAGTATACTACCTTTGTGAATTAAATAAGGGGTTGCGTTCGAAATTCCGTGCAAGTTCCCGTGTTTGACAGAAACATTTCCGTGTCTGACAAAGTACACCTGAAGAATGCCAGATTACATCGACCGAAACGTAAAAATCGCACTACAGCAAAGAAAAGCAGTCCGAAAAATCTAAATAATACGAATAATCAATTTTCATTAAAAAAATTCAGAAACGTAATAATAAAAAGAGATAGATGATATGGTACATGAGACGACGTATGTAAATATATTGGAAGAGAAGGTGAGAGAGAATGAAATAATGAGGCCGAATGTAGACATGCAGAATGAGAAATAGGGGAAAAACTCAGACTAAGGAAAGAGACATAATCTAAATTGAAAAAGGAGAGATTTTTAGTTTCTATGTTTATCACAATAAAACAATTTTTTTTTTCATTTTTCGACCATTATCTTAAAGATCTTATGTTGGAAGACTACGAAAACTCTGAATATCCTAGGCATTTATTTTGTTTTGCAAACTATATTATGCAGAAGTGCTGTTTATGACGTACACTTATTTTTTTTCTATGCAGCAATCAGCTGAAGATCTTCGTAGGTGGACTCTACGTTAAAATGATCACCTAAAGCGTGGTTAAAATATCTTGTTATCCCGACCTAAAACAATAATAATAATAATAAAAGAAGAAGAAGAAGAGGAAGAACTAACCACACCAAAGCAAAGATCGACAAAACACAAACAAAACAGCAAATGCAGACTCTGTGTACAAAGAGACGAGACGATAAAAGATATAGTAACTGAATGCGGAAAACTAGCCCAAAAGAAAGACAAGAACAGACACGAACAAATGGAAAGGGTAGTACATTGGGAATTATGCAAACAACTGCATCTCGAACACACAGACAAGTGGTACAAACATAAGCCGGCAACAGTACTTGAAAACGAGAATCACAAAGTCCTATTGGATATGAACGTACAAACTGATAAACCCATCCGAGCAAGAAGACCGGGTGTTATAATAATTAACAAGAAAGAAAAATCCTGTAAAATCGTAGACTTTTCTGCTCCAACTGACTACAGAGTGAATATCAAAGAAAAGCAGAAACGGAGCAAATGCACAGAACTAGCCAGAAAGTTGAAAGGGATATGGAAGATGTAGGAAATCAAAATTATATGTATAATAGTAGGAGCACTAAGAACAATCTCGAAAAACTGTGAAAAAAGAATGGGAGAAATTGGAATCAAAGGAATACTTGGAAACATACATCGAATAACAATAATGAAAACAGATGAAATTTTAAGGAAAATCCTTGAATGTGGAGACTAACACACAGGAGCAACAAGCGCGCGCCAGACAAACTGTAGCAGAGACAGAACATGAAGCTCTACGTGGAACCAAGAACGCTGAAGCCGCATATCTACATGTTTTCTAACCCCATCCCGATCCCCCTATTACAACATCACTGCCCCCTCTCCCCCCCCAAAAAAAAAGAGCGAGACCAAATAACCAAGAAGAGTCAAAAAGAAAGGAAAGACCGAGGAACTGACCAGATCTCCGTCGGATAAGTGCGAAGAGAACTGGGACATTGGGGAAGCTTATTGCCACTCAAATTCCAGTGAAGACCAATAGCTGCTGCCAACGAGAAACCAACTTGTTGTCACTCAGCTTCCAGAGAACACCACAAGCTGTTGTCAAGGAGAGATCTTTGATGATAAAAGATGAGCCAATAATAATATAGAACACACCATTAATACGACAATACGCTAGATTTAATTGATTAAATAACCCCAAAATAAGATGATTAGAAGAATAGAATTTAAACTAATATCGTAATAGAAAAATTATGTAAAGGATTTGGTTTATTCACGCTTATTGACACAGTCATACATAAAATTTAACAATGTACAGTCAGGTTTGTTAGGCGGATAATATATGCCACATGCGTGATTCCAGATTCTCCAAACAGTTTCTTTACGGTGAAAAAAAAAATACCGTAGGAATATAGTGGAAACGGCTACAGGGCCAGATTAAAAATGTCTTTCAGACAGTTCGGCTTGTATTTCGATTCATAGGAAATCGTAACCGAAAACAAGTATTCATGACGTAATTTACATCGCAAAAGGGCCACGATTGCTTACTCCATACGCAATGAATCATGCAAGAGGAAACATACAATTAAAAATGATGGAGAAGTCAGCACAATTGCCACAGAATTATCTCACACGTTTTAAATGTGCACGAGATAGCTCTGAGCTCGGATCAACCATCTATGAACCCACAGAACACTTCAAGCGATGGACGAACATCATCATTGCGTAAAGTAAGTCTATGAGCGCCGCCATTTTCGTTAGATTAACTGATTCATCAACATGATCTATGTGATATTTTACGAAGCTGTTTTGTTTCTCTACTATTATTAACTATTCTGCAGTTTAATAACTTGATTGTTAACTATTCTGCCAATTCAACTAGCAATGAAATCTGACACAATGTTGTGAAAGCTCGCTTTAAAATCCAAATTAACATACTTTTTTTCATTCAAACCAGCAGCATCCAATCGCATATGATTGACGAAAAAATATCATTACTTCACAAAATCATCAGCATATAAATAGCGATAGTATTAATTTTTAATTTATAATTTTTTATCTTTTATCGGACCCTACAATTCAAACAAAGTTTAGTTTGTAGCATTTTAAAGGTGACATGTTGTTTGATTTTGTTAGGGCGTATAAGATATTTATAAACATGCATAATATATGAATAGATGACTCATAGAATTTGTAGGAAATGCATGCTCACATTTTATAACTTGACCTTCCGACCACTTTGTTCCTAGCAACTGACCATTTTAACCATTTTCCATAAATATAGCTCGACTGATCAGAACTTTCGTATTCCCCCCCACCCCCCGGCTTATTTGCTTCATTCATTTGTATGCAGACAAGAAACATCAAGATCGAAAATTAGATTGTGGCTTTAATTATATTTTCGTCTACAAATTATTTGATAAAATGATGTGCAAATATCGGTTGCAGTGAAAACAAATTACAATAATATGAAAATCTACCTATCGGACGTGGAAAAGAGCTGCTGTTCAAAACAGATCATTCTCAGATAAAAGGTTTGACGTTACTTCAAATAGAACGTCACACGAATAATAAATAGTAGTTGAAATCATTTTTAATGAAACGTTTTTAAATAGATATCTCAACATTATATTTTTCCAGAGACATTTCTATAGCAGTAAGATAAAAAAAAAATGAATCACTTCATAGGAAAAATAAATGGTAGATAAGCGATTTAGTTATTTATTGTTATGTATTATATACACTTATATTTTGTTAAATCTATCAATGATTAGATTTCTCTTTATCTCAATGTGCGTGTGTGTGTGCATGTGTGTGTATGTGTGTGTGTCTGTGTGTGTGTGCTTTGCTGACTGTATCGCTTTTTCTATTCATCCGATCTATCATCGTTCTCCCAACCTTTCTTTATATTTAAATTCATACACTAAATCTGATTTAATTAACGTTTGTTTTGCTAAGGCTTTTTATATATATATTTTAAACCCACAAATACGCATTTCAATATTCCTGGTTACTTGGAAAGACATATGGTCAGAATTTTTTTTCTTGTGAGTCTTAGTTTGAAACTTACTCTTGAAGCCATACCTATCTTATTATGTTCCTGCCTATTACTCTAACCGTTTCTTGCTGTATGTTGTGTGAAATGCTGCTGATATTAAACTTTTCTATCAAATAATAATACAAAGAAGAAAACTGAAATATAAGCAATAAAGTATATAACTTCAACATAAACAATAAAGTATATAACTTCAACATAAACAATAAAGTATATAACGCCAATTATTCAAATTACTTAACGCAGCTGAAAAAAAAACCGAGATAGAAACTATTATTTATAACCAGCAAACAAGGACAATGATTTGGTTCTATGCTTTTATTTTGTAAAGAAAACTGTTTTTGTGATCTCATATTTTCATACTCAAACTCCATACATATATATATATATATATATATATATATACACACACACACACACATATATATATATATATATATATATATATATATATATATATATATATATATATATTAGCAAAAGTACCCGTCGTTGACTGGGTTAAAAAACAGCCTACAGAAAATGGACTCTGATTTATGAAAGTATGATAGGTTATGAAAAGGAAGGGTTGTGAAGAGATAACTTCGAATTTGTGGGTATCAATACCAAAGCAAAATATGATGAAAGTAAAAATAAAATAGATAAACCCCATAATTTATTATACCATACTTGTTCACACTGAAACACTTATCACAATATTCTGTGGCTCTATATTAAATAACCTTGTAAAAGTTTGTGACATATTTCCATTCTATGGAGCTCAGGCGCGAACGAACCCCCTATAATTTTATTATACCATATTTCTTCAAACTGAAACATAATTATCAAAGTATACTTACGCAGATAGATATGAAAAGTATTTATCAAAATGTGTCCCTCTGTCCATTTTATGAAGGGCAGGCGCGAACGCAGACCCTACAATTTTATTATACCATCTCTATTTAAGTTAAAACATACTTATCAAAGTATTATTATGTACATCTATATCAAAAACACTTGTAAACGTTTTTTTTTAATAATTTTTAACTTTTTTTTATTTCTATACTTTGTGGACCAGGCGCGTACGCAGACTCCACAATTTTAATGAATCATCATTATGCCAGATCAAACATACCCATTCATGTGTCTCGATTCATCTTCTATCATTATATGTGATCAGTTTTCTATAACAGTCACCCATATATAAGCCCATTCGTGACCAGACACACACACACAGACGTTCAGCTATATATATATATATATATATATATATATATATATATATATATATATATATATATATATACAGGTTTAAACATAAGCTGAACTTCCTCTAGAACTCTTTCAGCTACCATCCCATCAGGAGAGAGTCGATAGCATAATATTAAAAAAATTATTGGCGAAAATAAAGAACAATGGAGGATTTTTTTTTATATAGAGAGGGTGCCAAAAGACGATTAAAATAAATAATTTAATTCAATAAACCAGTATAAGACGATTAAAACGGCGACGCGTGGGAGAAAAAAAAACAGAAGCGAGGGAGTCAAAATTCCCCAAAGAGATTTAACGCTATTATCTATTCCTTCTGCTGACACCAAGAAGGTTTTCGAAATTTCCAAATTTTTCAAATGATTTTTAGAATGCGCTCTATGTAATATATCAAACAATTCTATTTTATACTTATCGGCACAACAAGGATTTTCAATGAAAGGCTGGCCAATAGCAGAATGCAAAGTTGCAGAGGAAGGGAAACTCACAGATTACCCTTTCTAACATTGGGTGCAACTTGATTGTTTATACGAGTCTGCAAATGGAAAGAAGTCCACCCCACATAACCAGCATGACATTGGCATTTAAACTGATGAATAATATTATTCCTATGGATGTAAGGCAAACTATCCTTGCAAAAAGAAGTGAATGGACGTCCTATAATATATACAAAACGCAAGAAAACAGTGTAGAAGCAATTAGTAATGCTTTTAACAATCGTTTGAGTAAATTTATCACCTTTATCCCCTATTCATGTTAATTTTAAATAAACGGGACATTTTAAAGGCCCAACTATTTTAGAGGAATTGAAATCTACTACCTTACTGGTAATACAGTCATTAATGAAGTCTTCTTGATAACCATTATTAAGGAAAATTTCCCTGGTCTGATGCCATCCGAAGTCAAGTCTGCTTAGTGAACAAATCATAAGGTCCATATGTGCCAACGTATGAATTAAGTCGATTTTCTGCGATTTAGACACAAAAGAGGCCAAGTTGACATACAGCTTTCTGTAAATAGTACTGAGAAAGTAACCTTTTGGACCTTTAACAAGATCATCCGAGAAGGGAAGAGTGTTATCCTTTTAAGTATTTATGAACTGTAAACACCATGAAGAGAGTTCAACCTATTAAGGAATACCGACATTTCATTTTGAGATGCAAACATAGCAAAAGTGTCGACAATATATGTAACATACGTAGTAGCTTCAGTCCATAACTGAATTCATCTGCAAAAGTCCCCATTTAAACTCGGTTGACCTGACTGTACATAATATCAGCGGTTAAACTTCATTGATTTAATACTCATTAATATGAGTCTGTAAATATCTTCTTAGAAATAGAAGGTGCGGTCAGGGGACCACCATAGTATTTGTCGGTGAAAATACGCATTGTCTCATCCAATTCCACATTTGTAAAGAGACTAGAAACATAAAAAATATACATAAAAGATGTCTAGGGTCTACGTAGACATTAAAAACACGTAGGCATTTAAAAAACCGTAAAGAATCGGGTATGCAGTGCGTATTATGTAACTTCTGCACAGATTGCAAAATATCTAAAAGCCACTGAGTCAAGAATGTTGTCGCTTTGTAATTTGGGGAGACTATAAAGTCTAGGACGTAATGACTCAGAAAGTCTAATCCTATCATCAAAGTCCTTTAAAAATATTATTTTTAAATAATGCAAGTAGACGTTTTTGCATTTTGATTTCTTCTTTGCAAACCTTCCCTGACTTTGCATGTAATCGCTTAGTCTTGCTTTTCCAGGTGCCATATTGTAATACTGCAACCAACTCGGATACATTTTTTTTGCAGACCAGATGACCCAAATACACAATCTTCGTAAGTTTAATGTAGAAGCCTATTCCCAGAAAAGTGCACATAATATCAGAATATTGCAAGGAAATTTGATACCGACGAAAAATGAAACGAGTGAGAAAGCCATATTATGCTGTTGAATATATATATATATATATATATATATATATATATATATATATATATATATATACATATATATACATATATATATATATATATATATATATTAGTCGATTTCGGAAAAGAAAATTACCATTAGTCGCGACAATAAATCTACTATTTCAGTCTAAAAGACTACACCAAGCGACAGAAAGTCTCGTGTCTTAGTCTTAGTAATTTTACTACGTTTGCCTAAATTGAATGGAATAGATTGCTTCATTTATTGAACACTATCAACAACCTTGTGAAATTGAATAGTTTTTATTTTTATATATTTTTACTCTTGACCAATATATATATGCATATATAAATATGTATATACATATATGTATATATACAATAACATGTCATTGAATATATATATATGTGTGTGTGTGTGTGTGTTTGTGAGTGTTTGTGTGAGTGTTTGTGAGTATTTGTGTGATTTATCCTTAGCGACAACATTATCATATTTGTTCTGTATAAAATGAGGTAGAGTAATGCATAACTGTATGTAGACACTCAACTATCCACAAATACACATGCTTGCAAAATTCTACACGTATTTACACACTTGTGATAAACGTATATGCAGCGTGTTCGTCCATCCTGCTGTTCTGCTGATATTAGCATTTCATAAATAATTTACTTTATCATCAGGTAGCTTGCAATATCATTTATGACGTCAGCGCGATCCCAGTTACGATATCCACTTTTCACGCCATTGTAGTGTTCATCGGCTCGTTTAAGCACTCGTGTCAGTAAAGGCAAAGTAGGCGCTGTCGACTGACCGGCACCCGACGCCATTATGAACCCATTCATCGAGAACGAGCCTCTGAATACTGATTCGGCGCTGGTTTCTAAAGAATCCACCGAGATCATGAGAATGTCCGTTTTACTAGAGATGACTAATTTTTCTCTTTGAATTATGCCGCCATGCGATCGATTCAATAGCCGGACCGATTGAGGTAGAAGGGGTTTCTGGTAATCCTCAGATCCTGTCAACAGTTGATTTGAATTTCTAATCTTGACATTTGGCAAAGAATAAGGATTTGTCAATGAAGTAGTAGTTAACGTGGGTTGAATGAAATTTTCTCAATAAAAGATTAGTGTTAGTAATTCTATTATATTAAGCATTTAATATTAAAATTGATTATTTTTACGCGAGTAACGTTTTAAATCCTCCTACGTTAGAAAATACTGGTGAATAAACCAATTTTTTAACGTCATGGATGAGAATTCATATAGAAACGTTGTTTTAATTTGAATGAAATAAACACGCATCAAGTGCGATTGAAAGCCAAATCACAACGTAATATTACAACTTCTCGTGTTGCCTACGCACAGTTCAAACATTTCAAAATACAACCGCTAGATACAACGCGCGGCTCTTTAAAAACAGACTTCTGTCTCCAACTTTACAACAGGGCAAGGAAGAAGAAAAGGAAAAAAAGAAACAAAACAACACACTGAAGATGGAGTATACCTGTGAATTATATTTGTGATAAATTAAAACCAGTAAAATATTTGTTTATTTGCCTAATATTACGCTATGATTTGTCTTTTAAGCGCACTTGATGCGTATTTTATTTGAATTTTATTAACGTTTTCGGGTGTCTCAATTTTGAACGTGACTCAGAAGATTTCTGTTTATAAATGTATCATTTTAGGTTTAGTCTGATTGAACGTTTGATGTATGGATTGAGCAAGAAGAATATATTTCTTGGTAGTAAAATTTAGAAACAATTGAATCAAGGGTTAGGGTACAAGAAATAAAGATGGGATACGTGTCGAATTGAAAGCTTGACCAGTTTTCTTGTGTTTTCAAGGGGGAATAAAACAGGAGTTTTTCTATGATCTTTTTATCTCTCCTTTTCAAAGGATGTTAGACAATAAGATAAACACTGCTAATTCTAAAGAAACTACAAGAAAATAATTTTTAAAATGTAAAACTTAAAATGCATATGTGCTATTGTTATTACATGTCTGCTGCTAATAACTACACCAAGAGACAACGTCCTATTATACAGATTGATAAAACTTTACTGATCTTATTGCAATTTCAGCTTAATCATTGCTACTACTAACGGGTCCATAATTCCTACTGTTATGTATTGGATCGTTTGTCTTTTGTAAAAACCAGTTGTTTCACTCATATCGTGAAGGTGCTCCTTAAAACTATAATTATGAATTTTCTTAGTATTTCCTAAAGAATTTTTTTTTCAGTTTACAAGTTCACCATCAATTTCTACCTAGCTGTTGCCATTATGCTTCTCTAAGATTTGAATGGTAATGAACCCCCTAACGAACATAGTAATCACTGGAACTTAGACTCCTCAATTATTTTATACTCATCCGTGATAGTTTTTTTTACTTCCATCAGGGGTGCTAAAATTGCATGTTTTTTTTAAAGAAGTCATATTGTTAGACTTTAGGTTTCTTTGACCTCGTGCGAAATTTCTATGTGTCAGTTTTGTTTTTAATTGAATTAAGCTTTCGCCGGCTAACTATCTGTGGATGTGTTATTTTGTTCCGCGCTTGTGGATTTTCATCGTTGCTCTGCGTATAATATTCCATTCAATTTCCAGAATGTTTCTGTTCTCTTATGCTTATTTGCATTTTAGTCGTCTTTTTCATGTTCCTTATCATTTTTTTTTTGGTTCATTGGAAAGTTTCGCGTATTCGCTTCTTTTTGCTGTCCTTTTAATCTCCGCCTTCCGACATTCCAGGACAGAAAAATATAATATTTGGCATAATCATTTTCATATTCATCTGTATCCATTATTTGGATCAGTATATCTGTTTGTAATTTTATATTGCATATTTTGTGCTTTTTGTGTTCCAGTATTGGCCCTATTTTCTATCTGTATTATCTGTTTGCGTATTCTGGTGTAGATGTTTTAATAGTTTTCAGTGTATGGCATCTTCACTAAGTAATTTCTTTATATTGTTTGGACTTCCGTGCTGCATTCACTTATGATGTGATTCACTGCTTCGCCTCTTTGTCTACACAGTTTTACATTTATTCTTATTTCTTTTGTGTCTAGTTCAATTTTATTATTATGATAGCATTTTTCCGTGCGTTTTTCAATAGCAAATTCATTCTTCTACTGAAGCAGTCTCTTTTTTGCCATACTCAGGGTCTTTTAATGCCCATCGTTTGTTAATCCTACATAGTTTACTATAATATTATTTTCCTTTTTATACTTATTGTTTCCACACTTGCTAGTTGCTTCTTATTTGTTTTATGATTGGAAGTAGATATTTGTCTAGTTCTTTTTGTGCATAGTTTTTATACTAACAAGTAATGTTTCGTTCTTTTCTCATTTATATGTTGAGTCAATCAGTATAAACTTTCGAGTGTAGTTCAATATGCATGATTAGTAATTTCCTGGTCTGCTGGTAATGTGCCTGAGTTTTTCTTTTACCTCTCATATGAGGGTCTCAAATATATTAGTAAATATGTTTCTCTTGCATTTATTTCTTTACTAAGTTTCTACTATATCAATTTCTTTCTAAACCTTTTTGAGATTTTCTCAGATACACTTTCCAATCTTCTCTTAAATTGATTTGGAAATGCCTGTAATCAGAACCTCTAGATATTTAAAGGCTACGTGCAACAAGTGCTCCTATCTCATCTTTATTGTGTAGATTAGTGTCTTTTACTCTCGGAGCTTCCTAAATCCATAATAGTGCCTAAAGCATTATTTCTGAGTTAATTCGGATGTGCCAGATACATATTCTCATTGCATTTATCATATTTTCTCTTTCCTTTATTTTAAACTAGCTTTGGTGCCCGGCGTTGCCCGGGTGGTTTGCGGTGTGTGTGGAGCAAAAAAACAAAGTGGTAGTAGGCAGGCAGACTCGAAGCCGTACAGTGATGAAGGAAAAGAACGTAAACAAACGTGACGTCTTTGCCGTTGCGTCCATCGCCAAACAGGAAAAGGCGAAGGTTTAAATTTAGGCTAGTCAATCGAAAAGAGGGAGTGACTTTCGAAAATATAGGCGAAATAATAACGACCCCTCCTTGTAGAAATGTACCCAGTAGAGGGTGAAGGGATTAATGTTTTGGGCCAATTCTTCGATATATGTCGTCCGAAGGGTCGAGCCTCAAAAGGATAAAAATCTCGTGAAAATCCTCTCCTCTGATGAAAGTTTTAGACAGACATAAAAACATACATACATTTAAAAAGACAGGTGAGATTTATATTATAAATTAATTAACAATTTAAAGTAAAATATATATATGTTCGGATTGTTTATTCTTTTATCGTACGGCACATAAATTTAAAACATATAAATTGTGCAATGACTATTTATTTTTTTATTCGATTATTAATGTTTTGTTAATCCTGTTTGTGTATTTACCTTTTAAAACAACGTAAATCTTACTTTTTAGAATTTAGTCATTAATTGTATTCGTTTAGTCAGCATTACCATCTCATCTCACTGCTTTATGTTTTTTTTTATTCATTTACGTTTTTCTATGTGTCCGTTCTTCATCATTTGGAATCTGTCTTTTAATTATTTCCTAATATTGTTTCATTTGAATTCATTATTGGGATGAGTATTATTTATTAATTTATTTATTGCGGACTATTATCTTCAGCTTTCTTATATTTTGTTTCACGACGTTTCGGCCAACTATTTACCACGTGGTGAGACGACAACAACTATGGATGGCAGTAAGTGCTGTGAATGCAGTTAGGAGATATGGAGTTACTATCCCGTTGCGGTTACCACCTGACGAAGGGCAGAGGAATAGTTGGCCGAAACGTCGTGAAGCAAAATCTAAGAAAGATAAATAAATTATTTCCTTATTCAAAATCTTTCAGAAATACGTAATTTTCATTATTTTGTTCTGTCATTTTAAACATAAACATCTTTCAGTAGTTTTGTTACTACGTTCTAAACATAGTGTCTTATATGATTTTAAATATTTGCTTATTTTAGAGCATCTGTTAAACTATTACCTTTTATCTACTTGTGATTTCATCAAGTATTTATACGCTGTGTTGCAACCGTATTTTAGTGGATGCTTACTTTTTGTAAGGTAATGCCGTTGAAACGTTAGACACTTTCTACGGAGATAATTAAGAAAACAAAATAATAAATACAATCTATATGGTTTTAGCATTATATTAATAGATATACAGATATGTTAGCGTAACGTTAAATTCCTTTTAAAAAATGAAGTAAGAAAAAATAAAGGGAAAGAAACTGAGACGTGCATGCAAGTATTATGTTTTTTTTTTCTAAGCAGTTCACTTCTTGCAAGTTAAAAAATACTCGAGCTGAGATTGAAACCAAAACCTTACGTTTGCTCTTACTTTTGTTGATATAGTAAACGAATTATTCGGCGTTGCAAGATATTAAACGTAACGTTTAATACATTACAAAAATAAGTAAAAGAAAAAACGAAAAGAAACTGAAACATTTGCATGCAAGTATTGTTTTTTTTTTAAACGATTCACTTCTTTCAAGTTAAAAAATACTCGAGCTGAGATCGAAACCAAAAATCTAAGATAGTAAGTCAAGTACGATATCCATTAGGTCAGCTAAGTACGATATTTATAAAGTTTTTTCAAACTTACAAATTCAAGCATAAATTATCTCTCATGTGAACCATTCAAGCATGCGCATTCGTGGAACAGTTAGCAAACAAAAAACATTCGCCGACTCCCACGCACCAATTTTGATTCCTTAGCAGCCTATTGTTCCGGATGAAAACAGATTAAAAAGTTTTCCACATGTCTGAATATCCTATATACCAAATTTACAGTTTGTAGATAAAAATCTATGAGTATTAAGGTTGAGAAGTCTCCTCACACACACACATTTCCACAGTGATAAATAACATCACAGTGCGGTGGAGGTTAATGGCAGAATGTGGGTCGCAAATCTCTGTCAACCTGTATTTTCGCTATGTATCTCTTTTCCTCTGTTTTCTCTCTGATTTTCATTATATCGCTTTGACCTGTTGGCCTTTTTTCTCTCTAGCTTGCTTATTGTTTTGCAACTCTCTGGGTCATAGTTCCTGTTGATTGACATATTTACCTTATTTTTGCCAGCTTTTGTTTATTATATTTTTTGCTGGTTTCGTCTAGCCCATTTCCTGGCCGATTGACATAATATTGACGCATCCCCAGGCATATGTATGTAGGTCGTTTTAAATCCCGGGATTTCTAATTGTGTGCTTTTGATTACCCGGACACACCTCTGTAACACTATTATAGGCCACTTTTCATGGGATTGATTATTGTGTTCTTTGATTGGCCGGGCTGTTCTCCCTAACACACGTTCTACTTTTTTTCCAATTTTGATTCCTTAGAAGCTCTTTTCTCGCATGAAAACCAATTAAAACAATTTCCACATGTCTGAATAACTAATATACGAAATTTCAAGTCTGTGGGTTAAATATTCGTTGTGTATATAGGTTGAGAAGTGTTCTTAGACACAAAATCTCACTTTAATAGATAAATAAACTAGCAGGCCAACAATAGTATTTGTAAACTACTTGCATCAAATGGCTACGTGCTTTGAGTGGAGCGATTTACATAAAAAATGACTAATGTTTTACAAAAGAATGACTAAAGATTTACATAAGTATGACTAATATTTTACATAAGAATGACTAATATTTTACATATGAATGACTAATATTTTACATAAGAATGACTAATATTTTACATAAGAATGACTAATATTTTACATAAGAATGACTAATATTTTACATAAGATTGACTAATATTTTACATATGAATGACTAATATTTTACATATGAATGACTAATATTTTACATATGAATGACTAATATTTTACATATGAATGACTAATATTTTACATAAGAATGACTAATATTTTACATATGAATGACTAATATTTTACATATGAATGACTAATATTTTACATATGAATGACTAATATTTTACATATGAATGACTAATATTTTACATAAGAATGACTAATATTTTACATATGAATGACTAATATTTTACATAAGATTGACAAATATTTTACCTATAAATGACTATTTTACATATGAATGACTAATATTTTACATAAGAATGACTAATATTTTACATAAGAATGACTAATATTTTACATATGAATGACTAATATTTTACATATGAATGACTAATATTTTACATATGAATGACTAATATTTTACATAAGAATGACTAATATTTTACATATGAATGACTAATATTTTACATAAGATTGACCAATATTTTACCTATAAATGACTAATATTTTACATATGAATGACTAATATTTTACATAAGGATGACCATTATTTTACATATGAATGACTAATATTTTACATATGAATGACTAATATTTTACATAAGAATGACTAATATTTTACCTATAAATGACTAATATTTTACATAAGAATGACTATTATTTTACATAAGAATGACTAATATTTTACATATGAATGACTAATATTTTACATAAGAATGACTATTATTTTACATAAGAATGACTAATATTTTACATATGAATGACTAATATTTTATATAAGAATGACTAATATTTTACATATGAATGACTAATATTTTACATAAGAACGACTAATACTTTACATATAGACGACTAATATTTTCCATATAAATGACTAATATTTTACATAAAATGACTAATATTTTACATATAAATGACTAATATTTTACATAAGAATGACTAATATTTTACATATAAATGACTAATATTTTACATATAAATGACTAATATTTTACATAAGAATGACCATTATTTTACATAAGAATGACTAATAGTTTACATATGAATGACTAATATTTTACATAAGAATGACTAATATTTTACGTATGAATGACTAATATTTTACATATGAATGGCTAATATTTTACATAAAAATGACTAATATTTTAGATATGAATGACTAATATTTTACATAAGAATGACTAATATTTTACATAAGAATGACTAATATTTTACATAAAATTACTAATATTTTACATATGAATGACTAATATTTTAGATATGAATGACTAATATTTTACATAAGAACGACTAATACTTTACATATAGATGACTAATATTTTCCATATAAATGACTAATATTTTACATAAAATGACTAATATTTTACATATGAATGACTAATATTTTCCATATAAATGACTAATAATTTACATAAGAATGACTAATATTTTACATATAAATGACTAATACTTTCCATATAAATGACTAATATTTTACATAAGAATGACTAATATTTTACATATAAATGACTAATAGTTTACATATGAATTACTAATATTTTACATATAAATGACTAATATTTTCCATATAAATGACTAATATTTTACATAAAAATGACTAATATTTTACATATGAATGACTAATATTTTATATAAGAATGACTAATATTTTACATAAGAATGACTAATATTTTACATATGAATGACTAATATTTTACATAAGAATGACTAATATTTTACATAAGAATGACTAATATTTTACATATGAATGACTAATATTGTCCATATAAATGACTATTTTACATATGAATGACTAATATTTTACATAAAATGACTAATATTTTATGTAAGAATGACTAATATTTTACATATGAATGACTAATATTTTCCATATAAATGACTAATATTTTATATATAAATGACTAATATTTTACATAAGAATGACTAATATTTTACATAAGAATGACTAACATTTTACATATGAATGACTAATATTTTACATAAGAATGACTAATATTTTACATAAGAATGACTAATATTTTCCATACAAATGACTAATATTTTATATATAAATGACTAATATTTTACATAAGAATGACTAATATTTTACATATGAATGACTAATATTTTACATATGAATGACTTATATTTTACATAAGAATGACTAATATTTTACATATGAATGACTAATATTTTACATAAGAATGACTAATATTTTACATAAGAATGACTAATATTTTACATATGAATGACTAATATTTTACATATAAATGACTATTTTACATATGAATGACTAATATTTTACATAAAATGACTAATATTGTATGTAAGAATGACTAATATTTTACATATGAATGACTAATATTTTACATATGAATGACTAATATTTTACATAAGAATGACTAATATTTTACATATGAATGACTAATATTTTACATAAGAATGACTAATATTTTACATAAGAATGACTAATATTTTACATAAGAATGACCAATATTTTACCTATGAATGACTAATATTTTACATAAGAATGACTAATATTTTACATAAGAATGACCATTATTTTACATATGAATGACTAATATTTTACATAAGAATGACTAATATTTTACATAAGAATGACTTATATTCGCATTTTCTTCAAATATTTAAAAGTAGCCACAATTATGTTTCTCGGAAAAATAGTCCTGATTTAATTAATGTTTAATAAATGTTCATTCATATTAGTAAATAGTAAATAGATATGCGAAACGAGCGAATGTAAAAAGATGTTATATAATATATATATGTTGTATAAGCTATTCTCTCAGTCTCCTATTACTTCGATTTAATCATTCTTTTTCTATCCCTTTTTACTTGTTCACCTTTCTGCAGTGAATAAAAATGGGACTACCCTTAATAGATAGATCTATTTGACGTGTAGATAATCAAAGCGTGACGCTTCAAAATAAATTTAAAAAATTAGCACCTATGCAGGTGGAAATTTGAAAATTCTAAACTAATGAGAAACATTAGCACGTTTTTTTTTTAGTTTTTTTTATTACATTTTCACCCCAAACAAGGAAGATTGCCACTTTGGTGTAGGGGGCTACTATCAGGGGAAACATCTACTGGGGTACTATGTAGGGATTAGGGCAGCGAGATGTTGGTTCACGTTGCACTTGAACTTATGCATGTCAGTACAGTTGGGGAAGCAGTGACCTGGAATGGAATTCCAAAGTCTAGCAGTTCTGGGGAAGAAACTACTGGAGTAGAAAGCTCTTTTACATCTAGGGATCTCTACAGTGTGGGGGTGGGATTTTTCAGCTTGTCGGGTCTGTCGAGGGTGTTCACGTCGTGGGGGCACAAGTGCTTGCAGTTCTTCAGAGCATTCACCATTATAATACTTGTAGAACAGGCAGAGGGATGCAACGTTTCGACGATGGGACAGAGGCTGATGTTTTGATGCCAGTTTAGGGCATATCAGATTTGCGACTCTCTTTTGAACCCTGTCAAGGAGCGAGAGACTAGTAGCCGATGCACTGGCCCAAATATGACAGCAATACTCCATACATGGGCGAATAGTGGTCTTATAGAGGTACATGATACTTTCGGGTGTTAGAAGTTTTCTAGCACGGTAGAGAGAGCCCACCTTCCTCGCAGCGGCCCTGGCAATGCCCTCGATGTAATTGTTCCCACTCATGTTTCCTGTGAACGTTAGGCCAAGGAGCTTGAAAGACGTACTCTCAGCTAAAGAGTTGTTGGCCATTGCTATAGGTGGTAGAGAAGGTTTCTTGTAATTATTGAAGGAAACCAGTTTTGTCTTGGTGGCATTGAACGTTACCATCCATTTTTGTCCCCATTCCACTACTGATTTGAGGTCATCCTCTAGTGTTTCTGCCATTACTTTAGATATATGTTCATTTGTTTTCCTGTCGTGCCTGCTATAGAGTGTGGTGTCATCAGCATATATACCCATCTCAGAGGCAATTTTGTCGGGGAGGTCATTTATGAATATCAGGAACAGCAGAGGACCAAGGATAGATCCCTGGGGCACTCCCGCATTTATATTATATTGTTTAGACGTACGACCGTCGAGGACAACCTGGATTTTTCTCTTATCTAAGAAGGATTTAATTATGTTAAGTATTCTACCAGTGATACCGTATAATCAAATCTTCCTGAGGAGACCCTCATGCCATACCCTGTCAAAAGTCTTAGATATATCTAGAGCTACTGCTCTGCCCTCTCCCGCTTTGTCCAGTGAATGGTATATGCGTTCAGAGATTACAGTGAGGATGTCTGCCGTGGAACGGGCTTGTCTAAATCCATATTGATGGTCGGTCAGAAGTTTAGCATCTGTAAGGTGCTGGACTAGAGCATGGTTAATTAAGGTCTCAAATATTTTGGCAAAAAGTGGGAGGAGGCTAATATGGCGATAATTTAATGGGTCAGTTCTTTCGCCAGAATTCTTAAATACTGGTACCACAGAAGCAGTTTTCCAACAGCTCGGAAAGTAAGATTCATTAAGGCATTTGTTGTAGAGTTTGGAGAGAACTGGAGCTACTTCGGCTGAGCATTTTTTTAATAGCACAGCTGGGATGAGGTCGGGTCCACATGCTTTGGAAGTGTCAAGGTTTTTTATGATAGCATGCACCTGAGCAGGGGTGATTATCAGATCGTCTAGCGTGGCGTCTGTCCGCATAGGAAAGTCAGGTAGGGGGTGGTTTAGAGGGTCCAGTGTAGAGTTGGAGGCAAACCGACTGGCAAGCATGTTAGCCTTCTCGGTTGCCGAGCAAAGAACCTTGTGATTGTTGGTTAGTGGGGGAATTGTTGATTGCCCATTATTTACTACACTGTTGTAGATTTTCCAGAAGTCACGAGTTCCTAATTTTTATGCTTCGATGCGTTTTTTAGTGGTTTCCGTAAATTCCCTCTTAGCTGTCGCTATTTCTTTCTTAACGTTACTTCTAGCTTCTATGTACTTTTGTCTGTTTGAACTGGACTTATGTCGGTAAAACCTGCGGAATGCATGCTGCCTTTGAGCAATGGCAGTTGCGCAAGTCGAAGTAAACCATTGGGGAGAGTGGGGCTTGCTATAGAATTTCCGCATGGGAACATGCGCTTCGATATCAGTTTTGAACCATTCAGTGGTCTCAGTTGCACACTGTTCAGCAGGAAGAGAAAAAATATTTCCCCATGGGGCGTCTCTGATAAGATCTCTGATAGCTTCCCAGTCAGCCTTTTTATAATATCTCGTTGTTTTGAGCACTGGCTCTTCAGTTTTGGGTCTAGAGTTTAGGGCGATTTCAACCATTATTACCGCATGATCAGCGTTCCCAAGTGGGCTGTCGGCTTTCGTTACACAATCATCAGGAACTGTGGTCAAAAACAGATCTAATAGTGATGCGTGTTGTTCTTCCTGATCAGGGAAGCGGGTTGGAAAAGTAACAATTTGCGATAGGGAGTGAGATACAGAGAAGCTATGAGTTGCGCTGCCTGCTGCATCTGTATAAGTAGAGAATCCAAGCCAGTTTTTGTGATGGACATTAAAGTCACCAAATACATGTACTTGGGCGCTAGTGTCGAAGAAGAGTGCTGTGTCTATGCTGTCAGATACTTTGTTTATTATGGTGCAGTCTTGGGTCGAGGGAGAGCGGTAGAGAAAATAAAAGTAGCTAATGTTGTGTTGCATGATTAGTCTAAAGCACATAAAGGCTGTATCATCCGTTTCTAGGTTTGTTTCTCTAGTCAAGGGAAGGGTATTACGAATGTAAAATGCAAGTCCGTGCATATGTCTGTCAGAGTCCTTACGGCAGAGTGGGAGATATCCAGGCATGTTAAAGTAGTTAGAGGGGATGGAGGAGTGTAGGTTAGTCTCACTTAGTGCTAAGATATCCGGGGTATTTGTTAGGAGAAATGCTTCAACATCAGCTAAATTAGTTCTAAGCCCACGGATATTTGTGAATGCAAGCCTCAAGGGAGGAGGCAAGTTGGATTTGTTTGACCCTAAGCCTGGTTTAAGCTTATTTTTTAGATTGTACTGTCATCATGTTTTTTAACGAGTTTCAATTGGGTTAGGGGAAGCCGAACAGGAGGTTATGCAGAATATCACACATGCATCACAAGTAGACCATCAGCTGACCCTCCATCAACTAGGACTGTGGCCTCAGGAAAGCCCACCGGGGATGAGTGCAGGGTCCCTTTCCATGAGCGCCATGGCACTGCAAACATCCCGATATTATTCAACTGTTGATGGAGCAGCCGCTCTAAGCGCTACCAAAGAGTTAGGGCTCCTGTACTACCAGTCGGAAACAGCAGCCAGTAACTGTCAATCCGGTACCCTCAACCCATCAGAGGAAGGTCAACCCAATCTAATTGCTCAGGCATATGTGGTACTCAAGCATTCTCAAGTGCCCAGCTTTAGGGGTGGGGTGTGTCGGGAGTGGGGAAACGGCGTTCATTGCCCTAGACAAGAAACAAGATCTACCAATGGGTGTTTCTGTCGAATCACTGTGATAGTATCTCTGCGCCTGACTAATAGGCAAAGAAGGAGTATGGAAGCCGGGCGATAGGCAGGACCTATCTACTACTTAAGCAATTTAGGTATTGCAAACCGGCAATTTGTTTGAGTCACCAGCTCTAGGAAGGTTGTCATCCAAGACTGAAGAGGCCTCCCTCCTCTTTGGTTTAGTTTCAGAGTTTTCCTTCTCCTAGACGGATGATCTGGAAAGATCTACTGGATCCGTCACCACTGAGAGGGTTTGCTCCACGCCTGGGTTCTAATCCAGGTATTTCTGCGACCCCGCGTGGTTAGTTAATGTTATTGGGTTTGTTTGTAGAGGTTATATCTGCTAAATAGTTACACTCCTCAAAGTGGATTAGGGATATTGTTATTTCATTGTTACTGGATAAAGGGGTTGAGTAGAGTTCATGCAGTGTAAGCAACTATGATTGTAAGGAGGCTTGTTAGGAGATAATGTGGTTTGAGGCTTTCACTTTTGTTTATATAAATTTTTTATTATTTTTTTCCTTTTTTATTTTTATTTTTATTTATTTATTTTTTATTCATGTGAGTTTGGGTCTAGTATAATATTAAAGTGTGAGTAGGTGTTAAGAATTGAACTACGAGTTGTGCCAAAACTATATTTTAGATGATAGCAGGGCATGAGATGCGAGTGCAATATAGTACGGGTAAAACAGTAAGTTTTGAGTCATGTGTAATTTGGTAAATAGATATATGGGCTGGTTTTAGTAGGTGCGAATAAAGTTGGAGGTACAAGGTGAGTTTCTATTATTGAGAGAAGATGTTTTCAGCTTTCAAGTAAAAGTTATGGACATTTAGCATAGCAAGGAGCATTGGTTCAGTTTCGTATTAGCGTTGCAAAGCTATCTAAGAGGAGACAGTTGTGTGATGCAGTGCGGTGTGCTTTGCTTCCGAGTACATACTTTGGCTGTTTAATACCAACTGGAATAGGAATGAACTCCAATGCATGTCTAGAGGGTAGAATTGTATAGATGTTTAGTGATGACTAAGCAGTTAGCATGTGAGAGTCAGGGGCTGGAAGTTAAAGATTCCAGTACAAAACGGAGTGAAATGTAGGAGTTAAGTGGCGGTTTGGTGGGAAGGAGCAGATTGTTAGCCTTCAAGGGATAGGGGTTATTAATTTACAAGAAACAGATCTACATTAGGATTTAGAGTGGCAGGTAAGTTTTTTTTTTTGCGCATGCAGGCTAGACAGAGGTAATCGTCTTGGAGGTAAAATGTATATTGGGATTTCGTAGCTAGCAGTTAGGTGTTTGTTCCAGTTACAAGAACTAGTTCATGGCGGATCGGAATTCCGTATTTTGTATTTATAGGAAGACATTAAAGTAACGCACGGAGCATAGCATCCACTCAGGAAGAATAGCTCTAGTATCACAGCTAAGATACTGCATATTTAGGTAACGAATAGTGAAAGTTAAATTAGGTGGCACTTTTTTTTTTGCACCTTACCATGGCTGTTACTATTAAGTATTGTACTTAAATAAAGTTCTTCTGTCATCTAAATAAGCTAAATAGGGATTCCCCCTCCGCATAACTACGTCGATGTGACATGGTAAAAAAGAAATTAGTCAGGAAATTGTTTTTAAAATAAGTGAATCAAGAATGGTCAAGATGTCTGAGAAATAAGATAAAATTACATCGAAAAAAAATAAATAAATAAATAAAATAAAATAAAATAAAATAAAAGGGTTAGATTTGTTTGGTTTAAAAAGAGGATAGAATAAAATATAAAATAAGATAAAGTGTGCAAAGAAAATACAAAAAAAAATGTACTTAGCTAAAAATTAGATCTTCGGTGTGGTGGCAAATGGCTCTCTTCGACCACCATGCAAGTGACGCTAAGGAAATTCTAACCTTACTATGCCAGGTCATTGGAGTAGGGGGGCACACCTTACATTTGTCGTCGTTAGTGAGAGCTTTCCCTTCTTTAAGGAGAAGGAAAGGAAAGAAAACCAATATTCTGCTTATATATTTTGAATAGATCCTGAACTTCGTCACATTTAGATTTTACAACAGTAACTTGGCCAGGCATGAATTAAATTAAAAACTGGGCAATTAGGCTGAAAAGAAATATAGAAGCAAATACGCAATCTGAAATCAAGACAATTTCTTGTCTGAGATATTTACCAGTAAAGAAAGTCCGTGCGTCTTTTTTTTTCGCTTACGACTCATTTTTAGGCTAAGTTAATAATTCGGGTGTTTATATGTCAAGCGGTCGACTTCATATTTAAATTATTCGACAGCATCACTTGCCCTCTTCCCATCCGAGAATGAGTTTATTCTCATATATACGGCTGCTTTATAAGCAGAAATTGAATTTTTAGGCTTCCGCACAATGTTGTCCTAGTTTCGTACTTTACCATTATTATTATTATTATTATTATTATTATTATTATTATTATTATTATTATTATTGTGATTATTATTATTATTATCATTATTGTTATTATCATAATTATTATTATTATCATTATTATTATTAATATTATTATTATTATTATTATCATTATTATTATTATCATTATTATTATTATTAATATTATTATTATTGATATTGTTATTATTATTAATATTATTATTATTAATATTATTATTATTATTAATATTATTATTATCATTATTATTATTATTATTATTAATATTATTATTATTATTATTACTATTATTATTATTATTAATATTATTCTACTTTTTCCACAAGTAGGTTTATTTTTATTCTTCCCCACTTCCCTCACCTTTTCTTGCTCCACAAATCTATTTTTATTCTCCTGATGGAAGGTGACAGAATATAAATGTTTTACGATGCAGACGAACGGACTGAATGTGCCAAGTTTGAATTCATTTTGTTTCACAGAAACGCATTAATTTAGAGATGTTGGCAACCTTCACGCGGTCCATCTAGCAATTACCCAATGCCCTTCTAGAAATAATTCTACTCTAAAAGATATCGGTCAATTAATATCAACAATAGAATAATATAACCTATACGAAATGGATGAATGGGTTCTATTTCTTTTTATTTTTTTACCATGTTTCGCTGGTTTATTATTCTCCTTCTTCCTTATCATCGTATTCTTGTTCTAATAATACTATTAGTTTTATTTTTAGTTTCTTTTGACCACAACTATTTATTTCTTTGTTATTTTCTCAGTGTATTTTCCTCTTATTTTCTATATGCATGACTACTACTAGTACTACTGAGCTGTCTCCCTCCGCTTTATTGCTACTAATAATACCAATATTATTATTGCTGCTGATACTGCTCCTCCTGCTCCTCCTCCTCCTCCTCCTCCTCCATCTACTACTACTACTATTTTCATTCCCTTGTATTACATATGCCAACATTTTATATATATATATTTTTTGTTTTGTTATCTTATTGTTTATAATAATTTTTCTTACTTTCTTTAGCCCGTCTTTCTGGTTTTGTTTCAGTTTTATTTTCTGTCACATTATCATTTATTTTCTTCCTTTTATCGCTCATCGTTTAGTCCTCGCCCGAATAGCTTCTTCTTCCTATTTTTACCTGTCCTTTTGTCCCCTTTCTTTTCATTCCTTGAATAATAATTTCATATTTTCATAATCCTAGAACGTCGTTTTTACCTTCTTTCTCCCAAGTTTTATAATTAGCATATTTATTATCCCCATACTCCAAACATCTCTATCAAGTTACACATGTCAAAAGTTTCAACTTAGCCGCAATGCTTCTGAAAGAGCGTAAAATATCCATAAATGACCAAACGAGGGCACAAATTAAAATTCACAATCTATCGTCGATTTTGTTTGCCAATTTTGAAATGTTAATATAGAACTCACTAGAGGGTGCGCCGTTTCAGTTGGAAATAATTGATTAAGAGTGCCAGTAAAAGCGGCTTCACACCGAGCAGTTGAAAATGGATTCAAAATTAAACTGTCAATTTTAATATCTTCAGAATATCTGTAACAATGTTAGTAAAGGACAGAAATCGCTAAAATATTTACCGCTAAAATTTAAACAATAATGAAGTTATATTCTTAAGATCTGTCCATACAATTACCATTTTTTCACGATGGAAATGAGCGACAGAACGGAGCATACCGCGTTTGTTAGGTACTGATGCAAGGAATGCCCAATTCTTTCGTGATTGTTGCACCGGCATATTCTAAAAGCTTATATAAGTCACTGGAATATGGCGAAACGCTCAGCTAATGCTGCAGACGACAATAAATAAATTGGAAGAAAAACACCATATTCTTTTTATTGTTTTGACTCTCGAGTATATATCAGACAGTTAGACAAAGTTAATCAAAAGATGACAACATCACTCTATATAATAGCATATAAGATATCAACGGATACATACCCGAGTGTCAAAACAATAGAAGGAAACGTTAAGTATTTTTTAAACTAATCCTAAATGTTTTTTTATGTTTCCTTGTTTTAAAACTTGTTTTTCGTGTTTTATTTATGTATTTTGTCTGTATTCTCCTGTCTTGTCTGTATTCTCCTGTATTATCCGTCCCCCCTCATGCTACAAAGTTAAACGATAAAAACAAACAAAATGCCGGCAACTAACGATAAAAGAAAAATGCCGGAAATTATTCTCTAATAGAGTAGATAAACTTAGGATTTATACAAAAAAGGTTAGAACTTTTTTAACAATAAAAAAATGTAAATTAAATATTTTAGACATCTGAACGTAACGCCTTTTATTCTATAAATAGATAGGTACTCGATCAAGTTATCCGGAAGTAGAAATCTTCTTTCGCTCTAGAAAGCATATGCCAGCTACCAGTTGACAAAAAGATGACGGACGGAATCTCTAGTGCAAAAACGTTAAGTATTTTTTAAAACTAATCCTAAATGTTTTTTTATGTTACCTTTTTTTTAAACTTGTCTTTCGTGTTTTATTATGTATTTTGTCTGTATTTTCAAGTCTTGTCTGTATTCTCTTGTATTATCCGCCCCCCCTCATCCTACAAAGTTAAACGATAAAAACAAACAAAATGCCGGCAACTAACGATAAAAGAAAAAAATGCCGGAAATTATTCTCTAATAGAGTAGATAAAGTTAAGACTTTATTTAAGTAGTATACTTAATATATACTATTACTGCAAGCTTGCCCGTATTGAAAATGCTTGCTTCTTGCTGGCAAATCAAACCATCTAATATAGTTAGCCTTATGTTCAAGTACATTCGAAATATAATACAGTGCAAAGAAACAGTTACTCATGAAAACGAACCTCCTAAAGTAAAACCTTGAATAATTATCTGAACTCGAATGTAAATTAATATTAAGCCAACTTTACAAATTGATAATAGTTAATTATTGGATTTTAATTAATTATAAGATGAAACTCTAATGATTTAAACTTGATAGATAACGACAAACTTCCACCCATTAATATGGGAGGGGAGATTATCATCAAAAGTGTCCTGAATTGTTAACTTAGCACCGGACTTAATACTTAGATATAAATAAGTCACTTGTCCCCATTCCCCTCCTCCTCCCGTTTTTTTAATGGAGAGTAGATAATACAGTGGATGTGTTATCCGCAGCTCCAGTAACTCTCGCTTCTCCTATTTTGCCATTCAGTCCTCATTCAATGAGTGAGTGTTCTGACAAAGTGTGAAGAAAAAGCTGCTTAAAGGTCGGTAGTACTTGGTGACCAGTAGTCTGAAATGTCGGAAATTTTTCTGTCTCTCTGTCTGCCCTTGTGGCCATGTCACTAGTAAGGGTGCTGGAGATAAACGTTTTGTCTGGGCTGACGTTATCCGCCTGATAGTCAGGGACCTGAACCTTGGATTAACCACTAAGGAGGTTGTCCTATCAGCAGGCGCAAAGTACTGGGACTGCTGTATTGCCATTTGGTGAGTGGATCTGAACCATGCAGTAGTCTCTGGTGGGGCCTCTCGATGCCATACTAGTGGGTAATTGTTACGGCTTTACCTTTTCGTGTCCTACAAAATAAATTTTTTTCCTGTCTTTTTCTCTCTTACTTTCCCTCTCTGTACTGCTCTAACCAAGTATGCCGACCTATTCCACAAATCCCTAAACCTCAACATGAAATATCTCCAGAATAAAAACTCGATTAAACCTAGAACCCTGTCTTCCAACGTAGACCCCTGCTACCAGGTCTCCTTCTCCAACATCAGGGGTCTACGTTCCAACCTTCCAGAAGTTGAAACCCAATTACAGGAGACGAAACCGGACATAATATTTCTAAGTGAAACTGGAATAGGGCTGACCACTTCCCTAGATGAGTTCATAATTAATGGATACTCTAATTTAACAGCTAAATCTGACACCCAACATCGCCGTGGGCATGGAATATGTGCCTATATTAAGGATGGCTTCCCGTGTGGTAGGGATATCTCTAGAGAAGATCCTAATTTACCCTATATGTGCTTCAGGGTTGCACTTGCTTACACCACTGCATTTATATTTGCCCTCTATAGGCCCCACAACAGCGGAGTTACTATCTTTAAGAGCATATCTGAGAAAATAGACCACGTACTGTCTTCACATCGCTCGGATAACATCCACATCTGTGGTGACTTCAACGTCCATAACGTGGAATGGCTGACCCATTCAAATAAGACAGATGATCAGGGGAGGTTTTGTCATAATTTTGCCATTGCTTATGACCTCACTCAGATTGTTCGCGAATCCACCCGTGTGCCCGATACACCCGGTCAATATGAAAGCCTCTTTGACCTTTTTCTCTCAACTTCCCCTGAGCTATGTTCATGTTTAGTTCATTCTCCTCTAGGATCCTCCGACCACTCCGTCGTATAAGTTAAGATAAGAACGAAATGTAAGAAGCCCCAGACGTACCCCTCCACCGTAGTGTATACCGATACTCTATGGCTGACTGGGATAGATTCCGTACATTCATATCTGATTTACCTTTGCACTCCATTTTTAAAAAGGAAGTGTCCTCTATAGTATCAGATCTGACCGAATGGTTAATTGTAGGCATAGACCAATTCATACCATCTAAAGAATTCCAACAAATACCTAACAGCCAGCCTTGGTTCTCCCCAGAATGTGCTGCTGCTATCGCGCACAGAAATCACTTTTTCCATAGCTACCAACGTAATAGATGCACTGAAACTAAAGCTGCTTTCAGGTCTGCCAGCAACCACTGTAAAAGAGTAATGAAAAATGCAAGAGAGCTATATGCCCAGTTTGTTAAATCCAAAGTAGCTGATCAGCTGCTTGGATCCCACCAGTTTTGGCAAATAACAAATAGGATTCTGAACAGAAGTGTGCGTTCTATCCCAACCATTATCAATGGACCAGAGGTCATCTCGTCAGCGTAAGACAATGCCAAACTATTTGCAAAGAACTTTGGAGCTAATTCTACCCTATGTGACGAAGGCCATCAACTCCCCATATTTCCTCCTATAACACAGAACAAGCAAGGTAACATACAAATATCCGTGCAGGAGGTCGCCAAGCTAATCAGGAACCTAGATTCCAGTAAAGCAACTGGCCCTGATGGCATCGCAATTATAGTGTTAAAAAAGCTTCAACCAGAACTTGCTCCCATACTTACGAAACTATTTAAGCGCTGCCTTAAGGAGAAGTGCTTTCCGACTCCCTGGAAGACCTCATCAGTTTGCCCTGTATTTAAGAATTCAGGTGATAAGTCATCTCCCTCTCAGTACAGACCTATAAGTCACCTGTGTGTTATGAGTAAGTTGCTGGAATCCATATTAAAAAGAGAAATAGTCAACCACCTTAGCAGGAATAACTTTCTTAGTGATACACAATATGGTTTCCGCTCTGCAAGATCTATCGCAGATGTGCTAACAGTAATATCCCACAGGATTAGTGAATCTCTTGACAAAGGCTTCCTTTCTAGGGCAATTGCTCTTGACATATCAAAGGCATTCGACAAGGTATGGCATAAGGGTCTACTTCAGAAGATTTCCAGCTACGGTATAACTGGAAATGTTTTCTCAATCATTAAATCATTTCTCTCCGATAGGCTCATAAGAGTAGTGGTAGATGGACAAAAATCGGAGGCCTGCAATATAAATGCTGGAGTCCCTCAGTGGTCAATCCTGGGCCCAACTCTCTTCCTGATCTACATCAATGACCTCCCTAAACACATACTTAAATCATTCGTTGACATCTATGCTGATGACACAACCATCTACGGCAACATATCAAAGGCTGTAAATGACAAAGTTCTCTCTGATTCTCTCTCCTCTGATCTCGAGCGCGTGGTTCAGTGTGGGAAGATGTGGCTGGTTACCTTTAATGCATCCAAAACCAAACTCCTATCCTTACATTATCAACGCTCTAATCCCCAGCTGGCATCAATTGTGATGGATGGCTCTCGTCTGGGTGAGGCCCCGTGTTTTGACAGGCTTCTGGGTTTGACCTTTACTCCTGATCTGAAATGGAACACGTACATCAAGTCTGTTGCCAAGGTCGCTGGAAAGATGGTGGGATCCTTCTACCGCTCCAGAAGATATCTCACTACTGATGCAATTCTCTATCTATATAAAAGCCAAGTACGTCCAAGGATGGAATACTGTTGCCATATCTGGGCAGGAGCTGCTAAAAACAGCCTATCATGCCTTGACAAACATACAAAATAGACTTCGTGGCTTAGTGGGGGATGCCCTTTTCTCTACCCTGCAACCTCTCTCCCACAGAAAAGACGTTGCGAGCCTATCCTTGTTTTATCGTAATTTCCATGGCAGGTGCTCGTTTGAACTCCAATCTCTGGTCCCCCCTCGCCAATCTTTCACGAAAAACACCCGTCTAGCTGAATCCACTGTGAAAAATTTCCACCACTCTATATCTGTGTCTAAATCAAAACGCGGATTCCATGAACAAAGCTTCTTTCTTAGAACTGCACGCCTGTGGAACTTTGTTCCGGCTACCTGCTTCCCTCCGGACTACAACTTGGATGTCTTCAAGTCCAATGTTTACAAATTCCTAATGAACCGCCCTCTTAATTAAACACTTCATCAAATCTCCACACTAATGTACTGTACTTGCAATAACCCTCATCCCTGAGTGGCTTCCGGGCCTTGATAAGTAGTGATCACTGTGTAAAAAAAATATTCTGTTTACACAGCCCTAGTTTTAATAGTTCAAACATTTAAATCATGTTTGTAAAGCAGTCATGATGAACCTAGTTAGTTTGTTGACTAAGCTGCATTTGCCAGGCAAAATTCTTTCATTGACATATAGTGAGTGGCGGATTCTTCTGGGGATACAGAAAATGTTAATATAGGCAGTGGATTTTCTTGTGACATGGAACTTTTTTCAAGTCGCATCTTGAAATTGGAACAATAATAATGATTATACACATATGGTTCCATGATATTACAACCGTTCGAAATTGTTATCGAGAATGTGTCATCGGTTTTCAACCCACCGTGTCAGATTAGAAAAGAAATCATACGAGATATTTTAAAAGAGTACTTCCTAAGAAATCTCCGGAAGATAACCGAAAATCTTACAAATATATCCTATCCATAACCTTAACAGAAAAAAAACCCACATAGTTATCAATGCTAAATAATCTAGAGTAAACGATCAACACGCAAGAAGATGGTGGAGACACCCAATTAAGACACTGATGCAATAGTGAATTATGAAGATAATGGCTTGTACGTTTGACACTAATTTTGACCAAAAACACGTTTTATTGTAGTAACAAAGTTTGATATAGTTTGAGTTAATATTGGCTTTATTAAATAATGGCCGCCAAAACTTCTGTTAATATTAACGTATTTGATTGATCTTCAATTAAGTTATTCCTTATTTCTTTTACTTTTTTCTTTCTATTAAATAATTTAGCTTTTTTTCTCTCTACTTGACATGATAAGTCTTGAGCTGCGCCGAATGGTGGAAATAACGCACTTCAGCCTGGCGTGTAGTAGGTAGATCTGAAAAATAATAAACGTACACCGAAACGAAAGTATTTATGTGTATTAAGCACATGTGACCGGCGTATTTCGCCATCAATAAATGGCGGTTTTAATATTACTTGTTGCGAGAGTTTTATCACTCGAAGTGCTAAGATCATTGCGCGATAGAGATAAGTTATAGAAAGCGTGTTGTTGAACAAATATATATTAAGTATCGAAGTTGCAGTGGTGAGCACATTATTCAGGAGATCAGTATTAAGAACAATTCTGTTGACGAAAAGTGGCCAATTTAGTGGCAACACACGATTTAATAAAGTATTACACTTATTTTTGTTGGTGTTTCCATAAGTGTTTTTTATTGTAGTCCCATAAGTGTTTTTTTATCTTGTTCCCATAAGTGTTTTTTTATTTTGTTCCCATAAGTGTTTTTATTGTAGTCCCATAAGTGTTTTTTTATCTTGTTCTCATAATAGCGATGTTTATTTTTATAAGGTTTATCTTCAGACTGTAAACTATAATTTTTACAACTTTTTTATTTGACTTTTATTTTTCGCTTTCAATCGATTTTTCGTGATGATCAATTTTTAATATCATACACTTTTTCTCCGTTATCTTCATCCAATTCTAATGAAAATCGTTAAGCGCCATGCAAAATCACTATTCGATCTTGCAAACATAATCGATCTTTAAAACAATCGATCATCTGAACAAAAACGACCGATTATGATAGAAGATTATTCGAACTTTTGTAAATATTTCCAATCAGTAACTTTCCGCCAGACATTTTAATTAGCATTATATATTTGCATAGAAAAAGACAATAGCGCATCGTTAAATCACTTCTTATTAAAGACTGTTTTATAAGTCCATTTTCAAAAGTAATTTCATTAATGGAAAATGTAAATCAACTTATACATGGATACTAATTCAAATATTTTAATCATTTGCATTCATGAAAAGTGTAATTACTGATATTATATTGGACATGAAAGGTGTGTGTCCGAGTTCAAATTCAATAAGCTCTGCCGTTATTATGAAGACTATTGACTCCACAGTAGCTTACGGATGAAATAATACACCTGAAGTTACATCGACAGAGGCGCATAATCTGTATTTAAAATTCGTATTTAATTTAAGATGGTTATAACTTGGGAGAATGCTTATATTAATATCTTATTTGAATCGAACGAGACACAATGCTTTTATTTCTCCGGCATGTACAGACTAGACGTATGTAAGCTCTGGTTCTAGGCACCAGAAACGTATGCCATACTCCACCAAACCAGGGAGCTCCACGTCCTGGACCCCACAGAATGCATCATCATATGTACATGCACGACGTTTGATGAGTATAATATCAGAATTCGTTATCAATGCATTCTAACTATGTCTAAGCTCAAAGTAAAAGCAAAGAATTGTAAGAGACGTAGAACAAGAGGTGTAACGTTTAAAGAACAAGAAAGTTAGAAAAGTATAGGAAAAAAAGTCAGAATCAGTTGATGAAGACGGAAGAGTACACTACCTGCTCAATCGATCAGAAACATTTTTCATAGCCTTCAGTCATCACTTTGGCGGTGGTCGTAACAGTAAAGACGTCACGTTGTTTTCTCGTTCTTTTCCTCCTTCACGGTACGGGTTCGAGCCTGCCTTCATACAACAACTTTTTTTTTATGCTCAACACACACCCCCAAACACCCGGGCAATTATGCTAGTTAGAATATATTTTTATATTGTCATTTTCTTATTTTATTGACACACACACACACACACACACACACACTCTCTCTCTCTCTCTCTCTCTCTCTCTCTCTCTCTCTGTGTATATATATATATATACAATAAAATAAGGGGCGAATCACTCATATAGATCTATATATCTATAAAAGTAAAAGTGTATGTCTGTCTGTGTGTCTGTCTGTGTGTCCGTATGTCTGTGTAAATTCCCTACGCAATAACTCTGTCAATTTTCAGTCTACAGACTCCAAATTTGGTATGCAGGATACTGAGATTTGGAAAAATCTTTGTAAAATCCACTTTCAGCCAGAAGGGGTCAAAGTTCAACGATTTTACTTTTAAGCACTCTATCAAACTTCTCCGCCAATTTGGGTCTAAACACTTGAAATTTTAGATATATGTTTTTTGGACATGGATCTACTTTAATAACTTGATTTGAGGGGAAAATAATAAATGTTAAAAGGTCATAATAGAGGTAAAAGTTTTAAAAATTTGGCCTATGTGGTTTCTACCAAATTACTCATTTGGTAGAAACCGCAGAGGTCAATTGTTTATGACCCCTTAAAATTTATTGTTTTGGGCTCAAATCAAGTTATTAAGGTAGGTCCATGTCCAAGGAACCTACATCTAAAATTTCAAGTGCTTAGACCCAAAATTGTCGAAGGAGTTTGGTAGAGTTCTCAAAGGTCAAATCGTTGAACAGCAAAATTTCTGGCCGAAAATCGATCCCAGAGATTTTCCCAAATCTCAGTACCCTGTATATCCAATTTCGAGTTTTTAGACTAAAAATTGACAGAGTTATTGCGTAGGGAAATGTACACAGACAGACAGACACACACACAGACACTTCACTTTTATAGATATACTAGCATTTCAGCCCTGCGTTGCGCGGGTGTTTGGAGGTGTAACGCTGAGCAAAAAAAATGGCCAATTTTTTAAAATTTCGACCCTATTATGACCCCTTAAAATTCATTGTTTTGGTCTCAAATCAAGTTATTACGTTAAATCCATGTCCAAGGAACCTATATCTAAAATTCCAAGTGTTTAGACCCAAAATTGTCGGAGGTCTAATCTTTGAACTTTGACCCCTTAATAGCCAAATTTCTTGCTGAAAACCGATCACGTAGATTTTCCAAAATCTCAGTACCCTGTACATCAAATTTCGAGTCTGTAGACTAAAAATTGACAGCGTTATTGCGTAGGGAAATGTACGCAGACACACAGACACACAGACAGACACACACACAGGCACACAGACATGTTCACGTACCGCTTCGATACTGTCCGAAACTGAGAGCGTGCCTTTTCCACAGGCGCAGGCGTGAGCTCGGCGAATACTGGCAGATGGCGGCGATCACACTGGTTTTTGTGTTGTGATGGGGCATGCTGTATTACCAAACGAAGTAGTCCAGCAGGTCCAGGTTGGTAGAGGACCGGGGCAGCAAGCGAATGGTACAAAGTCGTAGCAGTCATTCGTAACCAAAGTCTGAGTCTCTCTGGACTTCTAGGCCGGCGTCGAGTTTTGCTACCAAGATAATAAAATTGACCTGGTTGCGTGGCGTAAGATAACTAATAAGGAAACGAGATTATCATGTATTCACGTAACACAGACCAGTCTGAATTAATTTTGAGTTGATCAACGGATGAGGTCCAGTAAAGACTGGAGTTATTGGCACTAAATGATGTTGTCTTTGCGCTCTATGAAAGAAGCTAGAGAGAATGTAGCCGCCTTAAGCCTCAATGCCCACTTTTTTACAAGAGCCGGCGGGAGCTCCGCAAATACCCGGCTTAGCCTGGCGTTGGTGTTATAGCAGTCATATTAGTAATGTTTTCAACGTATGATCAAACGAAGTTGTCCAGCGACTTCAGATCGGGTAAGAAGGAGGGACAAGTGAAAGGGGTAAAAAGTCGTAGCTCTCCTTCTGAAGCCAAGCCCGGGTCTCTTTGGACTTGTTCGTCAGCGTCGATTCCTGCTGCCACACTCAGGATCTGCTAGCGGCCACTTGATTGCACTAGGGGATCACCAAACTCTTCAGCACATTCAGGTACACTTTGCTATTGACTTTCAAACTAACTTCGAAGATGTGATTTCGCATAATGAGACCCTCATTTGAAACAGCACCAAAGACCATATCCGTGGCCAGAAACTTCGTTGAACTATATCCTCAAGCGTCGAACCGTCCGGATTTGCATTTTCATAATGCTTGCAGTGATCCTGTTGTCATAGCTTGGATCGGTAGAGAGCACGGGTTGTATAGCGGCGCATCTCTGATCTTGCTCATTGAACATTGTGTCACTTTCAGACATAATAGAAGGCATCTATCGCTCTTAGTATTTGTACACAACTGCCCAACTAGTATATTGTCTGCAAAAAAAAAAAAAAAAAACCCCAATTTTCATGAAACTTAAATGAAATGATGTCATCTTTTCTAGGGCGACAATTTTATAATTTCACCATATATCAGGTTTACAATTTCTTTATAGAGTGATTATATTTTATGTTCCAAAATAGACAGGTCTATAAAAAAGTATTACATTCCTCCCACCGAAATTAATAAGAAACATGATTATTGCTTTCGGTAGACGTAAAAAGGCAAACTGATCATAGACTGTTGCGATATGACTGAAATGGTTTAGGAAAATAATGATTTCAATGAGAATTATTGAGAGAGAAAACTAACAGACGCTTTAAAATAGTAAATAAAGTGACAAAACATGTTGATATGATTAAAGTGTGACTGTTTAATAAAATGTGAGCGAACCACGTATGTCAAAGCCACAATTGAAACTGTCTAGCGATAAGAGATTAACACAACAAATCTATTTACTTAAATGCGTTACGTAATGTGTGAATCTGATCAATGTGGTACGTAATTTATTCACTAGAACCGAAATTTTGTAGTGTTTATTTTAAAGAACCTAATAAAACGGTGTGTGAATGTTTCGCGTTAAGCAGCCTGGAAGTCTGTGTCGTATTATAGTATTTGTGATAAGCAATGTTTTCTGTGGGTTTTGTCGAAGGGCGAACATCATATTGAATTTTAGGAAATTCATTCTTAAACTGTTAGAAATTACAATCTCTTCAACTAGAGAAGGAATCTGAGCAGCGAATTAAATTGATAGAAAGCAAAAAATATAAAACGAAATGGAAGGAAGCGGTAATTATTTACATACTTGAAGATTATTAGATATTAATAAAACAATTTTGTAACATCATCGCCTTGCTATATCAAAATAGACCAAGAATCCGCCAGTTGAAGTTAAGATTAACGGAGAATTAATCCTGTTTGGTCAGAGATAGCACTTTAGGAGCTATTCTTAATTCAGTGGTATATCTTCAAACAATTTTATTTAATTTTATTGAATTTCTCGCGTACTATCGGTGAGAACCTACAGTTGTTTTGGCTTCGCTAAATTTTTAACCCAAATGCAGATGGAATTATTATTGTAAACACTAGTTGGACTGACAGGTTGATGTCAATGGGCTGTATGAAAAATATCCTTAAGTTGAACCATGTAATCATCCCGTGGAAATCGAGTAATCTCAGGACGAAGGTTAATGTCCCTGTTCGAATTGGGTTGACCAGTGATTGAGAGCCGGAGATGAAGTAGAATTCTCTTATTGGTTATTTCGCCCAAACCACTACATTCAACATAAGTATAAAGGGCGCTACTTAGTAAAAATCAAGAGAGGAAAAGAGAACACAAGAAAAAGACGACGCTTCACGGGCGAAACAGACAGACGCTCGCGGCGTCTAAATGGAACACCCTCCCGAGAAATAGCCAGCACGTCAGAATATTCTCGCCGAGTAACTAATCTCCGCGATTGTATGTCGGAGAGAGTTTCCTCTTGCTAAGATATTTTTTTTTAAAAGAAAGAACTTACTGACGTGATGCCGGCAACCTAATCCGCAACTAAAATATGAGGACACGAACATTACTGCATGCGAACATTAGTCTTTGCTTATCGTTTTTCTCCGTATTCCAACAATAACGACGGTGGAGACTGCTACGAAACAGCTAGCACGCCTACACTCCGAATAAAGACAAATAATTTAAGGGCTTTTCTGCATGACTTCGATAATAATACCTAAATATTTTGTTTTTTTAAATTGTATTTATGTAAATTTTGCCAACGTCTAAAAAAGTACGTTTACTTTGCATACATTAATCTTCTTGTGTTGTGATTTTTGAACGTTTGAAAGGAAATCTATTTCATAGCAACATGCTCGACCTGATCAATACAGATGTGATCCACTCTTTTCTACAACAGAGGCGCGCCGTGGGACACTAGACACTGACAAGATTTCACTCGGATTTATCCGAGTTGTGAACTTTGACTCTTATTATGACTCGGCGATCGGTGAAGATTGCGGGAAACATTATAACGATCTGTACTTGACTAATGAAAGTGGTGGCAGCTTGTTGAGTTTTATATTTGACGCTGTAAAATCAGGATCCACCCGGAGTTATCAGAAAACACAACAGCGGCCCTAGCCAATAAACAATCACGAACTTTATATTTGGTGTCTGTAAAGCAGGATTCGCCCGTTGAGCAGAAATACAGAACTCACGGAAGAGCCGGTAAGTGATCAGTTGCGTGTAGATTTCTTTTGAATAGTCAGTCGTCAGTGATGGTTTCTAGTTACGGTTTGTTATTTAAGTGAGTTAAGAAAAAATGATTGAAATATAGAGGTAATAATGTTTAAAGAAAAATGTTCACTGAGAGAGTGACTTAGTAATTTTGGCTGAGCAGGGGATGACGGAGAGAATGCAAGAGAGCATCAACGTGCCGGGGGTGACAGAGGCTTTCAGACACTGTCGTGAAGCATGACGCTCTCCGGCTTTTTTATGAATTCCGAAAGGACTGAGCGAATAGTCCATAACAAAAAAATAAATAAAAAACGATAGTGCATGGGTTGCAGGACTCGGAGACAATACTGCTCGCCAATGAGGCGCCCAAGGAACAGCTCTCCAGGTTTATTGACGGAAAAGTTCAAGGAATCCTACCTTATTTTTGGTCCAGCTAAAGTCAATGTTGCTGAAGAAATATTCCAAATGAGAAGCGCCGGTGGAACGTAGAAAATGACAAGATTTCATTCAGATTTGCTTGAGTTGTGATCTTTGAGTCTTATTAAGACTCGATGACTCGTGAGGGTTGTCAAGAACATTATAACTATCTGACACAGCATAATAAAAGAGGTCGAAGCTTGGATAGTTTTATAAAATGCTAAAATGAAAGAATCACGGACGCATGTAATAATTGAACCCGATGAAATATTTTGTAACGATAAAAACTGGGAGATGTAGAGAACATTATTATTTGCGAGTAAACATCCCGCCACAACCTGTAAATAGAACTTGTTTTGGGGGTAATTCCTCTAGGAATTATTATACGAATTTACGATATTGAAACTAGTCGATAAATTATAACCGGAAAACATGCCTTAGGTATTGAACTTATATGTGGCGTCTTTGTTTTTATATATGTAGTGTTTTTCTCTAGAGGAAAATCATTTCTATTGTATCAAAATAGAAATAAATTGTTTATTTATATAATAGCTTTTGAAGTGTATTTTTATATATGATACAGGCGGATGAAACCCAATATTGCCGATCATGTTACAAGTTTATGGATTTATCGGGTTTTGGAAAAATCCAGTATGGCGTTTCTCGCGTCTGCAACAAAACCGATTTTCTGAAGCAGAATAAATAAAATATCAAAATCTTCAACAAAAAAAGCGAGAAGAGCTTTTATCGGGTTTAGCATTTGAGCACTTCATATATATATATATATATATATATATATATATATATATATATATATATATATATATATATGTGTGTGTGTGTGTGTGTGTGTGTGTGTGTACACTCACGCACATATATATATATATATATATATACGTACGCACACACACACACACACACATATATATATATATATATATATATATATATATATATATATATAATTAGTGTTGGGACGACTTATCGGAATCGGGAATAGGAAAAATCAGATTTTTAGGGTATCGAAATCCGTAACTGAATCAGAAAAATTTTCCTATGCCAAAACGATTCTTTTGATGATCTTTTTTTAATTGCTTGTTTAAAACAAAATTTTCCATGTGTAATATTACTGATAAAATAAGAAATATTTGTTGATTTTAAACTACTAGTAACGTTAAAATCGAATGATAATCTACAATTATGTTTTTTTGGTTATAGAAAATATATACATATTTATTCGGTGTTTTACGGTAATCTGGAAAACTAACACCTTTATATTTAAGAATTGAGAGATTTATTAAGAATGAAAATAGGTAGTTATATTGGAATCGAAAATTAAACGGAATCTGTAATTGTATCAGAATCGGAAAAATATTAGAATCCTGCCATCACGAATTGTTGATGAAAACACTGTATATATATGAGAAATATAGTAAATAAGTTTATAATATTATATGAAATAGCAATTATACAAACATATATGTGATACATAAGTAAACAATAAAATGAAGATTCAAATTTCATTATCTCTAACTAACACAAAAAGATTTATTTCACAGCTATTTCATCATCTATCCCGATAAAACATGTTTTAAAATACATCATAAATGTTCCAGAATCATGACTAGTTCGAAAATAGAATATATACACAAAAAATAGACAAAGCATACATTTATAAGGATCAGTTTGAGTCTATTTATAAAAAAAAGTTCTTTAGATGCTTCCGTTCAGTCTCGAAAGACAAGGAATACCCCCGCAAGGGCAGCTGCACGTGTAATTGTGTGGCAATGTTTGCGCAATCACCAACCCCACCTCTGCTGAATCGGCACTGCTTGAGTCCAGTGGGAAGGAGAAGTCCAGGATGACTGGAAACAATGCCGAGATAAGCGGAGAGAACATACAGCTCCTGGAATTCCTTAATGGTCACCCATTTAATACTGACCATGTTCAACGTTGCTTAATTTCGATGATCTAACCGCATATTTACCAACCTATATGCTATATATTATTATAGCAGAACCAAACTTGAGCGTTAAATGATTGACAAAACTAATAAATATATACATAGATGTATATGTATAATAAACAATAGATCGATACATTAAGAAATATTAACGACTAAAAAAAGCAGGAAGATTGGAATCGTATTAGTCTCAATATTATAGCGTGTTTGGCTAAAGTACCGGTTCATCTTAAATGTTGATTTTGTCTTTCGACTAAACGACAAAAGATAAAAATAAATCTAAATAGAAAAAAAATCAATAAGTATAAAATAAAAACAGGTTTACGAATAATGATGAAACCGACACCCGACTCCAAACACTTTGACTGAAATAGATAAGAACACCAGCGAGAGTCAGAAAAGGTATTTTAAAAAGATAAAATCAAAATTGATGAAAGAGGAACAAAACAGAATTCGTTTATAAATGACGATCTAAAACATCGAAACTTATTTCTTATTTTTTTTTCTTTCTTTTTTTCTTTCTTTTTTTTCTTTTCACGCCAAACTTTTTGTTCTTTTGTTTTACTATAGTTTGCCTTTACAAATTTCAAAGTTATGGTGTGAAAAACTCATATAAAAAAAAACTAAGTGTACTACTTTATTTAGAAAAAAAAAGACCTTAAATATTATATGTGACACCTTATCTGAACACAGAATCCCCGAGTAAATGCCGGATTAAATTTTGAAGAATATAGCTTATTTCACGGTGAAAGATCATTGAAAATAATATACCAAACCTGACATTTAAATTGTTTTCATGTTTTTTATTGTAAGTGTGCCTAGAATAGTAAGAAGTAAAACGTTTTTCTTTTATGTCGGAATACTTATATGACTGGCGTTTATCCCTATTATATTAGAGTTCAAGGCCAAAGACGTTCTAAACTATTTGCAACTTGAACATATGGTGCGCTGAGTAAAGTGGAGTATGACATTTAATATGTCTGCAATGAAATCTGTCTCATTTCACCGCTAATACTCGGATCATTATTTTGTTCTGGTCGAAATAAATTAAAATGCGTCTTACTTTGATAAGTTCCTTGGGCTAAACTGCTCTGTAGATCTAAAATGGATGATATGTATCCAATCCACAGCTAAGGTAGGTGAGAATATACTTGGCTCATTTTATTGCTCTAGAAACTACCCCACTTATGTATCAATCCTCTATCTATTTAAGAGTCACAAAAGTTTAAAAAATGGAATAGTGCTGATGCATCTGGAGGATAAGCTCTACAGAGCACACTAAATGGCTTTTTTCAAAAACCAAAATCGAAATCTCTCGGTAGTGATGTCTTTCTTTCTCTTAAACCCCTTATACAATGACAAGAGAGTGTCAGTCTCTTTTTACCCGATTGGTATTTGTATGGAAGATGTTAGAATGAGCGTAAATTTCTGGTTTTGTAGTTAAAACACAATAAAAATACCTTTGTCTTCTTCATGTTTCAAGAATAAATCTTTTTCGCAGGGACTTTCCTCCATTAAACAGAGTATTGTCGGATTGCATCCGTGTTGATAACAACATGGTTGCATTGAGATTCTCTGTCATCGAATTCTTGTGAAAAACATCTCCAAAAGCAATAATCGTTTCATACCATTGATCAGTGTTAGTATTCTCATAATGTTCAACATATATCAATTGTTTGAATTTCATTAACGCTTATATTCGAATGGTTCTTGCTCTTGACAAATGATCACTCAATTTTACAAAGTATAAAAAAACGCTACTCTATCGTTCAATTACCCTCGAAGCAAAACCGAAATGCGTGCATACACTTGGATTGGATGTTTGCTTAACTTCCAAACGGATCTACTATGAGAAGCAGACTTAGCGTCATTTAACTTCAATTTCATGCATAATTCTTGATTTTAGCTATGAATTTGTTCGTCTATATAAAAGGAAAAAACACACTAAAAATGTATGCAGCAATCGTTTTATTTTATAATGAATGAGTCAGTACAGCAGAAAATTAATCGGTTAACCATCAATGAAACAGATCGTTATATATATCATATAGTCAACTTTTCGATTAATGTCATCATAGATATTCAGTCACATCATCGCATAATTCCTGGAATCAGTTGTGTCTTTATGAATTTGTCTATGTTCAACATCCGTACATATTATTATACTTGGGTATGTGCCTTTGGACATCACTTGTATCTAAAAGATAACATTTATGCGAAATTATACTATCCGATTTAAAATGTATTATTTGTACAATTGATATATTTCTATATGAATAGGATTATTAAACAATGTACTTGTTCCTATATATATATTATATATATATATTTAAACATATATATATATATATATATATGTGTGTGTGTGTGTGTGTGTGTGTGTGTGTGTGTGTGTGTGTGACGAATATTTCCAGTCTATCATGGAGTCATCATTAACTGAGTCAACGTCATAAACGTTTATGGGACATATATTTACATTTTTGATTTTCACGCGATAAAGATGAGGAAAAACAAAAAAATGTAAAGGTCTAATTAAACATAAACTCTCCATTACCCAGAATAACATGTTTATTGACAAAATGATGCCTAAACAAACTATATATAGGTGTGCATATAGACATCATAATTCCATTTTAAGAAAATATATATATATTAATAGCATGCCAAAGAATAGATGACCTGAACTAATGACAAGCTTTAAAAGCGAGCGGGAAAAAGGTATATATATATATATATATATATATATATATATATATATATATATATATATATATATATTATTAGAAATATTAAAAATACTTTTCTCTAAACCTTATTTTTCTACTCTACTTTATTTTTATTTTATTCTATTTATCAACATAAAAATTATTAACTTCTTTTTCTTTATTTCGTTTTTTTATATTTCCAGGAATATGTACCTTACTACAAAAAATGTTGGCTTAATTTGGTGTCTTCCCCAACCCCCATATTTTTTGCTGATGAGGAGACTTTGTTTAAAGAAAATCTTTTATCAAATTATCGTTCAAGACATATCGTGTATTTGAATAAAAACATCGTTTCCGAAACGATCGTACAATTTATTGATTTTGTTTGTATTCCTTTTGAAACTGATTTTTAATTCAATATTATGAATATTTATACTCAATATATATACACATATATATATGTATGTATATATATATATATATATATATATATATATATATATATATATGCACCGTTCAACCAATCTTGCTCGCACCTTGTCTATCAAAAACATTCTTTTAGTGGAAACCAGTAGTTTGTACTTAATAAAACTTACTCTCCTTTTCACAGTCCAACGATATGAGTACAAATAAGCTTCAGCTATTACTTAACTCGTAAACATAGTTTCTAATCATGAAACTATGATTTGTTATATCTGGGTTTCGGTTTCGATTTTTGCTGATGGCACTCAAATCACATTATTTACTTTTGAATCATTACTAGTGCTGTGAGAAAAGGACCCTGACGGACATATGAGCGGACTTGGAGTCTACATTCGTAATACTCTTCCCTTGACTAGGGAAACAAACCTAGAATCGGACGATCAAGCCTTTATGTGCTTTAGACTAAATATGCAACATAATATTAGCTACTTATATTTTCTCTAGCGCTCTCCTTCGACCCAGGACTGCATCATAATAAACAAAGTCTCTGACAATATAGACACAGTACTCTCCCTCGACACTCGCGCACAAGTACATGTATTTGGTGAATTTAATGCCCACCACAAAAACTGGCTTGGATTCTCTACTTACACAGCCGCAGCGGGCAGCACAACAAATAGCCTCTTTATATCTCATTCCCTATCACAAATGATTACGTTTCCAACCCGTTTCCCTGACCAACAAGAACAACAAGCATCACTTCTAGATCTGTTTCTGACCACAGTTCCCGATGATTGTATAATGGATGCCGATAGCCCACTTGGGAACGCTGATCGGTCAGTGATAATGGTTGAAATCGGCCTAAACACTCGATCCTAAACTGAAGCGACATTGCTCAAGACAAGGAGATATTATAAGAAGGCTGACTGGGAAGCCATCAGATAACTTATCAGAGATGCCCCATGGGGAAATATTTTTCTCTTCAAATGCGACAACTGAATCGTTCATAACTGCAATTAAAGCACATGTTCTCATGCGGAAATTTTATAGCAAGCCCCACTCTCCCCCTTGGTTTACTTCTATTTGCGCAGCTGCCATTGCTCAAAGGCAGCATGCATACCGCATATTTAATCGACATAAGTCCAGTTGAAACAGACAGAAGTATATAGAAGTTAGAAGTGACGTTAAGAAAGAAATAGCGAATGGATAATATTTCGGTTGAGAGTTAGTGTTATTGTTATGGTTAGTGCTAGTATTATGATAGTGTTAGTGTTATGGTTAGTGCTAGTGTTATGGTTAGTGTTCATGTTATGGTTAGTGCTAGTGTTATGGTCAGTGCTAGTGTTATGATTAGTATTAGTGTTATGGTTGGTGTTAGTGATATGGTTAGTGTTAGTGTTATGGTTAGTGCTAGTGTTATGGTAAGTGCTAGTGATATGGTTAGTGCTAGTGTTATGGTTAGTGCTAGTGTTATGGTTAATGTTAGTGTTAAGGTTAGTGCTAGTGTTATGGTTAGTGCTAGTGTTATGGTTAGTGCAAGTGTTATGGTTAAGTTTAGAGTTAGTAATCGGGTTAGAGTTCGAGTTGGTGTTAGGGTTAGTGTAAGATAAGGGTTGATATTAGGGTTAGTGTTATGTTTAGTGTTTGGAATAGGCTTGCAATGCAGATACTTCAGAGAATGAACAATACGTTTTCTTATCAATAAATGAAAACAGACAGTGTGCATTTCTTGTTTTTTTTTCGGCGGATAGATAACATTAAAGAATTTCGATCAATAAATTATTTCTATAAAAAGGTGAAATTATGTTACGGAATGATCAGAACAAAAAGGTGAAATTATTTACGAAATGATCAGAATTCTCGTTTACTAAACTAAGACTATGATATAGCACACTATAAAATAGTTCGATTGTTTGATTAGATTTCTAGTGTTTGCTTAGAGCCACAGATTAAATGAACGATTTAACAAATGCAATGTTTTTCAATATACATTTATAAGTACACATAAATACAGAGGAAAACAACAAATGTCTACTCAAAGAACACTTTTATTTAGTGATATTTTCCTGCCCGTCTCCAAACATATATTATAATGATATATAAAATCAACGTTTATTATTATTTATACGAAAGTGCATTTTACGTAAATATAATATATATATATATATGTATATATATATATATATATATATATATATATATATATATATATATATATATATATCCCTTATAAGGAAAATGGACTCCATACTGTTCATTATTAAAGTGTTTATGTTCAATACGTCTTACGAAGGGCTGTTCTTGTGAAAATTTTCAAACGACATAATGTTCGAATTTGTCCGAATAGTCTTGAAACAAATGTAACTAACGATAAATCACACTATTTGTTGCTATCAATCTATTCCTTGGTGTCTTGATTTTGTTAAAGCAATATATGAATGCTCAATTATGAAATTTGATAATTTTGTAGCTTAAAGTTTAAGTTATCTGATTTTGACTTATAACTTATTGTTACTCGTATATGAACATACCGAATTTTCAATTATATAAACCCAGTAAAATTCTGAATAATCTAAATAAGACTAGGCAAGATGTCTCGTGTTGCGGGGTTCAAATCGTTCGACTGGTATTAATCGTGACACCCTGCACTGAAGATTCCCGAAAGGATGAAACAGTAGTGTCTGTAGGTATTTAATTATTATAGTAAAAAAATAATTATATATATATATATATATTTATTCGTGTACAAAGAAATAAGCACATGTAATCTACGCGTTTAGTAAGGAAAATTCTATTTCAAACAGTTTTCCAATCGAGATCGGAAGGAAAACTCTTTTTTACTATCATTTCACCCCAAACAAGACAGTTCCACTAAGACGTAAAAAGCTACTATTATGAAAAAATCTACAGAAACACTATGGAAAGAGTATACATGCCTTTTTACATTACACTTGAATTCTGCATGCCGGTATATTCAGAGAAGCAAGGGCTTTGAAGGGAATGCCAAAAAGAAGAACTTATTAGATAGAAAAACTTTCCAGCATCTAGAGATCTCTGCAGTGTAGGGTTGGATGTTGATGCTTTCCCCATTAGCCGAAGAAGTAGAAGTACTCTGAATTCGTCCCCAACAATTGACTTTTACTTGTACAGCTTCCACTATTCAAATACATAACCAAGAAACACAAAAACATTATTATATTTTCAAAACTGATCGATTTTTCAATGTAAAAATGAGGAATGAATAAAAAATTATGAAAATTTAAAGGAGAAAAATGGAATAAAATATGATCGGACATTTATTTCTGGTTTCGACTTTCTTACTAACTCGACCCCACGTTACAATTTTAAAGAGAGTCAAAGTGGATTTACTTCCGGCATTCGCATAACTCTAACTTCCCTTATTTTGTTCTTCAGCTCTCACATTCCAGAAACGATGTTTTACATAAACAGGGAAGAATGACAGGTTTCTGACTCATAATCTATTCCATCTAATCCTTATCGTTGGCATGTTTTTGATCTTTAAGTAGTATTTTATCTTTTTATATTAAATGCCTTCATGTTTTGTTTGGGGCTATTTCCACAAAAAAAGTCCAGTACAAATGTACAAAAGTATATAAAGGTAGAAATAATTGTAAGAGTGAAATAAGCAGCTAAGAGAAGGTATAGCGAAATTATACGAAAACGTATTGAGTCGCAGAAATTAGGAACTCTAGATATCTAGAAAATTTTTAACAGTGTAATAAATAATAAGCAATCGGTAATTCCCCCCACTATCAAACAATGTTAAAGTTGTTTATACAGCAGACAAATAGGCTAACCTACTTACCCAGCAATTTTTTTCAACTTTATTTTAGACCCAACAAACCACTTTCTCCCAAATTTGCCTTTGCGGACAGAAGACACACTCGATAACCTGACAATCACCCCATTTCATATTTCATATCATAAAAAACTATACACCACCAATGCGTGTCGGCTTGATCTCATCTCTGTTAGACTATTAAAACATGCTCCGTTGATGTCCCTTCAATGCTCTCCAACATTATGTTACCAATTCTTGTTTTCCTGGCTGCTCTGGTGCCAGTGTTCAAGAATTCTGGTGAAATATCGGATCCACTCAATTATCATCCCATCATCCCTTTTCCTCCTTTTGCCAAAGTCGCTGAGTTCTTAATTAATCAAGCACTAGTTCATCACCTCATAGATATTACACTTCTTTCCGACCGACAATATGGAGGCAAACTCGTTCTACTGACGATATCCTTACTGCAACCTTTTAACGTACATACTATGCAATGGATAAGGTAGGGGTAACTAGGATAGTAGTCCTATATATATCTAAAAATTTCTGACAGAGTCTTATACAGAGGTATTCTCATGAAAATAAAATCATATATTATTACTGGACAGATACTTAATATAATACAAGTCCTTCTCCGGCAGAAAAATGGAAGTTGTCCTCGATATCGTACGTCAAAACAGCACAATAAAAATTTGGATGTGCCACAAGGGTCGATTCTTGGACTTTATTGTTCCTGATATTAATAAATTACCTCCTTGAAAAATTGTCTTTGGGATGATTATATTTGCCGACGACACCACGCTCTATAACAGATAGGAGGGGAAAATAAATGAACATATATCTAAGGCGATGGTTTAAACTTTAGAGGAAGACCTCCAGTCTGTAGGGGAATGCAGAAGTCACTAGTTCGTTACATTCAAAACTGAAAAGATTAAGCTTCTTTCCTGTAACAATTACAGGAAACCTTAGTAATGGTTAATGATACACTACCTTCGTTAAAACTCATAGTCGTAATATTCACAGGCAACATAGATTGGGACAAATATATTAGGAAAATTATCAAAGTTGCTATGAAAAATGTGGGCTAGAAATTTGTTCACAGCTGAGAATATCTTATATATCTACAAAGTCACCATTCGCCAACACATGGCGTTTTACTGCTACACCTGAACTGGTATATCTTCCATTGGTTTTCTACTTTTAGACAGGGTCAAAATATGAGTTTGCAATCCATTAGGTCACACACTATGAACCGACCGCTGAACACTTCCATCGCTGAAATGTTGCATCCCTGTTTCTGTTTTGAAAGTATTTAGATGAAATGTGCTCTAACGAACTAAAAATACTTGTACTCCCTCGACGTAAATTCCTCCGACTAATCTAACAAGCAACAAACCCCAATCCTACACTCTAGAGATTTAAAAATGCTTAAAGTTTAGATGCATATAAATATAAAATGCATCAATTGGACATTATTCAGTTTAAAGTTATTTAATATTATTTTATGCAGAATTGTAAAAGACTGAACGACTGACAAACTGATTGCCAATTGGCCAAGTGCCTTATCGATATAGTAGGACGAATCTAGAGACGTGACAGATTGATTGACAAATCGCCGGACAAAGTGTGGACGTGTGTAAAACCCAATAAGTTTAAGTGAGCTTTCCTTTGCTGCAACAGCTGTCAATTCACATTAGATTTCAGCAAAAGTTTTTGCGTTTCAGCTAAGTTAGTGCTAAATTCCTCATGCAACGTTTATTGAATCAAGAGGGAAAATCATAGTGCCGTGTCCACTGCGTTTCTTGACCTTTGACGCCATAGCAATATATGAGAGATAGATAGATAAATAGATAGAAAAAGTAAGAAAGTGCAAAAAAAAAAAAGTCATGATATCTAATGGCTCGGCAAATTTTCCCTGACCATCAGTATCTCTAGCGACTTTGGTCGATCTTATGACTTGTTGGGTTAAACATTGGCTTTTTTTTTATATATATATTTACATCTGCTTACCTGCTTACTTGCAGACGCCTGCCGAAGAGTGATTGATTGACAGCCCAAATGATCTACATTTATCTGTTAGACAGCATTTTAATCTTAAAATGCACGCATGCGCATACTACCGACATATTTACTCACTAATACTTCTCAAGTGATTTTATCATCACTGATTTTTTTTTTTTTTTTTTGCTAAATAAAATATCAAATTTATCCTGGAATCTGCGTGATTTCCAGTATTCCACAATTATTTCAATCATTTTACGAGCTCGCAATCGCCGATAGTCATTGAATAATAGCCGAGAATAATTGCTGGGTTGCTTTGAATTTTTAGTTATAATAAACTTCCTCGGGATACCTTTAGTTTTGTGCCTTAAAATCAAGCTGTGAATCGTGCTCACTTTTTCTTCGTTTTCTTCACAATTTTAACAACCCTTTTTATTGATATCAGAAAGTGCCATCGCGTATTTTTTTATGTGTATGTGGTGTCTGATGTTTTTACAAATATTATTATTACTCGCTAGGATTTTTCAAACAGGATACCAAAGAATTGTCTTTCTAAACAACCTATGCCGTTCCCTTGAGTCTGGGTGACAAAAAGTCGTCACAGATTTCCAGTCCTCACCTTCTCTTTCAATACTCTTGCAAATTAGTTTGCGTTATCACAATACCCGTTAACCATTGATTTCTTGTTGGAAGCGGCTATTAGTTTTCACTGGGATTTAGATTGCAAGAAGACCCCACAACACCGCAGTCCTCTTTGAATTCATCTAGTGGATGTCTGGTTAGTGCATTCTTTCCTCGGTCTTTCTATCCTTCTTGACCCATTAACTTATTTGGTGTGACATCAGTTTAAGTGACGAGAATCAAGAAATATTATTATTATTATTATTATTATTATTATTATTATTATTATTATTATTATTCACATTTTGTGTCTGGGTGTATTGTCGATTTTATACTAATAGGCGGATCATAACCAATGAATATAGGCTATCAACCTCTTGTTTTCTCTGTTTTCCAGCACCTTTCGTAAGATTCTGGCGGTTCCCAACAAGGCCGTTTTTTGAAATACTCCAACATTGCAATAGATCCTAATTTTCTCAATTCACTTGTCAAATCTTTTTTTACATTCCTCAAGACACCCACTACAGTAGGTACAACTTCTATCTTCTTCAACTTCAAAAGACTTTTTACTCCCTTTTCAAGCTTCTCGAGTTTCTCCTTTTCTTTTCCCTCCACGCTCATATCAACTGGCACTGCTATGAATGATTATTGCCTTGTGTTCTTTTTTTCCCAACAAAACTAAAGCTGGTCTCCTTGCTTTAATCACATTATTATATTGGATATTCATATTCCACAATAAGTTCACATTATCACTCTCCGCCACCCCTTCTGGAACATGCTCGTATTATTTGTCACTGCATTTCTACTCTCTTTTCTGGCATATATCACTATAGAGCTTTCTCGCAATATTGTTATTATGCCTCCTGTACTCCTTTTAAGCTCCTGTAGTCTTGAGCAAGTTGTACAATGGGGAAATAGGTGGCTTGTTACTTTTAATGCATCAAAAACCAAGCTTTTATCTTTACATCATTAACGCTCTGATCCCCATCTTGAATCAATTGAAATGAATGGCGCTCATCTTGGGGAGGCCTCATGTTTTGACAAGCTTCTGGGCTTTACCTTTACTCCTGATCTTAAATGAAACACATTCATTAAATCCGTTGCCAAGGCCACTAGAAAAATGGTGGGATCTTTCTATCGCTTCAGAAGATATCTCACTGCTGATGCAATTCTCTATCTATATAAGAGCCAGGTACGTCCGAGGATGGAGTACTGTTGCCACATTTGGGCAGGAGCTGCTAGAAAGGATTTATCCTGCCTTGATAGAGTTCAAAATAGACTTCGTAGCCTCGTAGGGAATGTATTTTCTCTTCGCTGCAATCTCTTTCTCACAGAAGAGATGTTGCGAGTTTGTCTCTGCTTTGTCGTCATTTTCATGGCAAGTGCTCGGCTGAGCTCCAATCTATGGTCCCCTCGCCAGACTTTCACAAGAAACACCCGTCTAGCAGAAAACACTACCAATAATTTCTCCCACTCTTTATCTGTGCCTAAACCTAAACGTAGATTCCATGAACAAAGTTTCCTTCTTAGAACTGCACGCCTATGGAATTGTCTTTCGTTTTACTGCTTTCCAACTGATTACAATATGGTTGTCTTGTCTTCAAGTATAACATAAACCAGTTTTTGATAAGTTACCAAATTTACTGAATTTCCATTACTAACGATTGCTATATTGTCCAATTTCTACAGCACACTCTTTAACCCTTATCCTCGCGTGGCCTCTTGGCCTTAATAAGTGGTGATGCCTGTGTAAAAAAGCGCGATACTCACAACTACTGATGAGATGTTGTAAATTCTCAACTTTCTGTCTACACAGTTTTATCAATGTGTTACTTTACATAGTTTGTCCTGAACGCTTGCTCTTGCGCGGCACGAATTAGGCCTTCTGTTACATTTTGACAACCATCGCCAGGTGTTTCACTTGTCTTCTGCTTTAGGTTGATCGATACTAAACTGGCCATGCATTTATTTCTCAATCCACTTCGCTTTCATTTTTTGTTCATTTATTGCCTTAAATTCCTGGCTTCTTACTATTTCACTCTCTTGCAATATTTCAAATTTTAACACGCCGTTTATAAGGTTGGAGATTTAAACTTTCAGAATAGTTTTTTTCTCTTTTACACATCGTTCTACATCTTTTAGTCCTCGTGCTCTCTATTTTTTTTCTACATTTAACTTATCGATATCACTATTTGGGTGAAGAGCTCCATTTATTTCTATATCCTTCAGCTCATTTTCTTTCCATTGAATAATACACGTCCAATGTCGAAATATAGCTATATGTGTTTACTGCGTATATTTTCTTTCCCCTATTCATTCATTGCCTTACAACGAACCGTAGCCTTCTTTTTGTATTTTTCTATTGTTTCCTTCATTTTAGCTTCTTTTATTTTATCTAATTCCACAATTCCTAAGTAAGTGTATCCTTCTTCTTCAACCTCTTTAATCATCTTCTCATTAAAAAGTTTAATTCGTTTACTTTTCCCCTTTTAAATTCCAATGTACCACACTTCTTAATGCCAAATTCCATAACAATATCATTACTGAAAATTTGAACATTCTTACAACCATATTAAGCTGGTATTTGTTCTTTGCATACAACTTCCATGAATAAACAGCTTTACCCGGTACTCCTTATTTCCCCACTCATAACACGCATTTATCTTTTGTAATATGAACTACAAGTGTACCATACTCAAAACAATCAACAATGGCGATAAACTGTCCTCTTAAAAAAATCCTCTCTTCACATGAACTTCTAATGAAAGTTTCCATTAGATGTTAAAGACATTTTACATTGTTTCATTCTTTTTTCCAAGAAATTTCGCATATTCGCCACTATTCCAAATATTACTATACATTCCTTAGTTCAGCTATGTTGAACCAGATCATATGTTTTTACAGTAATCTATCCATAACATTATCCATAACATTATCCATAACATGCATATATTTGTGGATCTTCTCTTACAATCTCGAAATAGTGTACTATAAATAATCAACTGATCTTTGGTTCCTATACTACCTCGTCTACATCCATTTTCTTCCTCCGGTAAGATCTCTTGCTGTTCCAGATATTTGTAAATATTATCTGCCAAAATGTCTGTCAGCAGTTTCCACATAAATAGAAGGCATGTGATGGGCCAATAGTAATAGCAGTGCCCTTTGAAATATACTTTCGGTAGAGCACTGTTCTACCATGCGTGCTCCATTCAGGAATTACATCTCCTGTAAACATTCAATCAATTTGAGATGCAGTCCTATCATGCAAGGAGGTAAACTTTTTTTTTAACCAAATACCCCTGTACACCATCTGATCCGGGAGCTTTCTAATCTGTTTTTTACATTGTTTACTCACTTTCTTCTTCCTTACTTTTACTACATCTTGAGGTTGCCTTAACTTACTTTGTATTTCATTCCTCACTTTCCAGGCGGAAAGCACTTCCATTATTTTTCTTTTTTACACGCTAAATATCATTCCAAATGTTTGTGCTCTCTTCTGATTTTGGATCTTTATTTACGTAATTTGACCGTATAGCAAGTGCTTCATAGAACTTCTCCTGGTCCAGATAAATGACTTATGCTTTCTGAACTGTTGTAAGTCCAGATAAATGACCTATGCTTTATGAACTGTTGAGATCTCTTTTTATCTCTTAATTTTCGCACTTTTTGCTAGCATTCTTTGTTTGATCTTCTTTAGAACAGTTAATTTCTTTTATTTTGTACTCTGTACTTTTCAGTCAGTTGTTTATAATATCTATGTCTTCCTCACACCCAACTGTCCTCTCAAACCATCTTCAGGCAAAATCACATCATGTCTTAATGTTTTATGTCATATTTTATTCTGTTTTTTCCACATTGGTTGATTTCTATTTTGACAGACACCTCTTTTCAATCCAAATTTTTCCGCAACCGAAATACTTCCTGCTATAATCAAATTATATGTTTTTGTGATGGCCTTGCATTTCACATATTTCATGGCTTACTTCTTTGAGAGTTTTTATCTCTAGTTCTTTAAACATGACCCCAACCCTCCTTTTTTTGTTTCTACCATAATCTCGTCCAAGCTTTCAACGATCTCTCTCACTTCCTCAACTTCTTCCAACACCTCATCATCAGTTTCCACATTATTACTAATTACCTCTTCCTTGTTTTTCCCCTATTTCCTGCCACTTCATCCACATTTTCCACTACATTCTCAGCTCTTTTCTCGTCAACACATTTCTTTCATTGACCGTATCATCCTCCATTACACATGTCTTTTTATGGTCTCCATTAAAACTCTGATAATCATCCATTCTTCCGTATTTCTTCTTGCTTGGTCACACGCGCTGTTCTGTTAATTTAAACGTTCCTTGTTCTCTACATTCTCCAAGCATACGTTTTCTGTACCACTCTAATTGGCTTATATTTTTCATCATAAGGATTGCTTCTGAAGAAGCACGCCATAATTATCGTGCTTATCTCTTTATTATTCTACTTCATTCTAGCAGTTGCAGGTTGACAGCTGGGTTACTGCTGTTCTTTCAAGATAGTCATGTCGGGCGTGGGCCCTTACTTTGAGTTCCAGTCCCATTAGCGTCGTTATTTTCAATCCTTTGGTTTATCATTTAATTCATGAGAAGTTTAGCAGATTATAGGTTACACAACCACTTGTGTTTTGTCTTTTCGAGACACTATCTGTTGTGGTTAAATCAGTTTTTCTTCCCTTGAATGGTCGATCTTACCAGATTGTCTACTGGTTTCAAGGTGTCTGTTATTCGCCTGATGCACCTCCTGCAATACGTAACACAGGCCTGATGGGCTTAGAGACGACGTTACACGAGAAGGCCAGAAGTAAGATTAGATTATCAAAGGCTAAAGATTTAAGCATGCCGATGAGAAAGCTGGTAATATAGCAACCTTGAGGTGATTTATTATTATTATTATTATTATTATTACTTTTATTTCTATACTTATTATTTCATTTTTATTATTGTTTTTTTTCATAACTATATTACTATCATTATAACTACTATAATTACCACCATATGTACTTCAACACTCACGAAAACAACGACGCCATCCAATGTTATGCAATCGAAATAAAAGTAAAATCCCCAAGTAAATCAAGTTGAAAATCTATTTGTAAACGCTACGCATATTGGTATTAGTAAATTTTTTAAAGTTGAAATAACTCACGAAAACAACGGCCCCGTCCTATTCTGTACAATCGGAATACAATAATCGGAATTATTATTATTATTATTATTATTATTATTATTATTATTATTATTATTATTATTATTTTACATTTTTATCACTAAGAGTATTCCCATGTGTTTATGAACTTTTTCCCTCAGGCGATAACAAGTAAAATTCTCCAAATCCTAGGTGCCAGCAAGTCTCCACCAATTTCCAGCATTTTGGATTTCTTGCTAATAAGGACCCTTGGCGTTCTCTTGAAAGCACGTGACAATAAGACTACACAAGATCCCTCGTCTCTCTGCATCCTGTTATTTGCTGTCGACCCTTTCTATTCTCCTTAAGTCTTTGTAGTAACAACCGAAAGGCCAGCATTATTTTCAAGGAGAAGCAGATAATGAGATTTCTCACGGCTTCATTTCCCATAGGTTTCTGAACTGTCTTTTTATAATTCTGTTCTATCTCTTTTCCAGTGTACTTAATGTTAGACGTCATTATTTGTTGATCTGGGTTTGTGTCCGTATCAAAGAATATTTCTTTAATATTTCGACAGTTTTGATTAGTGCTGTGTGTTGTATGTTCTCATGGTTATCGAACATTTCTTTTTGTTAAATGCATATATGTAATCTAGGGAGTTTTTTTTATGTATTGGGTATAGTTGAACATTTGCAGTTTGACGTTCAAGATCCGATGTATATGATGCATCATATAAACTTCCCGGCGCTTGTATTACAATCCACAGAGGAAAGAAAAAGTTGTAAAAAACAAAAATATGAGAAATAAATGTTATCAAAAGCAAGAAGCAAGATAAGATACTCTTCTACGTAACAGGTTAAGTTTTTTTTGGTTTTTATTTAATGTAAGGTGTTCATTCGGTTCGAAAAACACGTCATGTCAAGAGTTACGTGCGAACTACGAAAATGGCAGCGACAAGTTTTGACAAAGAATTAAAAGTAAAAAATAAAGCAAAATGGTGGTAGACACCCACCCAATAAATGTTACTGTGATATTTATTGAGTAGGCATCTACTACCATTTTAATTAAGTTTTTATTTTTAGTCTTAGTCAAAACTTCAAATATGTAAAGAGACATTTTTCTGCTTCGCAAATAGTACTTAACACTACGTGTTTTTCGAACCAGTTAAATATTTCTGATTAAATAAAAACCATCTGTAAAATGTAATACAAACTCCCTTCTCGTTTATGAGAACGTGCGATATAAAATTAGTACGTAGAGTTTTAAAGACATCACCTACTGATACTATTGATAATAACAATAATAATAATAATAATAATGATAACAACAACAATAATAACAATAATGTTGATAATATTAATAACAACAACAACAATAAGAAGAAAAAGAAGGAGAAGAAGAAGGAGAAGAAGAAAAGAAGAAAAAGGATAAGAATACTAGGAATAATAATAGAACCCTTTTTGATTCAATAAATTTATGTATAAAGATATGTAATATACAAAGGGAGATAATACAGTATACCCCACTACAAAAAGATGTTCATATCATCATAAGAAATGTGAGAATATTTTTGTAATGACTTGGTATTAATAAACGGCAATTGAGAAGTGATCACTGAGTTAAAAGATTTTATTTAGATGATGTAAATAGTTTATTTAATGATTAATTTATTTGACTTTTTATTCTAAAAGATATGTGTCCTATGTTTAATTCATTGACTTGAAATGCCCTGATATCCTTTTGTTGCTCTAGTAATCGTAACGGCAACAACATCTGTTGTCTGCGGGTAAACTGTCAGTAAAACAGTTTATAGACAAATTTTGGATCAATTTTAACATACAAAATTCAACGTAAAAGATCCGGAGAATAATGGAAAAACTTTGAAAACATTTTGTAATTTATTTTCAAAGAAATGTCACGGTTTTTATCAACAAGAAAATAAATATGAAAAACATACGCAAACTGTAAGAATTGAAATTGATTTGACTTACCGGGGGTGGATCGGAGGGAAGAAAAGACACTGAACTGGTGTTTTGCCGTTACTGAAAAACTGGATGTCTATTTCCTACTAAGTTAAATAGACATTCTAATCTCGTTGGAAATCATGTTGGAATTCTCGCCACTGAGAGTTAGTATGTACAAAAGGAGTTGTCTCACTACGGGTTAGTGATTAGTTAATAAGCTAGTTACCTAGCTTGCTAGTCGGTTGGCGTCTCTTAGACTGAATACCTCGTTACTGTTGTTCGGCAAACGTTACCAGTTAATTGTTACCTTTACAAGGAATGAAAAGACTGCTTGTAAGCAACGTCTCCATTTCGTTACAAGGCATTACTGCCTTTTCTTACCCGCCTCTTCTTGTTGATGAAATAATCCCGACAAAACTAAATATATGGTTCGTAATAAAATAATTCTAAATATACAATGCAGACATATATTTGTATAAGAGCTAAGGTGCGCTGTACAGTGGAATACTGTTGCCATATCTGGGCAGGAGCTCCTCGCCAAACCTATCCTGCCTTGATAGAGTTCAAAACAGGCTGAAACCGAGTGGATGATTCTTATTTACTTCCCTGCAACCTCTTTTCCACAGAAGATACGCTGCGACCCTGTATCTACTCTATCGCTATTTTTATGGTAAATGCTCATCTGAACTCCACTCTATGGTGCCCATTCCGACAAATTCACAAAAAACACTCGACTAACTAAAGCAACCCTTTATGATTTCCCCACTCTCTATCTATGCCTAAATCTAAACGCAGATTCAATGAACAAAGCTTCTTTCCCAGAACTACTCGCATTTGTAACACTGTTCTGCTGACGTGTTTCCCGGATAGATACAACATGGTAACCATTCAATTTTAATGTAAACACGTCCCTGTTAAATCGTCCTTATAAATAATCAAATTGCATCCAATTTACATCATTGACGATTACTTCCCTAACACCTTACATTCATCAACCCGTAACCTGGATTGAACATGTATTCACCTGCTACCCACTCCCCCTCTCCCTATATATTTATTTCCATAACTTACTGTCACAACAACGCTCTTAATAAACTGTTATCCCTTTCTTTTCCCTTTTTATTTCTCATCACTTTCTCTCTCCCTCTATTTCTGTCTCAACATTTTACCCATCTCACGCCCTTCTTTCACCCTTTCTCTCTCTCCCCTCCCTCTATTCCTATCTGTGTCTTGATTAATATATTAACCCCTCCCTCGCCCCTTATCATCTCTCAATGTTTTTTTTTTTTTAAATTGACTGCTGCTGTTTTCTGATTGGAGTTTTTTTGTGCTTTTTCTAATATTCTTTATCCACATTATAATAAATATTTCTGTGAAGTCGGATCAAATTGTCGAATCGTTAACACGATTCGGTAATCGAAACATGTGTAACTAAGCAGATAAAACGGTAATATATATATATATATATATATATATATATATAGATAGATAGATAGATAGGTAGATAGATAGATAGATTTGCTCTACATTAGTACTGAGTACTGTTTTCGGGTTATTTACTAATTACCATTTTAACAAAAACCAAGACTTCAAGAAATGTGTTGATAGCAACAAGAAATGTATTTCATTGCTAGTTACAATTGTTTCAAGACAATTTGAACAAATTCAAACGATAAAGGCTGTTCTTGTGAAATTTTTCAAACGGAGAGTGCATATACATTTAACTATATATGAGTGTTTGGTCGGGACGTCCGCGGAAGTCAGAAAGGGACGACTTAACAAAATGCAGTCTTATACAAAGAGTGCCAACTCTGGAAAGAAACCCAGCAAGGAATATATGAGTATATCCAAATATAATTTTTGCTTATGTGTTTTCACTGTCGGTGAAAAGCGTTTTACTTTCAGGAGCAAGATTAGAAGTATGTTTTTGCTGGTGTTCCAACCGGCAACAGTGTCCGTCCCTTGTTTTTACCCTGTCCAGAAACTGTGAATATATGTAGGCACACATCGAGCAAAATAGAGAATACACTATACGAATCATGTTACAAGACGTTTAACAATCATAAGTTAAAAGTGACTCATTATACACAACACGCATATATACTCCCGTATATATATATATATATATATATATATATATATATATATATATATATTCGGGAGTATATATGCACATATCATCATATAATGGTTAGATCACTCTGTACAGACGTTAAAAACAGTTTAAAATAAATGTTAAAATTTCAACAGTAGTTCTCGCGGTTAACGGTGGCCGAATGGATTAGGTCCTTGCTAATGAGGTCAGAGATTGTTTCTAATGCGGGTTCGAATCTATCGACTGATATTAATCATGACACCCTGCACTTATAATTCCCAAAAGGATGAATCACTAGTGTCTGTATGTATTTTTTACATTTTTATTGTAAATCATAATGTCAGCCCCTTTAAGAAACTCGTTCCTTATCGTTGAGCAATTCCAGTTAAAATAAAATCAGTCAATTTAACTCGTATAGGCAGATCATTATATAATTATTAGATCACTCTGGCAGACGTTAAAAACATTTAAAAATAAATGTTTAAGTTTCAACATTATTTCTCGCGGAATTCAGAGAGAGCTTCTGTTGCCAGGTTTGAATCTGTCGACCTGTGTTAATCGTGACACCCTGCACTGATGATTCCCGAAAGGACGAAACATTAGTTTCTGTACGTACTCGTTATTCACCCTCCCCCAGGCTATTCAACTTATTCGACTAAGGAAACGAATGAATCAAGATAAACTAACAAATTGGAGTAAAATCGTTAAAAGTAGAACGTCATAAATTAGATCAGACAGGAATGAGCATTTATTTCCGTTAACTTATTTTTGTGCGCATATGTTTCGTTCCGTTCTGTTGCATGATGGGCTCGCTTTGGGAAACATCCGCTGGGAAGAACAAATCAGTATCGAAGTAGCGAAATTAGTTTACATCTCTTGTCATCAGGTGCATTAACCTAGGTAAAGAAAAACGAGGCCGTTGTGTTGAAGAGAAGATTATTAGTGATAGCAAACATAGAAACACATGTGTGCGTTTTATCTGTAATAGCTGGTGTAGGAGTGCATATATGTGTAAAATAAATATATTTACGCTCTATAACATTTTTATATAACATTCTTATATATATATATATATATATATATAATAAATTCCACAGCCAAACAACGTCGCAGCTCACAAGAGCGATGACAGTCAAAGAACCGGAAGTCCAAGACTCGAGTTTCGCCCTCATTGGGGCTCATCAGTTAGACATATCCGAACTCAGGATTCGAAACCCGAGCCTCTTGCATGCAAGGCAAGCACTCTACCAACTGAGCAAACGCCCTGCACACAAGAACTTCTTATTAACCAACACAGATCAAGCAAGCCGCGCCGAAATCCGACTGTGAAATGAACCTACTTTGTCTCAACAAGGGACGCGGTCATCCAACCAGCTAATAACCCCAAGCTGATGTCTCACAATATATATATATATATATATATATATATATATATATATATATATATATATATATATATATATATAGTTAAATGTGTATGCAGACTTTAATGTTCATATATACTTAAACGTAAAAGACACGTTTTATGTTGTATGAGTCCGTTCCATATAGACTCCAAAAAAGGCCGCTTTTTTCATAAACTTTCACACGAATGTACTTTATGTGTCTGTGAGTGTTCTTGCATAGGTTTTGTATCGGCATGCTTTTGATTAGTATCGTTAATAGATAATGACAAAATCTCATTAAAGAAAGGACAGTCCGATTTCGTTAATAATTGACACTATTATACAGCCTAACATTACAAGTACATTTGAGAAACTTTATCACGACACGAGCAAGAAGGTCAGACGTATAAAATGAACAGTAGGTTCTTTGATAAGACAGAGGCACGTTCGAAATGAGTGTTTGTGTTTAGAGCATAATGGAACCATGATACATAACTTTTGCATTTAAAACTTTAATTCAAGTCATTATATAGAAATAATTTCATTAAGTCAACAGGAGATTCTCTACAATTTATCATAGATTTAATTACTGCAGAGCGGCACGTGAGCTTCCCCCCTCCCCTGAAGCACCGCGGTATTACCCCGAATGGAGCAGGTAGTTCATCGATTTCACTATGTTCGATTTCACTGATTTCGACGACAAATGGAAGCATAGAAAATTCGTTGACATTCATTCAATCTCGAGCAACGTTGGGTCTTCCTGCTAGTATATATATATATATATATATATATATATATATATATATATACTAGGAGGTCGTAAAATACGCGTAATTATGATATTTTTATTAATGCAGATTTCGTATAAATTATTGTATTATATTGGACCCAATATATAGTCATGTTTAAAATTTTTTAGACAAAACTGACTCGTGCGCCACCACTGAGAATCGAAGCCAAAACGTTTATCTTACGATTTACTTTTTCCTTTGACGTTAATACATGAGCTTTGAAAAGAGGGGTTCTGCAAAGCTAACAATTAAAACATGAACCAATAGCTATTACCATTCGCATGCGTATTCGTAATGCCGTCTTTCGACTTTCACCTGACAAATTCAATTTTTTTTAATTTTCACACTTTAGCACCGATTTTCTTGGGCTTAATCCCAAATATAAAGTTTCGAGTGGTTTCGAATACCTATATATCAAGTTTGATGTTTGTAGACCAAAAATTGTCAGAGGAGTTTAGTAGGCAACATTTTAAAACAAATATATATATACGCATACATAAATATATAGGGAAATAGATCTATGTTTACTATGACTTTTACGCGAATATTACGCAAGTATAAATTATGTAGAATATCTGCAGGAATAGAATTATACGTAATAGTTAATTAAAGATGATCATCTTATAAGAAAACCGAAAAAAAAAACTTCTAGGGAATTAATTAAAATGGATGTTTAAAAAGATACGTAAGTTAGCTAGATCTTTTGCAGATAAATGCACGTAAATTATCTAGATCTTTTGCAGATAAATCCACGACCCATATATATAGCAAAGTTGTATTTTCTTTTTAAATAAATAGAAAAAAGGATTTTTAATATGAATATGATATATATATATATATATATATATAATGAATGTATGCGAAAGTTATGACTATGTCTCGCAAAACAGTCACTTTCTTTTTAATTCAACTCATTTAATAAACACTTCACGTTTTATATATAAATGTACTGTTTATGTATATGCCATATTAGATTTGTAAGGTTAACTAATTTGTATGTATGTTTTTGAAAGAAGTTGATTTTATTAATTAAATACTAATCGATATTGTTTTACTTCAACATTTTATTAAACGTTTTTTTTATATAGCAAATAGTAATGTCTCGCAATATTGTTTTATTTACTGGATAACTATTTAGTAATTGTGCTGAAACGGTCCTCTTTTTAGTAAGCGGGTCTATTTTTTGTTTAAATTCGCCAAGAATAAAAAAAAGTTGTTTTTTTAAGCATTTTTCTTTCCCTCATCGCATTTCCAAAAAGAAATATATCTGCTTCGAAGTTGCCACAATGGTAATGTTTTGTGTTTGAAAAATTCATCATTTTAAACAAACATGGCTACTGTCGACATTACCAGGGGGGGATAGTAAGTTATTCTTAGCATTTGCTGATGTTATACCGACGTAAATCGGTTAAAACAAAGACATCTAAAAACAACTACAACCGGACTACAACTTGGATGTCTTCAAGTCTAATGTTAACAAATTCCTAATGAACCGCCCCCTAATTAAACACTTCATAAAATCTCCTCACTAACGTGATGTACTTGCAATAACCCTTATCCCTGAGTGGCTTCCGGGCCTTGATAAGTGGTGATCACTGTAAAAAAAACCAAAAAAAAACCCAACTAAACTAAGTAAAACTTAGAAAAAATAGACAAAAGATACACGAGTTAAACTTTAATTTAAAATACTGAACTAAAATTTACAAAATCAAAAAAAAAGTATTCTTACTTTATATATATATATATATATATATATATATATATATATATATATATATATGTGTGTGTGTGTGTGTGTGTGTGTGTGTGTGTGTGTGTATGTGTGCCGTGTGCGTGTGTTTTCCGTGTGTGTGCGTGTCGGAAGTAAACATTCGCAGTCAAAATGCATTTACATTATATTTATGTTATTTATTAGTAGTATCCTTCATCCTATTAATCAATTAGAATAATGCTGCCAATGAAAAAAAAATAAATGTAATATAATACCTTTTTAGAATGTTTACTTCCGACGCGTATGCTCTAAAAGTATAAATTCATTTTTATTAAGCTTCATTAATTATGGTAATTTGAAAAATAAATGATTGAAAATACACAGTAAAAGTATTTTTATTATTAAACACACACACCCATATATATATATATATATATATATATATATATATATATATATATATATATATATATATGTATATATATAAAAGCTGAACTTCCGTGTGAGTCTGGTCACGAATAGGCTCCTATATGGTTGACTATTATAGAAAACTGATCACATATAATGATCGAAGATGTATCGAGACAAAGGAATGGGTATATTTGATCTGGCATACTGATGATTCATTAAAATTGTTGGGTCTGCGTACGAGCCTCCTCCACAAAGTATGGAAATAAAAAAAATTAACAATTAAAAAAAAAACGTTTACAAGTGGTTTTTATATGGATGTACATAAGAATACTTTGATAAGTATGCTTTAACGTAAATAGGGATGGTATAATAAAATTATGGGGTCTGCGTTCGCGCCTGGCCTCCATAGAATGGAAATAGGCACAAACTTTAATAGAGACTTTTCATATCTATCTGCGTAAGTATAATTTGATAATTATGTTTCAGTTTGAAGAAATATGGTATAATGAAATTATGGGGTGTTCGTTCGCGCCTGACCTCCATAGAATGCAAATATGTCACAAAGTTTAACAAGATTTTTTTGTATATAGATCCACAGAATATTGTGATAAGTGTTTCAGTGTGAACAGGTATGGTATAATAAATTATGGGGTTTATCTATTGTATTTTTACTTTCATCATATTTTGCTTTTGTTTTGATACCTCCAACCCTTCCTTTTCATAACCTATCATACTTTCATAAATCAGAGTCCATTTTCTGTAGGCTGTTTTTTAACCCAGTCCACAACGGTTAGTTTTGCTATATATATATATATATATATATATATATATATATATATATATATATATATATAAGTGTTTTTGAAGGCTTTACAATGCAGGATTGTACAGTTATTGTAAGCAGATAACTAAATAAATAATAAATTATTCATGTAGATGGTATCTTTTGAGGGCCTCTATCATTGTCAGTGGTATGAACGTATATCAAGTTTCTAAGCTGTCAACTGTTAAGCGGCCGTTGTGTTTATTTTTTATTAAATCAAACGCTGTTTTAAGTTTAAATTACGTTAACGGTAAAGGGGAAGTCATTCTATTTTTTAAACATTTCTACAGATGTTTCTTATATATATATAAATGTATATGTATATATATATAAATATATATATGTATATATATATATATATATAATGTTACTTATCTTAAAAGTGTGTATGCTTGTTAGGAACGGAAATCTGTTACTTGCTTTCTATTTTGGATTTATTTTGCAATGATGTCTAAATGATCGTTTTAGAGAAAAAGTCAATTTTCACGTTACCACGTCTCTATTATTATGCTAAATGTAACTTAATAAACTGCTTTGTACTCATGATCTATTTCTGTTTACCTTAATCTCAAAATGCTAACGCGATCCTTCGTTTTGAATTATATTGGAAAATAAATGTTTTCGTTTGTTCTGATACTTCGAGATTTGTAATTAACATGACAGGTCATCAATCAAACATTTTTATCGCCGCTCTCACTATATATTGATTCAAACAGCCGGTAATATGTATTGATATCTCTGTGCATTAAAGAAGCCATGAAAATTTTTCTGGCGTCACCATCCAGTTTTCGAATGAACCTTACTACAAAAATCAATCTAAAACATAAGGCAAATTCGGACCAGTAGTTTCCGAGAAAACGTCTAAACCCTGTGTATCGCTTTATTGCAGGTCAATATATTTTTTTTAATTTGGAAATTGTTATGAAACGCATAGAAGTTAAATGCGGTACACTGGAAGAGCGTAACACGGTGTTTTTTTTTCCTGATTTCCGTAGAATTTGAATAAATATTTTTAAAGTTATGCTAATTTCTCTATTGTTTTGTAATTTTAAGTGTGTATCACTTTATTGAAATGTCTAAAAATGTATATTTCGGTAATATAACAATATTCTTACATCATATTTTTATTTATATGAAATAAAAAACATGTGGTCATGTCATAAATTGTTCCCCACTAATGTCTTATTACTTAAGGTAAGATGTGGTAGCCTTGGCTATGTGCGATGGCGCATTGTCGTGCATAAAAATTCAATTTGTGGTGACGCGAGAATGGAAAATCATCAAGCCATGGTGACAAATGCGCATCTATAATATACATCTCACCTGTCTGTTTAAATGTATGTATGTATGTATGTAAGTATGTATGTATGTATGTATGTATGTATGTATGTAAGTATGTATGTATGTCTGCTTAAAAACTTCAACAGAGGTAACGGGTTTTCACGAGATCAGTATCATTATGAAGCTCGACTCTTCGGACGTAGATATCGAACAATTGGCTAAAAACACCCGCAACTTGGGACTTTTTTACGACATTTTTGCAAGACATTCAAACCTCGCGCCAACGACGTCACATAAATCACGTTATTTCGACCACCCGTGACGTCACAATCGCGATAGGCGCATCGATAAGAGCGTTTTTTTTTTGGGGGGGGGTTTCAGCTCCTTTTCCTCTGGCGCGTTATTGGATTGAGGCTGCTTACTAGTAATTGTATTTAGTAATTAGTAATTGTTTGGGGGGTTCTTTTTGTGCTCGCATTTTTTTTTTTGCTCAACGAACACCCTTACACACCTCCACTTTCCTTTCCGCCTTCGCGTCAAGGGTTCGAACCAGGCTAGTTTATAGATAACATATAACACTGGTTTGTCAGTCTGACACCTTCTGACACTCAAAATGGTACAATTAATTCGTCGCAGATTATTCCAGTTTAAAATCTGACACCTCCACCTCCCTGTTTACGACGGAATCGATGAGGGGTTGGGAATCCAAGAGGACTTCAAACTTTGGCTCACCCATCTGGTCTGTCAAGGATGGTTCTGGCCTCATCGGTGAAAATAACATTTTCAAAGCTGGTTTTCATGTATTTCTGAGCCCAAGCCAAACGTTTTTTCTTATGAGTTTGGTTTAAAACGAGTCTTGCTATGGGCTTAATGCTTCTTGCAATTTCGTTTAAGCATTGAAGCATGTCTTTATGAATAAGGAAGGTATTTTACTGCCCGGCTGTTTGATAAGTTGACGGCGAATTTTTCTTACATTACGAGCAGAAATTAATTTTCTTGTATTTTCATCCTTTCTTGGTTTGATTTTTGGATTTTCAGCTAATGAAGACAATGTTTTTCGATCTCTTCCAAGCTTCTAGGTTTGATCTACGAGAGAAAACCGTCTCCAAGGCCTGCTACGGCATACCCCTTTTCACTAGCCGTCAATCGACTCCATCTATGTATTTTTGGAGACCTGCATTAAAGTGATATACACTTAAAATTACCAGAAAATAGAAAAATTAGCATAATTTTAAAAATATTTGTTCAAATCACCCCACACACACACACACGCAAAAAATCAGGGAAAAATTCACCTAGTCATGTTCTTCCAATGTACCAATTTCACTCTGCGTTTCAATGTCATGTTCTTCCAATGTACCAATTTCACTCTGCGTTTCATAGCAATTTCAAAATTAAAAAAAAATACTGACCTGCAATAAAGCGGTACACAGGGTTTGAAGTTAATGTGGTATTGTAGTGATTAATCCATATTAATTTCTATTCATACGTAACTCTGAATCGAACGAATACCATAATGTATATTTCGCTGCACTTTATCATAACAAAATTCATGAAGATTTAAGTCAGATTCGGAACTGTAGTTTCCGATGAAAGCACAAAAGTAAATATTGTATTGTAACAACTAATCTCTATAAATCCTTGTTAATATATTTTAAATACATAATCTGTATCGAACGGATACAACAATACTTAATCCGTAGCACATTATTATTACAATGGTCCAAAAAAAGTTCAACCAGATCGGTCAGGTAGTTTCCGAAAAAAAGTCGAATGGCGAAGCAGACAGACTAAAGGAGATAAAATATGGAAGATTCGTTATTTGATAATCACGTTAATTAACACCAGAGATAGAAAGACATAGACACCGGGGAAGTATTTATAAAACGATTAAAATTGGTAGTTTTTATCAGAAATCATTTTAGCAGAAATATTTAATTATAAATAACTTTCTAACACTAAATAAACAGTATTTACCAGTATTAAAATTTCTATTAAATTACTAAAGTAAAGACATGAAAAGGTAGTTAAATTATAATATGTATTAGTTTCATTCATTAAAACAATGCTTACTTTACAATTTTCATATGATAACTAAGACATTTCTTAACTCTAGAAAAAAAAAGCATTATTTCTGATTAGATTATGCCCAGAGAGTAAACTTTATGACTACAAAATACGCAAACAATAGGTGCGTTTATAAATTGGGTGGACAGATATTATTCATATTAAACACATGATCGGATCCGGCAAGTCGGTATCTTATTAGTAAAGGCTTCAATACAAATAACGATTCGGTTTGACATGGTAAAGAGTCTGTTCCCATTCTCTTGTCACTTCATGGCAGATGTGACTCTAAAGCAGCACACATGAAACAAAAACGTTTCTTATGGAAACTTGATGACAGAATAAAACAAAAAGACGTGAGCAGGCCAACGTTGGATACAACAGAGTGAACTCTGCGGTTAGGAATATTCAGAAATCGAGTTGTCTCGTCAAAACGAAGATAGCCGCTTGACAAAGCTGTCACTTGTCAATCCTAAAAGGTTCGAATATCATGGACATTGTATTGATAGCAGGTTTCACTTTTTCACAGGTTTTATGTGCGCTGCTTGAGGGAGGAATACGAACACATTTAATCTGAAAAATAATTGTTCTGAGGAAAAAAGAAACCATCAGGAAACAGCTGTTATCAACTCTAATATACCTCTTCCAACCTTACATAGACACATGCTGTATGTATCAATTGACACCTTTGTAATAATTAAGATATATATATATATATATACATTATTTATATATATTTATAAGTCTAAAACTACATCTAAATATATATGCTAATAAACTGTATAGTTTTTGTTATTTCGCTTAGCTTTTAACCTTGTCTGCGTACACTTGATTACGTCATCAAAATGTTGACGTCACAAACTTATATCGTCGGTAACTGAATGAATTGAAAAAGAATGATATTGTAACAAATGGATTTCATAATCATTTTGTCACTTTATCCATGGTTATCAGTTTTATTGTAATAACTCGAAACTCGAAAGTTAAATGTCGGGAAATGATATAAAACACACCTCAGAAAACACAGGTATCATATATTTTATGTACATGGGCATTATTAAATGGCACACTATCTTCGGAGGTAGTCTTTTATAACAACAATAAAGAACCCCGATACTTACTTGCGGATATAATTACGGCTTAAAGAATCTTACCGGATAACTATTCACAAGATTAAACACACTATACAAAGCCTTGTTTTATTACTCAAGTACACGCAAGATTACATTAAAATTTATTTAAAAAGAAATGTATATAACACAACAAAATAACTCATACATCTTTGATCTAAGCTTTATCATTTTATTCTATTCAACAAATAAAATAAAAACGAAACACAGAAACAGAATTATTATATGAAACTGAAATTTACAATGCTTCGAATAATAAACTTTAAAAATTTTGACATGATAAAAATTGCAATCAAATTTAATGCAAAGGAGGTAATTGGCAATTGTGTGAGAATGATAATGAAAGTAAAAGGATGGCGTAGATCTTTAGTCGAAGCTCGGACGTCATAAGCCAAAAAAAAAAAAAAAAAACAAGTCATATGCGTCCTGAGATTGAATACTGCTGTTAAATCTGGAGAGGTGCTGCGTAAATCACTCGTTTTAGTTTTTTAAAGAATTCAGAGTCTACTTTGCAATTAATTTTAATGTAAAAGATCAGCTAATGACCTCCCATCTGTTGCATGATGGGCTCGCTTTGGGAAACATCCGCTGGGAAGGACAAATCAGTATCGAAGTAGCGAAATTAGATTACATCTCTTGTCATCAGGTGCATTAACCTAGGTAAAGAAAAACGAGGCCGTTGTGTTGAAGAGAAGATTATTAGTGATAGCAAACATAGAAACACATTTGTGAGTTTTATCTGAAATAGCTGGTGTAGGAGTGCATACATGTGTAAAATAAATATATTTACGTTCTATAACATTTTTATATAACATTCTTGTATATATATATATATATATATATATATATATATATATATATATATATATTTAGTTAAATGCATATACACACTTAAATGTTCATATATACTTAAACGTAAAGGGCACGTTTTATGTTGCATGAGTCCGTTCCATATAGACTCCAAAAAAGGCCGCTTTTTTCATAAAATTTCACACGAATGTACTTTATGTGTCTGTGAGTGTTCTTGCATAGGTTTTGTATCGGTATGCTTTTGATACGTACCGTTAATATATAATGACAAAAATCTCATTAAAGAAGAGACAGTCCGATTTCGTTAATAATTTACACTATTATAAAGCCTAACATTACAAGTACATTTGAGAAGCTTTATCACGACACGAAGAATAAACTATAAACATTTTGACATGATAAAAATTGCAATCAAATTGAATGCAAAGGAGGTAATTGACAATCGTGTTAGAATAATAATAAAAGTAAAAGGATGGTGTAGATCTTTAGTCGAAGCTCGGACGTATTAAGCCAACAACAAAAAAAAAACGAAGTCAGATGCGTCCTGAGATTGAATACTGCTGCTAAATCTGGAGAGGTGCTGGGTAAAGCACTCGTTTTAGTTTTTTAAAGAATTCAGAGTCTACTTTGCAATTAATTTTAATCTAAAAGATCAGCTAATGAACTCCCATCTAATCGAAATTTTATACGAAATATAAACTGTAAAAACCACACATATCTGTAGAATTTAATAAATATCAGTATCACGTAAGATTGACCTTAGTGGCCACATTTATAGGAACTAACAACATCTTAACTAACACATTAAAGACACAACAAATGTACCACTGCTAATAAGGCACAAATTAATTATCTACTTCGCAAAATAATCAGTCATTACAACATTGACTATTTCCACGAGACAATTAGATACAAAACCCTAATTTTGTATCTCCAACCTAATATATACAGCCATATTTGTTCATTGCAATAAACACTGAATTAACTTACCGACCCATATCATCCCTGTAGATATAGCAGAAAATCAAGATATGAATTATTACAAATTCTGCAAATCAAACAAGCGGACAACAATATCATTTCTTATCTTAATGTAAAATTACTTATTTACTTATGTGTCCGTAAAAGAACCAAGTTATATAATTATCAATAATCAATACAATAATTCGTCCATTCACTATAAATCAATAAAATAATACTTTAAAATATATTATAGATTCACCAATGCAGCGTTTTTATAGCGTCAAAGTAAATGTCTACATTCAACCTTACAGAATTTCAATATGTTCACTCATTTGACCAACTTATTACGTATTCTATATGACGGACATCGAAAATATAAACTTGTCTATTCACGTACTTGCCTAATGTATGTGCTTAAACATACCCACCCATTCACACAACGCATTGATTCAACCAGTGTGTAACATGTCTTAATTTGCTCGCCTTATGAATATGAAGTGTGTACTTTATATATGCATTTCATACGCATTGATGTAGTATGTAACCTGTCGTTATTTACCCCACTATGTAACATGCCATTGTTTATAAGTAGCGTATGTAACAGATGTTTGTTAGTTTATGGTATAGTTATTTGACTGGGTATTTATTAGAGTACGAGGTAGTTTTCTTAATGTGAGTTCCTAAGCCTATTTGTGTGGTTTAGTATCGGGAGATTCTTATCGCATGGTGTAGTAAAATAACTTAAGTTTTGTGTTCGTAAAGTGCAGTTCGCGGATGGGTGTAAGCGTATATTTAATAAGCTGAGTCTTCGTTAGATTACTGTGTAAAACGGTGACTAGGTGTTTGGTAGAGTATAAGGCAGTTCGTTGACTGGCAACTACTATCGGCTTACTGGGTGTTTATTAGCGCATAGTATAGTTCGTTGACTTAATCTTCATAACTAGACACAGTAATTTAATGGCGGGGTGTTCGTTAGCATGTTGTGTAGTTTGTTGACTGAGTGTTTCTTGGAATTTGCTAGTTCACTGGCTGGTAGTTTATAAAGTTAAACTGTAGTTTGTTAGCTGGGTGCTTCTCAACATACATTGTCGTTTACTTATTAGGTGTTTATTAGTGTACAGTGCAGTTCATTGGATTTTGTTTATCGTAAGTGTTGCTACCTGATGATGTTATTTTTAGTTCGTTGAATTGGTTTTAATTCTAAAACTTACAGTTGATTGATGTATGTTGTAATTTACTGAGTAAATGTTTCTTGACGTACGCATCGTTCAATCATGTGGGCTTGGTAAGTGTATATTGCATTTTACTGACTACGTGTTCATTGGCATGGGGTGACACTAGCTTACTTTATATTGGCTTACGTACGATGTAGTACGCTGGCAGGGTTTGCGTTGTTGTAAAGTGTAGTTCGCTGACTATGGGTTGGTTAACATAGAGTGATACGGCACATTTTCAAGAACTAGATCCATTAGCCAATGATATGTTTAGAAAATTGAGTATTGAAATTAGAGACAGCTAAGACAGATTACTCTGAAACCACCAGAAAACGCATCGAAGCACAGAAATTAGGAACCCGGGATTTTTGGAAAATCTACAACAGCGTAGTAAATAATGGACAGTCAACTATTCCCCCACTATCAAACGATCATGAGGTTGCTTGCACGGCAACTGACAAGGCTAATCTGCTTGCCAGTCGCGTTGCCTCAAACTCCACACTGAACTCGTTACATCACTCACTCCCTGATTTTCCTCTGCGAACAGACGCCACACTAGAAGATTTGAAAATCACCCCTTCTTATGTACATGCTATTATAATAAACCTAGACACCTCAAAAGCATGTGGACCAGATCTCATCCCGGCTGTGCTATTAAAAAAATGCTCTGCCGAGGTTCTTCCAGTTCTGTCCAAACTTTACAATAAATGCCTTAACGAATCTTGTTTTCCCGACTGCTGGAAAACCGCCTCTGTGGTACCAGTCTTCAAGAATTCTGGTGAAAGAACTGACCCACTAAATTATCGCCCCAGTAGCCTCCTCCCGCTTTTCGCCAAAATATTTGAGTCCTTAGTTAATCAAGCCCTAGTCCAGCACCTAACAGCTGCTAAACTCCTGACTGACAAACAATATGGATTCAGGCAAGCCCGTTCAACAGCAGATATCTAAACTGTAGTTTCTGAACGTATATACCGTTTATTGGATAAAACAGGGGAGGGTAGAGCGGTGGTCCTTGATATATCTAAGGCTTTTGACAGGGTATGGCACGATGGTCTTCTAAGGAAAATTAGATCATATGGAATCACTGGAGGAATTCATAATGTAATTAAATCCTTCTTAAGTAATAGAAAAATCAAAGTTGTCCTCGACGGTCGTACATCCAAACAATATGATATAAATGCGGGAGTACCTCAGGGGTCTATCCTTGGACCTCTATTATTCCTTATATTCATAAACGACCTCCCTGATAAAATTGTTTCGGAGATGGATATATTTGCCGATGACACCACTCTCTATAACAGATATGAGGGGAAAACAAATGAACACATATCCAAGGAAATGGCAGAAACACTAGAGTATGACCTCCAATCCGTAGTGGAATGGGGACAAAAAAGGTTGGTCACATTCAATGCTGCTAAGACTAAGCTTGTTTCCTTCAATAACTACAAGAAACCTTCTCTACCAGCAATAGCAATGGCCAAGAACACATTGCCTGAAAGTACTTCTTTTAAACTCCTCGGCCTAACGTTTACAGGGAATATGAACTGGGATAGATTCATTGAGAGCATTGCCAAGACTGCTGCAAGGAAGGTTGGCTCCCACTACCGTGCTAGAAAACTACTTACGCCTGACAGTATCTTATACCTCTATAAGGCAACCATTCACCCATGTATGGAGTATTGTTGTCACATCTGGGCTGGTGCATCTGCTGCTTGTCTCTCGCTCCTGGACAGGATTCAAAAGAGAGTCGCCAACCTTATAGGTCCTGAACTGTCATCTAGGCTTCAGCCTCTGTCCCATCGACGAGATGTTGCATCCCTCTGCATGTTCTACAAATACTTTAATGGTGAATGCTCTGACGAACTGCAAACACTTGTACCTCCCCGACGTAACTACCCCCGACAAACCCGACAAGCTACTAAGTCTCATCCCTTTACAGTAGAGATCCCTAGGTGCAAGAAAGCCTTTTACTCCAATAGTTTCTTCCCCAGAATTGCGGGTCTTTGGAACTCCCTTCCGGGATTCTGCTTTCCCAACTGCAATGATATGCAGAAGTTCAAGTATAATGTTAACAAACATCTTTCTACTCATCTCCCTTCATAATGACCCCGCTAATTAATCCCTGATAGTAGCCTCATGCTTCAAAGTGGCACTGTGCCTTGTTTGGGGTGAAAATTGAATAAAAAAAATTACATTTTAGAACATATTCGTGGTTCGAAAGAACAACAATACCATAAGTCACTATGAGACATAATTAGATTAATTCAGAAATAATAGTAAAAAATTACGGAGATATTTTTTCAGATCTATCAGATTAAATATTTAACATCATTTGATCTGTAGAATTGCATGTAATTAATAGTGTAACTGTAATGTAATTTATTTAATTGAAGCCATAACCAGGGGTATATAGCGAGGCTATATATTTACGTCTGTCTTTAACGCATGTACGCATGTACCATGTATATTAAGTGTGCGTGTGAAACGTGATCTCTCTCTCTCTCTCTCTCTCTCTCTCACTATATATATATATATATATATATATATGTGTGTGTGTGTGTGTATGTGTGTGTATGTTTGTGATCGTCAACTTTCTATATATATATGGAGTTCATATATATGTGAGACGACGTCTAGTGTGTGTGTGTGTGTGTGTGTGTGTGTGTGTGTGTGTGTGTGTGTGTACATATATTCATAAGTGTGTAACGTATAAATATGGTTTAACAAACACAGGCAATAATAATTTGCAAAGAGACAATTCTTTACACATCTTCCTGGAGTTTACATATACGGCATAATCACGCTGACAAAGCGGTTCCCGTTAGGTTAGCGAAGTTAAGCGACGTTGAAATTGGTCAATGCTACATGATGACGATGTCGGAATACCATGTGAGCTATGTGCTCTCCAGATATCTTGACATTGTTTCCAGTCGTCCTGGGCTTCTCTTTGTCATTGGAATCAGACAATACCGAGTCAGGTTTGGGACTGATAAATGCTTGCTTCGCGATTACACACGCATGCACGCCTACAAGGAGTATCGATTGTCTTTGGAGACAGAACAGAGGCCATTGGAGTTTACATTTGGCCAAACAGGAAAACATGCTTTCGTCCAACTTTTGGTCTTTGTCAACGGACCTGCAAATGATGTAAGGAAGATTCATCCTAAGGAACAAACATCAAGCCTCGGGTTATATTTTATTTCTAGATGTTCCCACTTCGAAGTTGCACGCTTTCTGTGTTCTACATCTTCGCTATTCCCAGCCCTGATAGCTTCTCCGACATAAGGAACCCATTATAACAGGTCGGTATTTTACTCCTCGTCAGTCTAACTCGACTTTCAAACCTAAACTATTATCTTTGCCTAGGTGTGTATCTAAAAATATGTTTAACTACGGCATAAGTGCAACGTATTACTAAAGAATGAAATCACCTGATTTTTATCACGGAATCCATTTGTTATTATTGTTAGCCTAAATCCCCAACTCTCATTTTTATGTTAACATTCATTTTCCAAGTCTACATTTCTGATACATATTTTAGCTGATAAAACATCTAAACTTCGAAAAAATCTTAATAGTTATCGTTATGATTAGGTTCCGACATTGTCCGGGAACCAACAATATGATACCCCTTCTATTCCGTTTTACAAAAATATGTATGTCATACATTTTTGAACTGAACCTAGCTATCTCTAATTGTTTTCTGCAGTCAGTCGCTTTTTGTCGGATACAGAATTTAATTGTTCAAATAATATTTGTGGAAACCAACGCATCCGCAATTGTCACGACGCTTCAGGCATGTTGTTTGCGAAAACGGTGTAGGTATCTCATTTCTAATATGTTATATGCACAACTTTTTTTTCATTAATTTCCCCATCCGGTTTCGTACTATTTTTATTTAATATATGAAAGTATATTCTCCCCTTTATAAACACAAAGCGGGTAATTAATTCACTTCCACGCATGATATATTTGATTGTTGTATAAAGAATGTGGTAATTTTTACACTTAAACAGGTGGCATATCTGTCTTTGTGTTACCACTTCAGTCTCGTATCTCGTTTTTTTTTTCTGTTCCAGAGCTAGCAAAAATGTTATTTTGCCGAAGAATATCAAATATGAAAACTCTGCAGGACAAACAAGTGTAATCTGATTATTTTTCTCTCGTTATAAGAAGTACTCAAAATTTATATTCAGGAAGATTTAAACAGAAAGGAATAATAAGAAATTTCGATTATTGAAATCAGTTAAATAATAGCAGAAGGGAAATAATGTTAAAAGAAACAAAAAAACGAAAAGTGAAAGTTTTTCGCGAAGAGTAAGCAATCTCCGACGAGGCAAAACAAACAAAACGCCAAAATGACAATCGATCAGACAAAACAAAACGATTTTCTTATTTAAGCGGGAAGGAAATGAAACTACAACTCAACAACCAAAACAAAACGAATCATTAAAACATATAAAGGAAAGGAATTGTTAAAATGTTCTACCAGACAGAACAACGCGAAATCGACCAACGGTAATAATGCCGGCTAGACGAAACAAATAGAAAAAAAAGTAAATACACAAAATGTACTTTTAGACAAAATAATGCGCAAATTAAAAAACAAAATGTTGGGGAAGGAAAAGAAAACTAACCGAAACAAAATAAAAAAAAATTACAAAGACAAAATAAGAAAAATTACAAAGACCAAATAAGAAAAAGAGAAATTTAAAAACAAATCCAAAGATAAAGTTTATAAAAAACGAAACAGGGAAATCATGCATAACAAAAATTCAAACAAAACAGACATTGTATAAGAAACATATTGTACATACGTAACAATAGCAGGTCCCCTTAACAAGTGCATATATATTTTCTTTCTAGCGTTTTGTTATTATGTTTCCGAATTTTTAAGATGGGGAATAATAATTCGTATTCTTTGGACGATTCGAACTACTGTTCTCATCTTGAGAACTATTTTCAGAACATATAGAACTTAATGCAATATATAAAAATAAAATGATTTAAGCCTTCCAAAATGACACCTGGCGTAGCAGATTAAAATACTCGGCAAAATTCAGTTGTCTGTTCTGAATGTTTTATGGTTAAGTGTTCTGTTGGACGATACTCAAAATACAATTCTGAATAACTTATGACATCTACCAGCTAATGGGAGACGGAACGAAAACATGCTACCACAGCGGATTAAATAAAGTGTTCAGTTGAAATTACATGCAGATTTCAGAGTTTGACAAAAACATTCTTGCGTTCGACAAGACAAACCTAAAGAAGGTTAGAGGTAATATGGACAAAGAGGCTGTGGAAAAATGGGAAGAGTAGTCGGAATTACATAGATTGTATAATTGATTTCCTACATTTCATATGTAATTTGAAAAAACACAATCGCATACTTTTATAAAATCGTTGAACAAGAAATACATCCTGCTATTGCTCAAATGCCGTTAGATCTATGCATCAAATTAGTTCCTAAATAATTAAAAAATGCTTTGAACACCATGAGGAACACACCAAGCTATCGTTTAATGAACACAATGTTTCATGTTACAAAACCTTTAAGTGTAATCTTTGTTGTTTTCTATATTTTATTTCTGCGTAGTTACCTTCATGTTATAATAAAATTTTATTGTTAATTATGGCGGCAAAACACAAACACACACACATATATATATACATATATATATGTATATATATATATATATAAGTGAACGTGTCTCTGTGTGTGTCTGTGTGTCTGTTTACATTTCCCTACCCAATAACTTTGTCAATTTTCAGTCTACATACTCGAAATTTGATATACAGGGTACTGAGATTTGGGAAAATCTTTGTAATCCGTTTTCGGCCAGAAATGTAGCTATTAAAAGGTAAAAGTTCAACGTTTTTACCTTTGAGAACTCTACCAAACTCGTCCGACAATTTTGGGTCTAAACACTTGAAATTTTAGATATCGGTTCCTTAGACATGGATCTAACTTAATAACTTGAATTGAGCTCAAAACAATAAATTTTAAGAGGTCATAATAGGGGTCAAAGTTAAAGAAAATAGACCGCTTTTTTTCTGAACATACACCTCCAAATAACTGGGCAACGCCGGGCACACATGCTAGTATATATGTATAATATATATATATATATGTATATATATATATATATATGCGCGTGTGTGTGTGTTCATTTGCGTACAATATTGCTCGATAGTAGTTGCGTTACGACTCCTACACATATTTGTTTTGCTTTGATTTCATTCAAAGGTCTATAAACTGTTATATATACCTTAAAGACTTATTCTTACATTACAAAAACGAAGTAGTCACTTTTTTCTATTATCCTTAGATATAATATGTATCTGTTATTTTGCTATATTATTTATGTATGTATATGCGTATTATAAAGCTTAATAAAGCGATATGTCGATAACTAAGAAAGAGTTAGAGAGAGAGAGAGAGAGAGAGAGAGAGAGAGAGAGAGAGAGAGGCCCTAAGAGTTGAACAATTGGTTTAATTAATTATAAATAAGTTATTTTTTAAAAGTTAAAATTTTGAAATATATTCATGGTACCCAGTTAGATTTAAGAATGTATTTTTGATATCACATTAATAGGCAAAAAAAACTATGCATACAAATGTTTATTAACCCACTATTAGCATAATGATATACACACAAACACACACACACACACACACACACATATATATATATATATATATATATTAGGAAAATACGATTATTTTGATATAATATCAATTTGCTTAAAAAAAATTTAACTACATTTTTTGCTACATTTCTTACTGTTTTACATATAGATGAAACGGACAATATCACTGTTGCGAGACTACTACCCTATTTAGCTATAGGGAGTAAGAGAAAATTGATGAAAATTGTATATTTTACATAAAAACAGGTTTACTAAACTCCGCGTAAGCATGGACCACAGAAGACATTTATAGTACACCTGTTTATTATAGATGCAGATGTAGAAAACAGATGCCCATGACTTATAATCTACCAATAATTAGACTTATTATCACTTAGACGTAATGCTACAAAAATTATAAGACGATATATAAAGATATGAACTCATAGATATAAAAGTAAATGTAATAACAGATATTAAGCACGTTAGATTATTAGATATTACATTCAATTTATATAAAGTTAATACACTTCACATTAATGGATATACTAATTCTACCATTGTGCATGCACTTTTAAATCATCTATATATATATATAAAAGCGAAAATGTATGTGTGTATGTGAGTTCGATTTTTGTGTATGTCTTCAAAAGGCTTTTTTTCCGGCGGATTCTCGAGTCCATCGCTCATATTTTAAACTTTTTATATCACGTCTAAATGATAATATCTATGACGTAAGAACGGTGGTCGCCTCTCTATTTAATTTGCCCGATTTTGAAACGTTAATTATTCGACATTTTCGGATCTGCACGTGTTGCATTCGTTTTTCGGTATAAATTTAAAAAAAAAAAAAAAGAAATGCGAAACTCGATTCAAAATACGGGCCCACGGCCAGTGGTCTCTAGAAAGCTTTGTAACGTTTGGTCAATGTCGGCTTCGTCATATCAGACGGTTGCTTACATTTCGAGACAAAACACTCCCCCTAATAAACAGGGTGCTCTTTTTTCCAAAGTTAGTTAAAAACAAACAAACCGGTTTATTAAGCTCATTAAAAACTGTCCCGCAGAAAATGTTAACTGCTGAATAGCTATCGCATACCATCGCTGCATATGTATTAAGCTTTTTCGTATAAAAAAACAGAATCGCGTTAAATAAAACACTGTCCTGCACTCAAAGTTCACGTCAAAAACGGGCACCTGTTTTTTTGTTTGTTTTTCACACTTTACTATTTTCCTACTGCGCGTCAAGGTTTCGTTTTTTTGTTTTTTTTTAACAACCAACGATTTTTCTTTCTATGTACCCAAAACCACACACACTTCCAAACACCCGGACAACGCCGGATACTCCTCGCCAGTCGATAATAACAGCTAAAATGCTAATAAAGAAATTATTAATGAATACATAAAAATATTCATAATAAAAGTCGTAGTTTACAAATAATATTTACTATGAAATGTAGAAGCAACTACAAAGAGGTCGAGAAATATATGTGAAAAATAGTCTAGTTTATATATTCATTCAACTAAATAAGCAAAATTAAATTAGTACAATAATCATTCAGCCCAATCAAATCGCATTTAATATAATAGTTATCACAAAAACCTTAATAAGATTATTTGAAAGCAATGACACACGTTTTTGATAGTATAGAGAAGAAAAATATAAAAACAGTGTTAATAATCTTCACGAACGAACATGGTGTTGGCATAAATAAAAAATGAACGATGTCAACAATAATTATTGTAACTGAAAAAAATGTTGAAGAGTTTCTCTGACAAAACATCTCTCTTAAATTAAACATATCCGCAAACAGAAAATTTGATGGAAAATAAATAATCTAAGGAAAAACACATTTAAAAAAAAACTAAGGAAAACGCATTTAAAACAATTTTCTAACCATAATCAATGAATGATAAGAAAATTAAAATAACAGCACACATTTCAAATATGAATTAATAATAACGCCTTTTTTACTTTGCGAAAATTGATTAAAATGTACAATCTAATAATTCGTTCTATAAGAGTAATAGTAATATGAATTTAAAGAAATAGTTACAGGTAAAACACATATTATTATTGGCTCACTTGGAGCTTTTGCACAGGTCATCAAAGATTGAAAAACCTGTGGTGTTCCCTGGAAGCTGAGTGACAAAAGGTCTCTCCAGATATCAATCACTCTCAACCTTCTTCGGTTGCGTTATGGCAACAGCCTCTCACCATTGATTTTTCGCTGGCAGCGGCCATTGGTCTATACTGGAATTTGAGTGGCATTAAGCCTTCCCAAGGTCCCAGTTCTCTTCGCGCTTCTTCAGCGCTCTCTCCTCGGTCTTTCCATCTTCTTTGACCCTTCTCAGCTATTTGGTATTATTAATATTATTATTATTATTATTATTATTATTATTATTATTATTATTATTATTGTTTTTGTTTTTGTTTTTGTTGTTGTGGTGGTTATTATTGTTGTTGTTGTGGTTATTATTATTATTGCTGTTGTTGTTGTTATTATTATTATTGTTGTTGTTGTTGTTGTTGTGGTTATTATTATAATATTATTATTATTGCTGTTGGTGGTGGTGGCGTTATTATTGTTATTATTGTTATTATTATTATTGTTGTTGTTGTTATTATTATTATTATTATTATTATTATTATTTCTTCTTAGAAATGTGTGTTCCGATTAGAATACCTTGCTTCCTGACATAAGAACAACAGACAAAATTCTCTCTTTAGCAATTAGTGCGATAATTGCAGGTCTCGCCCGATCCATGCTTGACGGGAATTCACGAGAATTCGGGTCAAATTATGCCAGAGTACCGCAAACTCTTTTAAATTTTGTTTACATATCTTTAAAAACATAATTGTAAACGAGATTTCTTACTTTTGAAATGAATTATTTTAAAATGATATATTAATATTATATATATATATGTATATATACATATATATATATATATATATATATATATATATATATATATATATAAAGCTGAATGTATGTGTGTGTATCTGTGTGTGTGTCTGGTCAAGAATAGGCTCCTATAGGGTTGACTAATTAAAATAAAAACTGATTACATATGATGATAGAAGGTGTATCGAGACACAGGAATGTGTATGTTTGATCTGGCAGAACGGTAGTTCATTAAAATTGTGGGGTCCACAAAGTATGGAAATAAAAAGTTTAATAATTAAAAAAAAAGTTTACAAGTGTTTTTGATATAGATGTACATAATAATACTTTGTTAAGTATGTTTTAACTTAAATAGAGATAGTATAATAAAATTGTGGGGTTTGCGTTCGCGCCTGGCCTCCATAGAATAGAAATAGGCACAAACTTTAATAAAGACTTTTCATATCTATCTGCGTAAGTATACATTGATAATTATGTTTCAGTTTGAAGAAATATGGTATAATAAAATCATGGGGTGTTCGTTCGCGCCTGACCTCCATAGAATGGAAATATGTCACCAAGTTTAACAAGGTTTTTAATATAGATCCACAGAATATTGTGATAAGTATTTCAGTGTAAACAGGTATGGTATAAAAAATTATGGGGTTTATCTATTTTATTTTTACTTTCATCATATTTTGCTTTGTTTTTGATACCCCCAAATTCGAAGCTATCTCTTTACAACCCTTCCTTTTCATAACCTATCATACTTTCATAAATCAGAGTCCATTTTCTGTAGGCTGTTTTTTAACCCAGTCAACGACGGGTACTTTAGCTAGTATATATATATATATATATATATATATATATATATATATATATATATATATATATATATGTGTGTGTGTGTGTGTGTGTGTATGTCTATGTGTGTGTGTTTGTGTGTATTATTAAATAACCATGCTTTTGAAAGATTCAACTTAGGCAATATGTGTCTTTGTGTATATAGGTTTCAATTAATTATTACCGCAATAGTAATTCTGAGCTATTTTTTTTTTCAAATTACTCCATTAAACATTTGACTATTCATTTCTATCAAGTGATACTAGGAAATATCTTATTTTATTTTTCATCAAACAGCAGTGTTTAATATTTACATTCTGATAGAAGTAAATTTATAGTTATTTTACTTAAACTTATCTTCCAATGTATATATATGTGTATATGTGTGTGTGTGTGTGCGTGTGTGTGTGCGTGTGTGTGTGTGCGTGTGTGTGTGTGTGTTTGTGTACGTGCATGTGTGAATATATATATATGAAAAGAGAGAAAAAAGAGTAACGTTTGCTTAAATGAAGATAGAGAAGAGCCGAAAAGGAAAAAAAAAAGAAATTTAGGAGGCTTACATTTCTTTTATAAATATGTATAACATGACGGATTATATTGTGAAAGAAACTTTAGTTTAAGGTGCCGTATCCTGGAAACGAAATTGGTCACGTAACGACAAATTCTGTTCCGATCAGTTTTAAGAGCATCCATCGTTCATGGCTTCCAGTAACGTAATTCTCTCTTATCTCCTAAGATAAAAGCTTACGTTCAGAGATTATGCTTCACTCGCCCTCTACTGCGAAAAATGTTCGCTTGAACATGTGCCAATAAACGCAATGGAGAGAAAGCAATACCTTCAAGAACGATGCGGCCAAAGAATTCCATTAATCCAACGTTCCCATCTCGCAGAATCCCATATGTTATAGCTTTTTCGATCACAACGAGAAAAAGAATAAATTCAGTAACCATTTTACATAGAGAATAGAATAGCGGGTTGACATTTATGTACATGAAGAGGATTTCGTATTAGTTTTTACATTATTTTTGGACCGGGATGCATAGTGTGATCTTTAAGAGAAAGGTTAGCAATGACAGTCATTGGTGCCTATAAGATTCAGAGTCCACTTACTCACAGTATTCACCCACGTCACATTCAATATATAAAGCTTAAAACAAATGTTATGTTAAAGAAAAGATGTTTGTACAAGTTTTATTCAGCGAAACTTTCTGAACAGAAAAGAATATTAGACAATAACATTAACTTTAAAACTATTGCAAATATGTCAACGTTATACTTATGCAGGGTTTAATTTTTTCAAAACTTATTTTCCTTTTTTTTCTCTTTTTTATCTGTCTATCTATTTATCATTAAATTTCTATCTATTTATCTCTCTTCCTCTCCTTTACTTTTTCTCTTTCTCTATCAACCCCTTCTCTCTCTCTATATATATATATACATATATATATATATATATATATATATATATATATATATATATCCGTGTATGTATATATTATACACACACGCGCATATCTATATCTATATCTACATCTATAGCTATCTATGTATCTATCTATCTATCTATCTATCTATCTCTCTCTCTCTATATATATATATATATATATATATATTTATTTATATGAATGGAAATGTATAAAAAAGAATACGAAAAGTATAAAAGCTTATAACTTTTCTTTATTCAGTTTCAATTGGTGACATGCAGGAATACAAAATAATATTATGAAAAAAAGATTAAAAAAACTTTTTTTACGGGTACATAATTTTCGACCGATCCTTCAATCTTCATCGGTGTAGTGAAAGTGATAAGCATACACGGGGAAAAGGGTAATGAAAAAGGAGGAGTATATATATATATATATATATATATATATATATATATACTCAGTATTTATTGAAAACAGAATGCATCTAAAAGAAAATGAAATACACCCAATAAAGAGTGTGATTATAGGTCAATATAAATGTGCATAGCCTGTGCATATACTCGAGAAGCGTATTCTCTCAGTCATTATAAGAACTGAGGGAGTTCATTGTTATCCGAAAGGTGGGCATCACAACACAATCAATATATGCTCGAGGATTCCTTCGGAATGCAATGGATACTTTCTGTAAATTTGTATTTCTGTAATAAAGCAAGTGTTGCTTAATGAGCCACCTCCGTTATTAAAAAAGTATTAGCAAAATCCACTTGCAAGAAAAGTTCATAGTTGAAGAATGTTGGTATATTTCGTACGTAACGTCTTACTGTGTTTCTGTTTTTCTGTCTCTTCTTTTCCCTCTTATAATTTATCTCTGTTTGTCTATCTGTCTGCTTGTCTCTGTGTGTCTGTCTCTGTCTGTCTCTCTTTCTCTCTCTCTCTCTCTCTATATATATATATATATATATATATATATACATTTATATCGTCTATATAATAATAGATAACATCTGTGAGTGTTTGTACGTTTACTGTAAAGCAAACTAGAAAGTATGCCTTAATATTAAGTTCACACATGTAGAATTATTTTTAGAACGAAATGAAAATATCAATATTTTTCTATGTTGTTATAAAATTATCAACCCTTTTTCTTACATTTGACACATTAAAACATCTATTTTCCTATTCGTATTATTTCAATACATGACTTAAGAAAAGTTCAGTTCTTAAAAATATCCGACTAGACTCGATTTTCCGTTTACAATTCTTGACTTTATTCTATTTACATAAAATTATATGAAACCTAGAGTTAATAATTATGGCATACACACAACAATTACATTCCTGTCTAACCGTATGTCTATCAATTTCTTTTTCTCTCCTGTAATATCTCTATATATTTTTAATTATATTCATATAATAAAAGAGAACACCTCTCTGTCTTTGTGCATTTCTGTCGTTATAGCAAAAAACAAAAACAAAAAAAAACAACAAAAATACACTAGGGTATGTAACTTAATTATAAATATGTTCCCATCTACAGTTAACATGTGAGCATAATGCATATAGTTCTTTTGAGTTGCCTAAAAAAACTAATGCCAATTTTTTTATCATGCACAATGAAATTAACCTTTTTTAAACGCTAGATTAAGCGAGTTAACATGATTATAAATATTTCAGTGAGTAGAATATTTAGTTAAAGTGCTATCCTGCATCTAATCCGGACAACGTAGCATACGCTGCTAGTATAGGAATACGTAGTAAGATTACTTATCTAAAGTAAGTATAGCTTGAACATTTATAAACATATACTGTAATTGTACGCAAAAACTCGTGTCGCAACGTATATGTGTTCAAAGTCACAAGTTCTTGAGCTGTAGCGTTTTTGGAGGTTTAGGGCTCAGTCCTTAATATAAACACTAACCAAGAAGAAAATTACGATTTACTTTGGACGTCCACCTTGATATGGCTGACGGGAAAAGAGCAATCTACTCCCATTTATTACATAAAGGTTTTGAAATACAATGAGGCACAGTTGGAGAAGGTAGTAGATTACATTGCGAGTTTCGAGTTGATATTGTGACTGTTTTAAACACCATCATCTTTAATAAATCTATTCATTAAATTAAGTTGTGAAAATTACATTCAATATGAGAAGAACATTGGTGCGAATAATCAGGATAATACAATATTATTAATCCTTATCTAAAGAATTCCAAACAGAAATCGTGAATGCTGCATCTGAACTACTTGCTTATGCATAAATTAAAAAAAAATCGACAACCTATTTTACAAATAAACACATTAGTGCACATATGTTTATATATTTATGTATAGAAAACTAAAATTGAATAGTTGACAAACCGCGAAGGATGAAAACAAAATCACATACATAACACAATGACACGAATAATATTTCTTTTTTTAATGACAAAAATAGGATAATACTTATTTTATACATTTGCTAAAAGTGATGGATTATAAACAGTGAAGAGAAGGATACTTAAATGTGGGTGAGGATGCGTGCAGTGAGATTTAAGCATAATATGTGGATATAAAATTTCCTTGAAATAGAGAGCAGCAGGGAAGGTACAGGGTGGTCAAGGGACGGCCTCAAGGCAAGTAAAAATAAGGGCATTACTTATATCAAGATATTTTGATTGTCAAGAAATACACGAATGAAAAAGTTTATATGAACTGAAAACATAATATTTGTCTGTTGGTAGGTTTTTCATGGGAGATTTTGTTGTCTCAATTCCATTTTTTTAATATATTCTATCAGTTTTATGCTATCACACACAGACACGCACACACACATCTCTCTCTCTCCCTCTCTCTCTCTCTCTCTCTATATATATATATATAATTATATATATATATTTAAAGTGATGGTTGTGTAGTTTCAACGAGAGAAAAAATGTATATTTAAAAGAGTGTAGCCGTCAACAATTGTGGGGGTTTTTCAGCCTTTTATCATATTTTTATTTTAAAATATTTTTATAACGCGTTTCAAGCTTTGTTTCGCTCTCATCAGATATTTTCATAAAAAGTTTTTGTTTTTTAAATGAGAGTTTGAACTGTTATTTTTACATCTTCTGATACTAAACGTGTTCTTGAATACAATTTTTGTGACTCCTTTTTTGTGTCCTGATTGAGTTTGGATGAAGTAAGAATGCGTTTTAGGTTTTTGGGTTGGCGTTTGCTTTTTATGATTTTTGTTGTTTTAAGGAAGTTGTTTCGTTTGCTGTTTTGGTTAAGTAGTACGAGGTGTTTCGTTATCTCTGTGGAAAGCTCTAGGTTGTTTGTGTTGTGTGTGGAGACGTATGTTAGGATTTGTTCTTTTTTTCGTCCCTTAGGGGTTCTCAAATCTTCTACTGGTATATTTATCACAAGTTGGATCCCTTTGTCTATAAGTTGTGGTGGGTATTTTCTTTTTCTTAGATGTATTCGTAGTTCCTTGTGTCGGATTGTCCGAAGGTTTTTGTCCGTGATTATGGTACAGATTCTACGTGCTAGGGTGTAGGGAATTGCTTTTATGCAGCTTTTAGGGTGGTGACTTTTAAAGTGTAGGTATTGTTTGGTGTCTGTAGGTTTGCGGTAAATGTTTGTGATAATGTTATTGTCTTTAATCTTTATCAGTATATCTAGGAATGGTAATTCTGTAGAGCTTTGTTCTATGGTGAATTTAATTTTTGGGTGTAGGTTCTTGAGTATGGTGTGTAAGTCTGTGATGTCTCCCCATGTGGGTTTCCATCGGATGAAGCAGTCACCAAGGAATCTTTTCTAGGATTCTATAAACAGTTTTTAGTGATGTGGCCAAATTTTTGTTCTATCTGTTCATATAAGTTTCTTCTAGGTAGGGTAATGCAAGGGTTTCGTAAGTCGGTGCCATTTTCGTCCCCATTACTGTACCTAGTGTTTGAATGTAGTTGGCATTGTTTTATTGGAAGGAATTATTATTTAGGAGTATGTCTATACTATCGATAATGAATTGCTTTGTGAATCTAGGATGTAGTGTTTGTGCGTGTCTGTTGATCCAAAATGTTATTGCTTCTTTTCCTAATTAATGGGGTATATTACTATATAAACTGCTAACGTCAAATGTAACTAATAGTGTCCCAATTTCTACTGTATGTGGTAAGGTAGTAAGAAAGTGAATGTCGTCCCTTATGATCTGTGAAAGGTTGTAACAAGATGTTTGTAAGTTGCTAAGTCTTCTTGTCGGACAGGCTGGTCCTGCTACAATGGGTCTAAATGTAAGGTCACTAGGGTTTGGGCGCTAATATATTCTGATTTTTGTGTATCGATGGCAAGTTTTATTACGTCAAATTTGTGTATTTTGGGCAGTCCGTAGAAGTTGTTGTTGATGGCTGCACTCTTAAATATATATATATATATATATATATATATATATATATATATATATATAGGAAGTTACAAATATATATGGCGTTTAAGCTACACTGAATATTCCACGTTTCTTCCACTCTAGGATTCTTCAGGCTTATGCGAGATTTTGTGATTATATCGTGTTTTTATATACGCACCTACTATTGAGTTTTTTGTTAGCCAATCAGCTTTCTAGGATCCACCGCGCTCTTCCTAATCAGCCAATGAACAGGCACTTACAGCACAAAGGCCTATTTGACCCCCAGTTGACTGGTTCCTTTGTGTGTGCTATTTAGCCTAGATATCTAGTGGCTTGACCTGTTTTAAATCTATGAAACTTTCTTTATTTATATGTTAATTTACATATATATATGTGTGTGTGTGTATGCGTGTATGTATATATACATACATATATATGTGTGATAGTTTATGTATATGCATGTTTATTTATTTGTTTATTTATTTTCTATTCTTTATGTTAGTTTTAAAATAATTTTGTATCTTTATTCTAGAGTAAATTTTATCCTGTGAACAATTGTTCGCTATTTCTCTGCTACAGTTTAATAACGTTGGGGTTCCTAAAATTATAGGATAGCAAATTTTTCATGAGGGCATTATCTACATGGATCGTCTAGGTCTCTACATATGTTTGCTTGTCTTATAATTTTCCATTCGATTAACGGCGAACGCCCGCTTTCCTCGAGTTCCCAGTATTTATTTGCTAGCGTTGTTTTCAAACGGTGTTTTTTATTATTGAATGTACTTTTGTGGTCATAATATCGAGTTTTGAAATCTAAGGAAGTCATACCTACGTAATATTTCTTGTTATTCGGGTTTTCCTTCGCAAATATTGTGGCCTGGTAAACTACGCTTTTGGTTAGACATTTATTTCGAAGTGGGCAAAGTGTGCGGTATCCACAATTGCATTTATCTTGTTCGTTATTAGTATTTTTATTTTTATTTCTAGTATGGTTGTTGTTGTCCATAGTTGGTTTCTTCTTCTTCTTCTTCTTCTTCTTCTTCTTCTTATTATTATTATTATTATTATTATTATTATTATTATTATTATTATTATTTCTACTAGTAATATATGTGTAATTTGTGTTAGGTTTATTTTTGTCACAGTGCCCACTTTTTATTTTTTATTTTGTTGTTGTTTTCATTGCTTTTATTTAATATTTTGTTATTATGTGCTTTAATTATCATCTCTAAATTTTCACAGCACCTGTAGTATAACTTTAAGGTATTTTTATTGAAAATTTTGTGGAAGGGGTTGGTTGTGGGAATGTGCTTTTTGATAAGATCTATAAATTTCTTGCCAAGTTTTGTTTTTAACATTTGATTGTATGGGGCCGTATACCAGAGTATATCTCTTTTTCTTCTATTTTTAATTTTATTATAGTCATTGGTGTTTTGTTACTTATATTTGATATCAATATTTTTGTATCCACTATTTTTTAGGGCTGCTTCATATTATTGGTTGACCTGTTAAATGTATTTTCATCGCTTGAGTTATTGCTGAGTGTACTTACGATCGAGTTAGGAATCTGCTTTAGAATTAGTGGTGGGTGATTGGACTTAAGGTTTACGTATATTGGATTAGCGTTATCTTTTAAGTAAGGCTCATATGTGTTTTTATGTAAATTTAACGTGACGTCCAGGAAATTTGTTATTTTTATGTTAGCTAATACCTCTACTGTTAGGCCTAGTTTTTTCATTTCCTTGTGTATGATTTTCTAAAAGTTTTCTCCCTTGACTTTGTTGGAGTCTTTTATTATAGCTAGTCCATCATCTCTATATAGGCTGATATACGTAATATCAAATATGCTTGTGAGGGTATATAGAATGAATAATCCCACAAGATCTAATGCCTCTGCAGAATCCCTGGCACCCATCGCCAAATCAAACGAATTTGTCATTTTAGTTTTTATCCATTGGTTATTGTTATTTATTAGAACGGATTTTCTACATTTTTTAAAGATGTCGATTTCTTCCGAGGATATATCAGTATATGGCTCGGCAAATTCTTGGGCAATGTTGAAAAGTTCTTCGGGTATCGAGGGATATAAGTCTATGATGTCGAACTGTATAAACGTACATTTATTTTTGTTTTCTATATTTTAAACCAAGTGATTTCTTCGGTAGTATTTGCCCACTCGTTTAATTCTAGGTCTTGTTTGATTTGTTTGTTTACTCTAGAAAGTATTGATTTGCTAATTCTACTAATTTCTGGTTTAGTTGTGTTTATCAAGCGGGTGCTGGATTTATTATTGAAGAAGAACTAGCTCTACCTACGTATTGAGCACTGTTGAAGTAAATACTTAAAGTTTACGCATAAATTTTTACCTTCGTATATAATTTCTATGTGAATAAATGAAGCAGTAATATATATATGCATATATATATATATATATATATATATATATATATGATCTTGCTTGTATATTTGAGGAAAAGTCTCTAAAAATTTCAGTGTTAATTGTTGATCTAAAGACGTTAAACTTGATATATAAGGAAATTGGACTCGTGAAAGACATTCGCTTTATGTTTTATCCGGAAAAAATAGGTGATAAGTTGTTAAAATGAAAAAAATTGGAACTTAAAAGGCGTAAGTAGACGTAATGTTTTCTTCTACGCATACGCAAATCTACATTTATATATTTTACAACGTCATTATTTCAGAAACAATGACGAATAATGTTGGAGATCTATGTTTTGGTTTCGATTCTACTTGATGGCAATCAATTCATATATATATATATTTTTTTAACTTTTAAAATCACTAATATACAGTGGGTACAATACTCAATATAGTATGGACATTTTAATAATAAACATGAAATATGCATAAATTGATATATAATATTTAAACGTATTTTACCACCAGGCCAAGTCGGGCTGTTACTTAGGTACACCAATAAAAAGTAACTCTCTAATTATAAATACAATATCTGCATAAATTAAAATAATATGCAAGCTAATACTACAACTTGGATATGCCGAGTGGAACGCTAGTATATACATAATAATAAGAATAAACAAAAAACGGATCCTCTGTTTACTTTTTGGCAATGGTCTGGTTGCTTTCTTTTATTTCATTCTTTTGTTCTCGCACTTCAGCAGCGATGTTACTGACAAAGGAGAAGTATCGCTGTTATCTGAGTAGCGAGATATTTTTAATGCACATCATTGGTTTCTTTTTTAAATTAAATTTGTATTTTTAAGCTCAGTACATCAAGTGCTTCATGCCATGTCTGAAGCAACATTAACTCAAAACTAAACTGTTTAACATTTACGAAACAAGTATGGTACCATTAAAACGAGGGATCTTTTGTGTGTCAGAATTTATTGTTCTACATAGCAACCACTATTCTTAATGCATTTTTGCCGGCCCCATTTGATGCCTCGGTTGTAAAAGTCCGATGCACGTTATGTCACTCATAGCGGTCGTGGCTTTAGAACTGAAGAACCGGTCACCTTACTATGCTGACGTCAGCTGCATCGGCGTTTTAAACGTTCGACGATGAATGCTTATTAGTTTATATTTTTTTTCTGAATGGGAGAATTCAATGACACATCTTTGCGCCTGACGCACGTCCATAACAAGAGTTGTTTTCTTAGAATCTCAAACCGTTAGCATCTATAACAGAGAGACCATATTTTAAGGTCATGAATGCACAATTTTAATTAGCATAACAATGTAACTTGAAATACCCTCTGATTAATACAGATGGAATAATGAAATAAACATTACTTTTTGAACCTCCATATATATATATATATATATATATATATATATATATATATATATATATACTAGACTACCTGTGACCCGTTGGGTCAGTATGTTATATTAGCTATGGAATTCATGTATGAACGTGACACTTGTGACGTAAAGAAAATATTTTCTTTTGACATAACAGAAACATTTCTATGAAAGTATATAAAAATGAAAAAAGAATATAGATAGATTTCTATGAGTCATTCTGTTTATTATAATTGATTATTTTGGAAAAAGAAAATTTACAGTTACTGAATTATTAGCGGTTGGACATGCTTATAGGTAAAGGTGCACTGAACAGATATCATAACACTTATTATAGTTTAATTCACATTTTGATATATCTTTTTTAAAATGAAATTGTTAGTTGAAAGTACAGAACAATAAAAAAAACACTCTCCCCATGTTAATAATGGTTTTTAAATAGTTTTGGGATAAGATGGGAGATTATGTTTCCAAAATAAACAATCATAAAAAGTATTGATGGAAAGAGCGTGTATTTATGCAGTTATTTTACCGATTTGGGACGCAAGAAACGTATGATGGTGTTGTATTTTAATGAACGTTTTATGGGCGAAAACGGTTTTTTGTATTTGTAACGGAAAATTAAAAAAAAATGTTTTCGGATTTATTTATTTATGTTAAGAGTGTAGATAAAAAGAGGTTCTAATTGAATTAAAAAACGGAAAAGCAAATGTAAAAATAAAAAAGGAAGGCCGTGGGTAAATCACCGTTGTAAAATGATCTTATGGTTGTCAACGAGTTAAAGTAGTTTTATTTGTAAAAAAAAATGTGTTAAACTAAACGTAATACAGAAATGAACGATATAAAAAAAAAGCAGAAAGTATTAAAAATGTTTATTTGGATTATTTAAACGATAAAAAAGAACAATTGAAACGCTGAAAATGTACACAGTAAAACAATACGTTTCATGTTTGCGTTAATTATTTGTAACGAAATAAAAAGTGTAAAAAAAAAACATATTTCCGGATTAATGGCATCCGGACGGTTTACTCAAACATGGAAAAATCTTTCCTAATCGTGTAAAATTACCTATTTTTCCGAATAATCGCTCAATAATCGAAAATTAATCATAATTTTCCTACGAATCGAATGCCGACGACAGGAGATTATGTTTAAAAAAAAAGAATTACAAAAAGTATTGATGGAAAGAATGTGTGTTTATGCAGTTATTTTACCGATTTGGGGCGTCAGAAACGTATTATGGTGTATTTAATGAACGTGTTATGGGCGAAATGGTTTTTTTGTATTTGTAACCAAAAATTACAAAATAAAATGTTTTCGGATTTATTTATTTATATTAAGAGTGTAGATTAAAAAGGTTCTAAGTTCATTAAAAGATGGAGAAGAAAACGTAAAAAAAGGAAGGAAGGCCCTGGGTAAAATCGCCGTCGTAAAATGCTCTTGTGGCTTACAATGGGTTAAATTAGATTATTTGTAAAAAAAAGAGTTAAAATAACTTAAACGTTATACAGAAATGAATGATGTAAAAAAGCAGACAGTATTAACAATTGTTTATTTGGATTATTTAAACGCGAAAAAAAGAAAGAATCATTGGGACGCTGAAAACGTACACAGTAAAACAATACGTTTTATGGTTGGGTTGATTATTCCGGGTTAATGGCATTCGGACGGATCACTCTAACATGAAAACAGATCCTCCTTATTCGTGTAAAGTTACCTATTTTTCAGAATAATCGCTCAAAATCGAAAATTAAACATGATTTTCCTAAGAATCGAACGCCGACGAAAGTCATTTAGCAGCAAAAATGCACATGAACCTAGCGATGAGAAATATAAGAATGAAAAACCCATATTGGAATCCTTCAACCAAATTACAGAAACTTAAAATCTAAAAAGAATAAAAATAATTAATAAAACCTGAAGCAAAATAATAAAACCTAAATAAATAAAATAAAACTAATATTGAAACAGATTAGTAAATATGTCAACAAAGTCACCATTCTCACACAACAATTTTGTATCTGGAAATGTAAACAAAAAATAAGAAGGAAATAAGGAAGTTAGGAAGGAAAAGGGACGTATAGAGAGTAGTAGTATTACTACTACTACTACTAGTAGTAGTATTCGAAATAATAACGTTAATATTTCAGTGCACGCATCAAAATCTGCAAAAGAAGCGATTTGTGTTTATTTGTTTACGTTGTTATGGGTTAATGTTTATGCGCGCATGCGCAACCGGATGTAGTAAAACGGAATGTGGATTACATCACTCGTTACGAGGCCATTTGAGTTTTATAATTATCTATCTATATATATATATATAAATTATATATTATATATAATCATTCTTACGCTGAACTTTCTCTCTTTTTACCACCACACACACACACACACACACACACACACACACACACACACACATGTATACTGTATATTTTTTATTTTAGTAATAATTTTTCTTCCCCATATATATATATATATATATATATATATATATATAGAGAGAGAGAGAGAGAGAGAGAGAGAGAGATTATTTCAAAAAATACAAAACAGCAAACAGCAATTTACTTAGTAAAAAGAAATGTGTTTTTCCCAAAGAAATTAACTGCTGCCATTCTAACTGTAACAAAATCAGCGAATCTCTGCTTCTGATGACCTTAAAAAAGTTCTTTTAGGATATAATCCAGTCATTTCTTTAAAATTTTGCTATAAAATAGCATTTTATTCTTTCTTCCCTACGAAATCTATTTTTAAGATATTTTTCTCCTTGGGTGTCACAGCTTACCGAGGCCCGAAGGCCACTCGAGCATGAGGATGAATATGTGTAAAGTTGTTGTGAAGAAATCATTAATGATGTAAATTGGGTGGAATGTGTTGATTTATGAAGACGAACTAACAGAAACTTGTTTACATTAGATTTTAAGAATACCATGTTGTATTCAGCTGGGAAGCAAGCCAACGGAATAGTGTTCTAAATGCGGGCAGTTCTAGGAAATAATTTTAGATCATGAAATCTGCGTCTACATTTAAGCACAGGCAGGGAGTGATGAAAATCATATATAGTGGTTTTAGCAAGTCGAGTGTTTTTATGAAAGTTTGGGAAGCGGACACCATAGATAGGAGTTCAGACGAGCACTTTCCATGAAACTAGCGATAGAGGAGAGACATGGTGGCGACGTCTCTTCTGTGTGAAAGAAGTTGCAGTGCGGGGGAGAAAAAAGGGCATCACCTACTAGGTTTCAAAACCAATTTTGAACTCGATAGGCGTGCCGAGCAGCTCCTGCTCAAATGTGGCAACAGTACTTCATTTTAGAATGTATTTGGCTCGTATACAGATAGAGGATCGCATCAAGAGTGAAATATTTACTGAAGTGGTAGATTGAATCCACAATTCTTCAAGCGATCTTAGCAACCGATTTGATGTATGTGTTCCATTTCAGATCAGGAGTGAATGTCAATCCCAGAAGCTTGTCAAGACACGCACGCACGCACACACACACACACACACACACACACACACACACACACACACACACACACACACACTTATTAAAGCAAGATGCATTAATGTCGATTGGGGCATGGTGGGGATCAGAGCGATTATAAAGAATAGAGTGGAGTTTGGTTTTCGATTCATTGAAATCAACCAACCACATTTTTCCCATTGCAAGATCAATTCAAGATCAGAAGAGAGAAAATCAGAAAAATCTTTGTCATTGCTGGGTCTTTGAAGTGTCGCTATAGATTGTTGTGTCATCTGCGTAAATATCTACGAATGACCTAAGAATGTGATTTGGGAGTTCATTGATGAAGATAAGGAAGAGGGTTTGGCTCCTGATTGAACCCTGAGGGATACCAGCGTTAATACAGTTCCTGATTTCTACCCATCAACGACTACTGTTATAAGCCTGTCTAAGAGAAAGGATTTTATAACTGAGAGGACATCTCCAGCTATTTCATAGCTGGCGATCGTGTGAGGTATGTTTTATGCCACATTTTATCAAAAGCTTTTGATATGTCAAGAGCTATTGCTTTAGAAACAAAGTCCAAGTGGAGCGATTCACTAATGATGTGTAATATAACAGTTAGTGCATCAGCTGTGGATCTCGCAGAACGAAAACCATATCGTATGTCAATGAACAGGTTATTTTGCCGAGGTGGTTGACAACGTCTCTGTTTATCACCGATTCCAGCAACTTACTCACGATTCACAGGAGACTGGTTGATCTGCACTGAAAGAATTTTTAAATACAGGTCAGACTGATGAAGATGAGGTGTTAGGAAGCATTTCTCTTTAAAACAACGTTTAAACAGCTTTGTAAGTATGGGGGATAGTTCCGGTTAAAGGTTTTTGCATACTACTACTGGAATGTCGTCTGGACCAGTTGCCTTACTAGAAGCAAGGTTTATGATAAGCTTTACAGCATTACATACATAATAAAGTAGTTGTTGAAGTCTGTTTCAACACAAAAGCAAACCATGTGGATACATGCAATTAGAAGGGATAATTTTATCACGCAAAGTTTAGCAAAGAAAGTGGCGTTATTTTTTATTTTAATTAAAGCGTAAATACATCACATGTTTGTCGAGGAGAAAAAAATCTATAAATTTTAGCCGAGTGGAATAGTTATAACTTCATTTGTTTCGTTGAAATATATTTGAACCCTTTTTTTTTTGTTTGTTTGTGTGTTATCACTCTACAGTTTAAAAAAAAACGTACGTGAGTAAAATATGAATTAATTGTAGCAAGAAATTTTCTATCCATTAGAGAAAGACTAAAGTTTTGATAGTTGTTTATTTTATTTTTGAAATATGTAAACTATATAATCTGGCATTTGCATTTTTCAGCTTTCTTTTTCTTTTATTAATGAAATATATAATATTTAAAGGTGGAAAAAAATACGTAACCAATATAATAATTAATTATACAAAAAAAATCACTATAAATCAGAGAAAAACGGAAAAGAAATGGTATTTAAACTTCTAAATATATACACTATGCCTATACTACAGTAGGACCCCAGGATACCGTAGCCCTAGGATACATTTTTTTCAGGTTACAATGTTGAATACAATGTTATTCCAACCCCATGTCACAGTATCTGCCCCGCCTTACAGTGTCATTTACTTTTTTATTTAATTATATACATGTATATTATATAATATATATTTTATTACTAATTTTTAATGCTGTACACCGGAGTTCTACTGTATATGCGTACATATAATATATGTATGCATATACTATATGCATATATATATACATATATATATATATATACCGTATGTATCTATATACTATATAAATACTATATGTACTATATGTATACATATATTTACAATATATATACGATATATTTACGTATATATCCTGTATGTATACATAAATATACTATATATAAGATATGTATACGTATATGTATACGTATATGTATACGTATATGTATACGTATATGTATACGTATATGCATATTGTATATATACTATATGTATTAGTAGATATACTATATGTATAAATACATATACTATATATGTTATATGTTTACATATATATATGCTATATGTATATATATATACTATATATATGTAGTATATGTATACATATATTTACTATATATATATATACTATTTGTATACATATATACTACAAATATATGTATAAGATGCATACATATATACCGTGTATATATATATATATATATACAATATGCATATATATACAGCATGTATATATATAATATGCATATATACAATATATATATATATGTATACAATATATATATACAATACATAGATATATACAATATGTATTTACTGATGATGCGTATGAAATATATATATATATATATGAAATATGTGTATATACTCATACATATATATGTGTGTATATATACAATATGTAAAGATACGTATATAGATATATATTTATATAATATATGAACATATATAATACATCTACACATATATAATATGTGTATATATATGCATACATATATATGTGTATATATATATATATTCATATATAATCCTTTAAATTTGGGTTTTTGTGCATTGATATTTATATTAAAAACACTTTTTTAATCGATATATAAAATAATACAACTTTGTTTTACATGAGTCGTGGAATTGCATTTACAAGCAAAAATCTTGCTAATTTGCATATTCTTTTAAGCATTCATTTTAATTATTTCTTTTTAGTGTGTATATATATATATAATGTTTTCTTATTGGATGAACATATTTAGTTAACTATTACGTGTAATTATATTCATGCAGATATTCTACATGATTTGTATATACGTAATATTTGTGTAAAAATGTTATAAACAAAAACGTCTTTTTATAAATGTTTTTATATATTTGTTTCCAAATGTTTCTTTCCAATCCCACCTGTCGGTCATTTGTCTACAGAAATGAAACTTTGAAACTTAATACATAGGATATTCAAATTCATGCTGAACTTTATATTCATGCTTTGGCCGGGGAAAATTTTTGCAAATATGTGAAAATTTAAAAAAATGATCTTTGCCTGGTGAAGGTTGACCGACGACATTACGAATATGCATGCGTAACAAAATAGTTATTGGTTCATGTTTTAATTTTAAGCCTTGCAACATATGTCTTAATTGGTGAGGCATAAATGTCAAAACGTTTTAGGTTCGATTCTCGGTGGTGGCACACGAGGCATTTTTAAAAAAATCGTTACTATATATTGGGTCTAATATAATATAATAATGAATACGAAATCTTCATTACTAAAACAATCATGTTTAACCGCATTTTACGACCGGGCAATACCGGGCGGCCTGCCACTATATATATATATATATATATATATATATATATATATATATATATATATATATATATATATACAATATGTATGCAAGACATAAATTGCTTATTTTTTGTATTTATTTAAATAAATATGTACAAATTAATTTTAAATTATTTACTATAAAAATAATAAACGAATCATAGTCTTTGGAATTTATGATAAATCGCAATGTTTATCTTTTAGCGGAGGGGCATTCATATTGAATAAAGTTAAATTCAAGTGTACATATATTTTTCTTTTTTCTATATATTAAAATAAAGTTGTTCACCCTATTTCAAAAACTGTGACTCATTATCAACAATCTCACTGCTTGACAAATCTCACAGGTTTTGCTAATTATGAGTGACGTAATTTTTCAGTTAGCAGACCTTGTCTCTCGCTGGTTGTGCCGGATCTCTTACTTTTCAACATTCATTAATTTAAAAATTATTTGTTATCGATCCCGACACTTTGAATAAAAATGATGTTGATGTATATTGATGATTTGCCATATTCCGGACAGAAGAACTTGGTACAGTAGAATCAAGTAAACGTTTAATTTTAATACATACCAAACTAATTTTCTCTCTTTTCACTACCAATGCTCAGATTATCGTTTTACCGCAACAAGAGCAAATGTGGAAGCGCCATGTTTTGAGAAGTTTTTAGAACTTATATTCAATCTATAAATATAATGGAAGACTTATATCAATTTATGCTAGGGTTATTGAAAAATGGCTGGATAGTTCTACTGCCCAGAAAGTGCATTAATCCAGATGCATTTTTCTGCCGACATTAGTAATATGGTTTTGATGCAATTATGCTGGTATATTTAGGAGAGTCTCGCCCAGGGCATCGTTTCTTGAGTTGACAGAGTAAAAACAAACGAGACGTAATCAAGTGGGGAATGACCTCTTTCTGCTTGGTGGAACTACAACCTCTGGTGTCTCCTTGCAGAACATTTACAGCAAGAATCGCCTCTTTTCTTCCATGGGAATAGAATTATATGAACCAGGTTTCTCTCCTATAAGTTCCCTTATTAAGGTGAATGTTTATGAGCGAATATTTCCAACAACTAACTACTCAATGGAATAAACTATGCTTCAAGGGATGTACTATTGAGCATTTTGCAACAATTACATTATTGTATACATCTCAACGCGCAACGATATTTTCTAAGTGCTCTCTATTAAAGCATGAGACTAAAGAGAGCTTGTAAATGGGCTGTTTATACCGAACAAAAAATATACATACTTAACAATATCCCATATCTCTACGAATCCACAATTTGGCAATACATAGAATATTGTTGCCACATCTTAGCCGGTACATAAAACACTAATTGAATTGGGCCCCAAAAGAGCATCTAATCTAAGAAACTTCAACCTTCTACTCCATCGCTACAATAAAGCATTCGTGTGTTTGTTTTACACGTCCTTAAATAGAATGTGCTCCGATAAACCACAGCACTGGTGCTCCCTCTGCGTTACTAGTAGGATTAAACTCGAAAAGCAGAAAAATCATACGCTTTCATAATAGTCGTCCTCTGATGTCAGAGAACATTTTACTCGGAATTTTCCTTCCCTCGGACAGCTAGACTATGTCATTCCCTCTCTGTATCCTGCACTGATATGCAAAAACTTAGGAGTAATGTGAACTGGCATTTTGCTGCTCGAATCCCCTTTACTTAGAATTTCTTTTAAGCATGGTCTCTAATTCACAGAACCCCCTTACGCCTCAGTGGCAAATTATTTTCTTTAAATAATAACAAAATAAAGAATAACAAAATAATAAATTGTGGATCCGAAAAAAATGTTTTCCTGAGAAAGCCAGACATTATTGACGATTTATTGGTTAGGAAAATCATTACTGTTTCACTTAACCACAGACTAATGATTCGCAATATCAAGACGTGAATCTGGTTCGAATTTATTGGGATGCGGATTATCTATAATCTGGGATTATCTTTGCCGATTGATCAATTCTAATTGAAACATGGTAGATCGTGACATAAAATCAATTGCATTATTTTCTAATTAAACTTCAAATATATTATTTAGCATCGTTTGTTCGATATTTATTGCCGCTTAAAGACATGAATCTCTTGAGGAATAGACTCAAAATTGTTTTATTTTTACTTTCATAAAATCAGATATCCACAGACACGTGCATTGTCAAGATTCATCCCTTCGATTCGTTTAATTAGCGATGATAATGCTTTTTCGATCTTAAGTTTGTCAGATAAATAAAATGATATTTCGAGTTTAAACAAGATAGTAAAATGAAAATGCTATTTTAGAATTGAGCGTGGTAGACCAATAAAAATGTTATTTAAAACTTAAGCGAGACAAACCAATTAAAATAGTATTTCAAACCTAAGTTAAACACAACAATGAAAATGGTATTTCGAACTTAAGCGAGACAGACTAATGAAAATAGTATTTCGAACGTAAGCAAAACACAGAAATGAAAATGGTATTTCGAACCTGAGCAAAACACAGAAATGAAAATGGTATTGCGAACCTAAGCAAAAACAAACTAATGAAATCAGTAATTCGAACTTGAATAAATCAGATCAATAAAAATGTTATTTCTAGTTTCAGATAAAAGATATAGTACGTGGATTATATTTTTAAGTGTATGCTATGTCGCACTCCTGCGCGTACACCTTCGTTCTCACATCCATGTGCAATATTCAGTTGCAGGGATCTACTACATAACGGATTATGATGGATAAGTTGCTGTTCTCATCAGCTGATATGACTATTGACTTCATTAGATTCTTCAGCCTAAGAAACCTTTCGGATTTTGACGTCGAATGGCTCTTTATCGGTCAACTGTGTCTCCCAGATACTTGCATCCCCACGAACATCTTATCTTATTTTATTTCTTTGATAACTTTTCATTTTTAAGACGATACATAGTTTCTTTCTTATTCTTTATTAACATGAAAAAACAAAATAAATACCGATCTTATTTTGTTGTAATTTTATAGTCATCCAAGCTAGAGGTAAAACAAGGACTCACTTGATCCTATTTAATTAACGGATTGTTTATTCTACGAATTATTCTACGAATTATAATAAAATTAGCAATCAGACAAACGAAACTAATCAAAATGAGTTTCAAGAACAAAAAATGCAAACAAAAAAAAACAAGAGATCGCCGAGAAAACTATTTCCGTATTACACTTAGAACCTGACTCTAAAAGCAGAATTTGACCAGATAAATTTCGTTCATTTCCTTGTAAAAATATATTTGTTTTACTTGAAAATGTTGCTGATATTTTGAAAATGAATTAAATTTCGGGCAACATACTTAAGAAGATATTATTTAAACATTGGAATTGTTACTAGTTTCCTTATTAGGAAGTTAGAAATAAATCTATTTATAAAAGTGTGAATGTGTGGAGGAAACTTAGCAACCTATATATTAAAAGAATGTTTAGTCTACAGACTTGACATTTGGTATATAGGGTATTCAGAAACGTAGAAAAATTTGAATTGGTTTTCATCCAAAAAACAAATGCTAAGGGGTCAAAATTGAAAATTGGTATTTGGTGTTCATCGGATTTTACCTATTTTTTAACTGTTTCGCGAGGTTTGAAAGCACTTTATGAAGATCGTATCAAGCTGGCTTGATTATTATATTACTTGAGTTACTATAGTTAGGTTTTGGTTTAAATCTCAACTCAGGTAAGTTTTTTTACTTACAAGAAGTGAATTGTTTAGAAAAAAAACCCTAATACATGTCTCAGTGTCTTTTCGTATATTTTACGTCATTCTTTTAAGAAAGAAACGTAACTTTTAATAACGGGCAACGCTGGATACATCATCTGGTTTTCTATAAGTAATAAAAGGGTGTTTTACCTTTTCAGACCATTAAAAATGATACAAATGTGCGTATATAGAAATTGAATTACTGACATAATTCCATGTTTTGATGAATATTTTAGACACATACCTTGACAGATATTGATACAAACACTGGCGAAGCATCATTTTTCTCTCATTTCTAACAGATGGTTACACACTAGTAAAAGTAGATATTCGGTATAACAGACAGCCAAATGATATACATACAATCTTGTTCTATTTCATTAATCGTAATGAAATATTGGTCTTTTTGATAGTAACACGAAAGCGTTTTATATCTCTATAAAACAAACTGTAACGATTTTGTAAGGTATTTTCCCCTTTCCAGATAAACAAGACGTGAATGTATTAAATAGTGGAATGAGAAATGGTAAGAGGAGAGGAAGACGATCATATAAAAAATATGTCAACTCATAAATAGTCGTCTGTCTCATTAGTCACCATACTAACCAGACTTTTGAATGGATAACGAGATGGTAAAACCGCATGTATACGTTTTCCCTCAATAACAATTTCATAGCTTATCTATAAAATGACGTTAATTTACATAAAATAGAAAAAATACATTAGTTACTTTGTAACTATTTTGGTGTAGCCGGAAAAGAGCTATTAATTTATTTTTACAATTTGTTAAAGTACAGATCTATATAGTAATGTATATTCTATATAGTAATGTATAACATACAATACTTGGCATAACGTTCTTTCCTGGTGCGTAGGTAATTCTGCCAAATATAATAAAACCAATTTCATATTGCAGTAAATATACTAAAACAATTATTATATGTACTAGAACAAATATGTCTTACGAATATGTACTACACTACCGTCACAAGGAAGTATCGTCTTATGAAAATAAAATTAACCATACAAAACCCTAATTGGGAAGGGAATACTTGGTTGGACTGTCTCATGACCACCTAACATACGATACACTAATTCTAAAAAAAAAGGACAAGGTAATCCAAAGATGAAAGATATCATTACAACAAAACAGATGCAACAAACCTCCTAAAAAGGAGGTAATGCCTAGAAAAATAGCCTCATGCTAAATGAAACTATACTGTATTATTTTACTAGAAAATGGTAATGCGCGGAGGAGAATGATCGCATGAGAACAGAACGAATACAACAACATTTTCCCAGACATATAAATTGAACTATGTACATTAGTTTGAAATTGTATTATAAATTGGATTAAATATAACGAAATAGTACAGACGAGACTTGCTTATTTGGAAGATCAATTAAAACATAAGTAATGCAGGTATACATGTAATTCTTTGAACTGCAACTAGTACAACATTTAAATGTTTTTTTTTACCAGGTTTAAAGATGATATCAGTAAGATGGTGTCCATTTTCCATTAATCGAACTCTGAAGTTTCGGTCAACTCTTTCGAGCATATCGATGAGTATGTTGTTTTGCAGGTAAGCCAAGGTGCTAGTACGATCGTTGCAAACAATTGATTTCTGATATCCCCATAAAATTCTCATATGGTGATAAATCGGGGACCGTGCTGGCAAATGCAGATCGTCCATCGAGGAGATGAGGTGTCATTGACGCGCGCAGTGTGTGCGCTGTGGAACCGTCGTTCTGGAACCACACATTTTCCGCACTTATCTGGTTCAGTGTTGGCAGTAAACAACCACTGATCGTGTTTACATAACGGTCAGATGCGACTAATACAGCCTGTTTGTTTTCTTAAAAACTCATGAGGCAATTATGCCAAATCGCGATAGTATACACCAAACAGTTATACGTAGTGCGTGTAGAGGACGTTGATGAAGTTCTCTGGTGTGTCAAGACTTCAGTAAAGCATATTTTTCTTATTTACAGATCCCGAAATATGGAATTGAGCCTCATCAGTGAAATAAACAAGTCGGGCAGGTCGCAAAGCGCCTCACATGCATTTTCATGAGCAATACAATCGCGTGGATTAAGTTCCAGCACCATAACCAATTTGGAAGGATGAAATTTTAATTCTTCATTTAGAATTCGTCTCACAGAATGAGAAGACAATCCAAGAGAAGATGCGTGTTAGCAGGCACGACGTCGGGGAGATCTCAAAACAGATTGTCTCAACGCGTCAATGTTTTGGGTGTGACGTTGCTGTTTGTGGGAGTCCAGGTTTTTTTTCTTTACATCACCCGTTTCCATGAAGTTGTTTATCCATGAAACAATCGAATGCCGGTCAGGAACACTACCAAATAGGCAATATTAGAATGTTTACTGAATGCAAGTTGCGTTGAGACGATTGGGCGACCGCTTGAAAAAATGCGTCAACAGCGAAAGTGCATCCCAACTTCGTCAACTCCATAATGCTCACTGGGGTTCCCGAAAAATAAAGAAAAATAAATAACGCACGTTAAGTACCTCACTTTAAGCCCCTCTTTCTCAAATAATCCCATCCCTACCATACTTGAAGCAACCATCGCTTTAGATTGCCAAATTTAAATAAGCGATTTGCTCTGCTTACCTGAGTACGATTTACTAGAAGAAATAGTATAATTAGGGTTTCAGAGAGAGAGAGAGAGAGAGAGTGAGAGAGAGAGAGAGAGAGAGAGAGATCAAATCTGCATTGGTAATAGATTATACCTACATATAATTCAGACTTCAGTGAAAATGTATCTTGAGAAGTACCTGAAACAGTCCCTGGAAGACACAAGCTGTCTGTTCCGTCTGCCTGCTTCCCACCGGACTACAACTTGGATGTCTTCAAGTCCAATGTTAACAAATTCCTAATGAACCGCCCCCTTAAGTAAACACTTCATCAAATCTCCACACTAACGTAATGTACTTGCAATAACCTTTATCCCTGAGTGGCTTCCGGGCCTTGATAAGTGGTGATCACTGTGTAAAAAAAAATTGAAATACAGATTGCAGCTATAAAGGGAACAACATCTATTCTAAAAAGAACCCTCGGATATAAACCCCAATCATAAGGAAATCAAGTGTTAGCTCCAGGAGGAGTTAGCTCCCTTGATCTTTTAAAAATTTATCAAGTAAAATAAATAAAAAAAGCATATAAAGTATATAGTCAACTTATTTAAGACCATGCTGTATTTACATAATATTCCGGGGTTTTTTTTGCTTCGAAAAAAGTAAACACACACCGAGAACAAATTCCATTACCATGCAATGTTTTCAATTTTAAAGAATAAAAAAAGTAACACGAAATTTTACCGCAAGACAAAAGCTCAGCCATGTTGATACTAACAAGTTAACACTAGACTTATATCTGCGCAGGTGAAATCGTTGAGGAAATATTACTGTATTCGAATCAATATATTGCTATTAGAATGTTTTCCTTGGACAAGTGCGAGTAATTCATGTCGCTCGAGGACATTAATGCCAGGCGACATTTTCTGACACGCATGCGTATAAATGTTGAGCCCATAATGGTATCTCGAAGTGAACAAGATTGACGCTGCTCTATTATTTGGGCGTATAAAAATTATTCATGGACACGACAGCGACGTGTTCTTTAATCCTGCCTGAAAAGAACAGTATTTGGTTCGACGTTATGCTACGCATCGCCGATAAAAATAAATTTATGAAAGAAGGAGGGAAAAGCTACGTTCGACAACTTATGAATATATATATATATATATATATATATATATACATATACATATATATATATATATATATATATATATAGCGGTTTGACTGGAATCTCAATCATGTGTAGTTACAGTGGTTGAGACTGAAAAGGTTTGGATAAGCAAAGTATGATATGTTTATCACATGTCAAAGTATAGAATATGAAAATTGGAAAGTAAAAAAAAAGAAAAAAAAAACAAAAACAGAAAGTTGGAAACAACCATGACTTATGAAGGGAGTAATATTTTGTCCTCTTCTGTCATGATAAGCTATTTACTTGGGAAATTTTTATGTAAGTTTTGCCAACCATTTAATAACAAACATTCCATTTAGATACTGTAGGTTTTGTAGATTATTACTTTGTTTCAAGCTAGTGTTTGAAGTGTGTTTCCTGTGCGACGTAGTTTAATGGAAGATCAGAAACTCTTAATAATTTCAAGTTTGCAATATCAGAAACGATCTTATGTTGAACATGTGACTTATGTATTTTAGAATATTATCTTTATATGTCACAAGCTATAAACAAATAGGTGTTGTCCGGGAATCTTAGTACACTATTCAGTGTTTTTAAGGCTCCTTTTTTGTGTTCTTTTATCAAAAAAATGATAGTTTTATTTCCTTAAACAAGTTATTTGACTGAAATGTAATATTTTCGTGGAATTACTTGATCATTAAATTATTTACTGAATAAAATTATCATAAAATTTTAACGTATTTTATTGCCGTCATGTTTAAAATACCTTTCTTTTTATTTTGCGACTTTGAATATTTAAATAAATAAGAAATTGCTAATAATTTAAATACTTTCAAGACCTTCGAGAAATAATTTGGTACGTGTTTATCATAATAAATGAAGCAATCTAATTGATTCTGTCTGCAGTAGAGACAGACACGCAAGAACGGAACTATCCAGATAAGAAAGAAAAGATTTATTTGAAAAAGAATAATGCTTAAATTAGTTTTTAAACTTTTGAGGTAGAATTGCAAAAAATGACACTGTGATATAAAGGAATCACTTAGATAAAGCTGGAGAAATTAGCCCAAATTATCGATGAAAAAAAGGAGGGAAGGATTTACACCGGGCAACAAAGAATTGTCGAAACAAAGTTAACCTAATAAACCATCTGCGAAGATAATAAAGATCGCAAGAATAAACAAAGAGGAAAGCGCATGAAGAATGAAATGTAGCGACAGAAAAAAGTTGGATTGCAGCAACTTTATGCAGATTTAAAGGAATAGTTTAGGGATGAAATCAGGAAAATCATCAGAAATAATAGAAGAAAAAAAAGAGGCCTTTTCCGGAATCATACAATAAGTAAAGGTGGAAAATTGGAATTCCCAAAGAAAGTAGTACAGTGGCATCTGAAACCAACGAATTGCGACTAAAAACAAGGACGATAAAATACACGATGTGGAAGAAAGCCAACGATCTCAGGCATAACGTTTGGTTTAAGTAATATTAAGCAAAGATTAATTGATGGCTTTGCCAAAAAGGGCATAAGCTAAGAGTTCATCTTATTGTATTAAGTATGAAAAAGAGGTTTGGAATTGTATTGGAGTTTACTCTGTCTTGGGAGGATAATTTTGCGATGGCAAAATTGGCTACTCAGATTATTTTCGCTTGTTTTACAGAATGAATTTTCGAACAGTTTTAGAATTACTTCGAATATAGCGTCTGTCGGTATCTGCTTCCATATTTTCTTTTGTCATAAACATTGTTATTTTGTTTTCGGATATTTAAGGAAAAAATTGTAATTTAAGTGGATTTTGACATATTACCTTTTCAAACGTCTTTTTGTTATAACGCAACAAAACAAAATAAAAATTGTTTCTTTTTCAGTCGAACGAATACAAAACAAATAAAGGAGTTGCGTAATTTTCTGCAATAAACGAACCCATCTTATTATTCTATATGATACGACTCCTACTTCTATTTTTTTTAGAATATACGGTAATATATTAACATAGAATCACTATGTTTAATCATCCACAAACAAAACACACTTATTCACGCTATATTTCAATTTCCTTTCGATGTTTTTTTTTTCATTCACTTTCAATAATAGCTACTATGGAGGAACCGAATAGAATGAATCTACTTCTTATTTCTCTTTTACTTTGCTTAATTTCGTAACACGTTAGAACGGGATTTTGTGGCACTTATACCATTCGGCTATAACATACACTGAATTACCTAATGTCAGGCGCCTATTTTTCCACATCTTTTTTATTCTTCTTAATTTCAGAACAGCTAAAATCAGAAAAAACTGTAACCTATTACGAACTTTTTTTATGTTTTGACGAAAAACATTCTTTGCTAGATTCACATACGGATATGCATGCATTATAGTTTTACGGTAAGTTTTGTTTACTAATTTGTGATGTGAAAGCATAGAATTGTTGCACAAAAACCCTTCCCTCCTCATGTAAAGAATAGGTTCTCTAAATAATTGCGTAATTATTTCCACCCGATACCGTCTTGGCAAAAGTGCAAAATTTTATCATATGCACTTCGTTAATTAATAAAAACTTTTTTTTTAAATAGGAGTCACCACTTATCAAGGCCCGGAGATCACTCGAGGATAAGGGTTATTAAGTGTACAGTAATCAATGGGATAGTATCGTAGAAATTGTTAGTATCATAGAAATTGTTAGGGAATTTGGGAGATTACATTACTTAAGGGGGCGGTTCATAAAGAATTTGTTTATCTTGAACCAAGTTGTAGTCAGATGGGAAGCAGACAAACGGAAGAGAGTTCAACAGGCGTACAGTTTTAAGAAAGAGGGTTTTTTCATGGAATCTACGTTTTGACTTAGGCTTCACTTAGTGAAGAAAATTATTGACAGTGGTTGTTTTCAGTGAGAGTTTGACGAGGGGGACCAGAGATTGGAGCTTAGACGAGCACTTGCCATGAAAATAACGATAAGAAAAGCTCTCAACGCCCCTTCTGTGGGAAAGAGGTTGCAAGGAAGAGAAAAGACCATTCCCCCCCCAAAAGCTACAAAGTCTATTTTGTACTCATGCTATTCTAGCAGATCCTGCCCAGATGTGGCAAAAATACTCCATCTTTGGACGGACTTGGCTGTTATATAGATAGAGAATTGCACCATCCAACAATTTTCTAAAGACCTTGGCAACATATTTTATGTACCTGTTCCATTTCAGATCAGGAGTAAAGGTCAAGCCCAGAAGCTTGTCAAAATATGGATCTTCCTCAAGACGAGAGCACTTCATTTCAATTGATACCAGATGGGGATTAGAGCGTTGACCATGTAAAGATAAAAGCTTGGTTTTAGATGCATTTAAAGTAACCAGCCATCTCTTCCCCCACTGAACCACGCGCTCAAGATGAGAGGAGAGAGAATCAGAGAGAACTTGGTCATTTACGGCCTTTGATGTGTTGCCATAGATGGTATTGTCATCAGCATAAATGTAAACGCATGATCTAAGTATGTTGTTTTGGGAGATCATTGATGTAGATCAGGAAGAGGGTTGGGCCCAGGATGGACCCCTGAGGAACTCCAGCATTAATACTGTGAGCTTTTGATTTCTGCCCATTAACCACTACTCTAATGAGCCTATCAGTGAAAATTGATTTAATAATTGAGAAGACATTTCCAGTTATACCGTAGCTGGAAATCTTGTGAAGTAGGCCTTTATGCTATACCCTATCAAAGGCCTTTGATATGTCTAGAACTACTGCCCTAGAAAGGAAGCCTTTGTCGAGAGATTCACTTATCTTATGATATTAAACCTTTAGCACACCTGCTATAGATCTAGCAGAACGGAAACTCTATTGCATGTCTCAAAGAGGATATTTCTGCTGAAGTGGTTGATTACTTCTTTATTTAATATAAACTCCAGTAACTTACTCACGACGCACAGTAGACTTATTGGTCTGTACTGAGAGGGAGATGATCTATCATCTTAATTTTGAAATACTGGGGATACTGATGAGGTTTTATAACGCTTAAACAGTTTTGCAAGTATTGGACCAAGTTCCGGTTGGAACTTTTTCAACACTATAATTGGAATGCCGTCTAGGCCAGTAGCTTTACTGGAATCAAAGGTTTTGATTAGCTTAGCGACATCACACACAGATATTTGTATGTCGCATAGTGTGTTGTCTGTTAGACGTATTAGTCGTATAGGTTAGAATTAGCTGCAAAGTTCTCGGAAAATAGTTTGGCCTTTTTCGATATTGATGAGATGACCTTAAGTCCATTCATGGTGGTTGGGATAGAACACACGCTTCTGTTCATGATCTTGTTTGCTATTTACTTATTTACTTATTCATAAATAAGTTTTTCTTTTATTTACTTTTACAAAAATACAGTATTTAAAATATTCTATGATTTGACATATTTTAGGGAACAAAAATACAGTCAATAGATATAGCTTTCGAGTAGTATGCTAGTTTCGTAATTAGCTTTACTGTCAGTCAGTTTCCATTTTGCTTCCATTCTGTTTCCATTTTGTTTGCGTGTAGCCGGAACCTGTTAACATTATGCATATATGCAAGGTGGAACGATAAAATTGTCTCCCTACAAAAGACGACATGATTACAGTTTCTGTTTAATGAAAACTGGTTTCCTTTTTGTTGCAAGCTATATATTATGTGGCCAGTTGTGTACAAATCCTAAAAGTGATAGAAGCATTCTATCATGCCACCTCACCTCAGCGAAATTCGCTTGAAAATCAACATCAAATGGTACCCGGATGTGCTGAAGTGTGTGATGATCCCCTGATGCTATTAGATGGCCGCTGGCAAACCTTGAATGTGGCAGCAGTACTCGATTTTGGTCCACAAGTCGAAAGAGACCCAGGCTTCGCTTCAAAATGAGTACTACAACTTTGTACCCTTCTCTCACCGACCCCCCTCCCGTTTCCCACGATATGAAGACGCTGAACTACTTCGTTTGATCACACGTAAGAAACTCACGAACATGACCTATCACTACACCAACGCTAGCCTGATCGCCGTCACCCGCTGAGTATTACCCGGGCTTTCGCCGGCGTTTGTGGAAGGCATGCTCCTAGTTCCGGACCCGTATCGAGGCGGTGATTAAGGCTGAAGGCGGCCATATAAAATATATATCAGCTTTACTACATAATCAAGTTACGTGAATTGATTTTATTCACTAAAAGTGTTAGAATAAAGCTGTAGTGTTTTATTTAGAACGACAAATTCATCGTTCCATACTATATATATATATATATATATATATATATATATATATATATATATATATATATATATATATATATATATATATATATATATATATATATATATATATGAATCGCTGAAACTGAAACGAAGTAAAATCATAAAAAATAATTAGCAAATAGAAGTGTTCATAATTTTTCGTTGCACTATGTAGAATAAGGACCGTTCTATTTTTATACATAGATTTATAAACATTTCATGCTGAATTCATACGGACCGTTCTATCGTCTGCGTTTGTAAAACTATCACAACTTTTTTCTGGATAGAAATTATCGTTTCTATTTTATTAATAAAGAGAAGAGAAGAAAAGGAATAGCGCCCTCTCTCCATATATTAAATCCCGTGGAGTTCCTTGATTTTGGCAGAAAAACCTGAGTTCGACAAAATATATCTGAAAAAAGTGGGAGATTACATAGACCGAAACACTGTAAAGATAACACTCAAGGTGAGATCAATAGTTCGAATAATCCAAATAATACGAATTATCAATTTTTTATCTGAAAACTCAGAAACAAATACTTTTCTATCGCTTGTTCAGTCAAATTCACACGTCTTACTTTACAATAAACTCGGGGCTGTTTCATTTGGGAACCAAACTGAATATTAATTCCAACTTGCATTCTTTTGGTAAATCCTCCATTCCATTCGTTTTGCTTATTTTGTGTTCTTTATTTCAGAACTAAAATAATATAACGTCCTAGAGTCATTTATTTTACTGATTGATTGTTCCCGTTGTGGCCGTATAACAAAACAATTAATTACGGATGTGTCTGAAATAGAAATCGGTAATAATCCAAGCAATTCCCTCCCTCTTGAAGGGAAAATGTATAACAACAGACAGATTGATAGGAATAAAGACCGCCATTTTTATTTCTCAGATCACATGAAAGGTCAACCATTTCCCGAATAATCACTGCCGTTCCTCAGACTTCCAGACATCAACCGTAGTAAATGAAACTGGTATGAAAGCAAAAAATAAAAAATAAATAAATAAAAGATATGTCTGCGATTTGACCGCGTAGTCTGGAATTCGATTTCTTCGTCATTGCTTAGAACGGACAATATTTAATGGCACACGGAAGAAAAATGGCTGAGATTATCTTCATAGAACCAATCAGTATCAAACGTGATTGATTTTTACAAGACTCTGACTTCATCGATTTAGATTACATGCTTGGTTTTCTACCTGTTTTTTTTTTCATATTCTTCAAAGGTATTTTCGTGTTCCTATTCGCGTTGTGTTCTCTTCATTCGCTCCTTACAGCTGAACCGTGTGTTTTAGAATTGGCCTTACCCAGTGATGGGGTAAAGGCGAAGGCAGAAAGGGGTGATCGAGGAAATCAACTAAACGAAGTAATCGAAAAAAACACGTCGATTTAAAACGGTGAAAAAGATCAGAATTGATTAGTAAGTATGAAAAAACACACCGTAAAATAAGTAAAAGTAAATGAACAAAACAATAAAAAGAAAATGGCAACGATCGAATAAAAAATAAAATAGTTAAAAATGATCAAACTAGCATTGCACAGGGTAGAGTGCATATATTCGGCAAGGCTTTCCATACAAATCAGAATTATAATAGAAACATTATTTATATATGTTATACTTCATTTAAGTAGTATTTTAACCATATTTGTTTGTACGTTATAAAACAAGTTAACAAGTGTAAATTACTCAATAGTTGAAAATTGAAATATGAAATAACATCAATAAGCGAGATGCGAAAGGAGAAATAAAATTCATCGTAATCCACGTTTATTTATTATATTATATTTCATGATCGGGTCCGTACCGAATGGTATATACATTATTTAACTGGAATTCATTATTAAGATGAGTATTATTTATTAATTTATTTATTGCAGACTATCATTCTCATCTTTCTTAGTTGTTGTTTCACGACGTTTCTGCCACTGCGACAGAGTAGGAACGCCGAATCTCCTAACTGCATTCTCAGCAATTACTGCATCCATAGCTGTTGTCTCACTACGTTTTGGCCAAGTAAGCCTCTAGCCAGCTTTGGGTAGGATTGAAACTGCTATCTTCAGACAATATTCACCTGGAACCGCAGAGATTCGGAGTTACTATCCCGTTGGTGTTACCACCTGACGAAAGCCAGAGGAATAATTGGCCGAAATGTCGTGAGACAGCAACTAATAAAGATGAGGGATAATAGTCCGCAATAAATAAATTAATAACTAATACTCATCTCAATGATAAATTCTAATTAAATATTATATATACCATTCTACTCGACCATGGGAGATTATATAATAAATAAATGAGGATGTATAAGAACAAAAAAAATCCCACCCTGATCGCCCTTCGGGGCCCGTAGTGCAGTGGATAGAGACGTTGAATCTCTGCGGTTCCAGATGATAATTTTCTGAAGATAGTGGTTTCAATTTTACCCAAAGCAGGTCAGAGGCTTAGTTGGCCAAAAACATGGATATATATATATATATATATATATATATATATATATATATATATATATATACAGACGGTTATACACAAAATCGGGCGTAAGTGTACTTTTTCTTTAACAGTTTCTGACAAACCCCATGTGCATACCCTGGTTGGGACTAGCTTCATATGTGTACTCTTTCATTTATGTCATGTTTTGTTTTCTATATTTTTATGTGTTTACCCGGTTTTATTTTATTTCTAGTCATTTGGAGAGTTATATTTTATGTACCTTGACTTCTTCCCACAAGGATTTTTCTGCAGGAGGTTAGACACAAAATCGGACGTGATGTTAAAAATCGAGTGCATTAGAGTTAGATTACTTTCTCCGCAAAATGCGTGACAAACTCCATTTGTATACCCGGATGGGGGGGGGGCGCCTCAGAGAATTGCAGATAAACTAACTCTTTATCAAAACGGAGGTGAAGTCTGGTAGAGTGGATATTCTGAGACTGAACAGGACCATACTTCAACCTGACAGTAACCAAAGCCACCATCGAATTGATCATTGAAGATGGATCTCGACTGGTGCTATAGTTATTTTAATCAGTGTTGTTATTTGCATTGTGTCAATCAACCGTTTGATATAAATTTCTTTCAGATTTTCCAGAATTGTTTCTAGAAATCCTATTAGTATTTGTATTACCATAGTTTGTTCTATATTCCCGTTGGTATTTTTTTATCTCCACACATTTACTTACTGCTTCTGACTTCATTAGTTTTACCTTTAATCTTTAGGAAATGCTAGTGTATTCTTTCTTTATGCATTTCTTAAAGCTATTATTATATCCATTCTTATTGCTTGGAATATTTTGTAAGTTTGCATTTTGATGCGTCATCGGATTTTATGCTTCCATCTTGTAATACTGGCCTCTGTTTATGCTTGTACCATTTATCTGTGTGTGAAACGTAATTCATTTTCGATGTTTCCAGAGGATCACTTGACTCTATTATGTACCTTTATTATTCCTCGTTGCTAGTTTCTATAATTTCTTATTTTCTTCTTCTAATTTATATAATCTACAAAGTTTCTCACTTCAAATATTTCCGCAGTATTTTTCATTGTTGGTGGAATTCATCGATTTTACACTCGCGAAAATGCTTGGTAGACTTTAGTACATGCACGCTACATCGAAAGAAAAATGCATGTGTCTATAAAGATTGCTGTAAGATGCCAGATAGGGCATTCTTCTGCTCTTTACAATTACCATTTTCTCTGAAAATTTACCCCACATTAGAGATTGCTTACCCCTTTACTCCTGGTCTTATATACATTGATTACTTCCATTGGTTTCGTATAGTTAATTGTTAGTAACTTTACAGTCCGCTGGCTGTGGTCATATGCAAGTTTAGCCGTTTCAAATAATTCTCTTGTTAGACTTTTCTGTACTAGTTCTGCAAAATCAATAGCAAATTTTCATGGCTGTGCTGACCAGGCTTATTTATCATTGGTTCAATCAAAAGATTTATAAAGTAGAATTCATGCATTTTAATTGGTTTTGTAAAATACCTGTAATCATTCAAAATACCTTTCTAACAGTCTCACATATTAACATGTTAAACATTTGAAACCGCCCAGAATAAATTTTATATACTCTCCCCTCTTCACTTTGTCTAATAAGAGGTGAAAGTATTCTAGTGGTTAACGACAGGAACTGGCGGCCTAGTGTCCGGAGTTCGAATCCAGTTCATTCACTTATGATGCTGGCAACGTTCATCTGGTTCACGGTGTCTTCTCAGAAAGATTTCTGACTAGTAAAATATAGGTGAAACCAATGCAAACCATAAAATTTACGGATCCATGCGATATGATAATGATCTTTTCAAGTTACCTCCTAGAAAGCGATATTTTCAAGACAATATTTAATTATAACACGTCACACTACTTTAATTTACATTTTAGAAACCATGTCATGCTGTTATCTGACATCAAATCCAGATTTGGCGGGAATGTGTGCGTATTTTCACACGTATTGATTAGTTTTAAAACCTTGGCGCCGTCTGCTTAGAGGTAATTAACAGTTTCAACAGTATCTGATCGACGTTTTATTAATAAAAGAAGAACTATTGGGCAAACGACGGACATACATTGCCTCATATTATAAATGTGAGGACGCGTTTACAATAATAAAGCATCATTTATTATGTTTGTTTTATAATACCAATGCAGATTTGAATAAGTAGTTATACTGAAGTTCATATAGAATAGCAAAGACCATTGAAAATAAAAAGTTATTTCCTCGTGCATGTAGTATTATTTTCAACATCACCAGCCGCTTTTATCTTATACAACAAGTTGTAAAGCAATTCTAACCTGCCAAACACCAGCTTCTGTCGCATCCCCACATTGCTGAATTATCGGCCTTGTTATAAAACTACTTCTACAGAATGTGATTTGATAATGCAGTTGAACTCTGCTTTCAGCAAAATCATCCCAACTCACCTGACTGATTCATTAGGGATGTGCTGTAATGCTGGAATATTTATTTATTTATATTCTCCGGAACGCTTGACTTTTGAACTGCGTTCCAACTCTGTGTTTCTCGGACCCTACCATTATACAGAAATGTAAATAGGTTAACCTTTTTCTGACAACGCTCCACCAACGTCGACCTCTTATAAAGTAGCCCCTTAAATATTCGTTACTATATGTTTAGGATGTACACAAAATGAAGCGTAGATGAATAAAAATATATGCTTATTAAATTATCTTGAATAGCCAACTGGGCGACGAGTTACAGCTCCTCTTCTTATATAGATGTAACGAAGTAACATTTTATTATATATTACTACGAGGACGATTCGACCACGCCTGGAATTGAATGAGAATCATCGAATGTTTCACCTTCCTATATTTTATTGTAATCTTATTGTAATCGAAATCGGTGAAATTACCCATTTTTCAAATCGATTAATTGCCTGCTCTAACAAAAGATCCACCGCAGTATACTGGAAGGAACATTAATATGCCTCTCGCCGTGACTTAGTCCACAATACATTGTAGTTTTTATTGCACTATAGAGAACCTAATTTTGATTTTATAAAATTGCATCCATATCACTGGTTGAATTAAAGTCTAAAATGCAAAAGTCAAGCATTGTGGTTCAATTGTGCTCTAAACAGAAACATTCATTTCGAACGTACCACTGTCGTATCAAAAACATACTATTGTTTTTGTATGCCTGGTTTTCTACTTGCGTGGTGATAATGACTTCAACCAAAATTAAAATACAAAAGTCAAGTATTATGGTCAAATTGTGCTCTACACCGAAATATTCATTTCGAAGTGCTCCTGTCATATAAAAAATAACTGTTGATTTTATATGCTAGGCCTTTTTGCTTGTGCGGTAAAAAATTAAAATGCATTTGTGATTTTAGCCTGCGTATGGCGTTAACTTTAGTGAAAATAGCCTGTTCTCTTTATTGGTCGGATCATTTCGATTACCGCTACGCCTCAAAGGCATTCTAATACAAAACCTACTTGAAAATACTGCCAGACATCTAAAGTACATTTGTTTGAAATTAATAAAAAACAATTGGTCCAGCCATTTAAGAGTCTATGGGAACGGACTCACACACACAGATAAAAAGTGTATTTGATATTATAGTAGATAGATAGATAGATAGATATAGGCTCCCCTGATCAGCGAACGCTAATTGAAAGATTAACCGAAGGACGGAGCGTTCATTACATGTAAGAACGCACTGGGAGTAAGATGCACTGATTAAATATACACGGATATCGATATAAATCCTATTTTCAACACAAATGCAGCATACCTGAAAAACAAAGGACAGAGACTCTTAAACGGGTAAACTACCGTAAGAAAAATAAGACCTCTATGCATTTTTTGTTGTAACAATTCTATTAATATTTTAAATTGAATGTCGCAGACATACACGAGAACTGATAGACAGAACGAACCCTTTCATATTATGCAGAGACTAATCTAATAAATAAAGATAATTTTCAATTAATCTCTTAAGAACTTTCCCACTCTACTCTTCAGTACTCTTACATTATTGGTGCACAGATTCCATTACACAAAGCTAGAGACATAGATGGCTCATTTATTTAAAAAAAAAGTATATACCTACAATGTTTAGAAATTATTTAAATTCAAATGGCAAGAGAAAAATTAAGCACAATAGGTTTATAATTCACTAATTATTTTAATTACGTTCGCAAATTTTTAAAGCAATTAAAGACTTGAACTTAATATGCTCATTAAGCGTTTTTTTTTTCATGGAGGAATATTGTTCAAGCATAGCAATGGTATGCAATGGATTATTCGTATTCACTCCATTGGAAACTACGATTTATTGATTATATACCTGCTTGAAACACGGTAATATGCATAAATACACGCGCAGACATACAGACATATATATATATATATATATATATATATATATATATATATATATATATATATACTAGTAAGTTAAATTCCAATAATAAAATAAAAATTTCTTTAATCATGAGATTTGTCTTTTTATTACATTTTTCAAGTTTATTGTTTTACTAGCATTACATCCCGGTGTTACCCGGATGTTTGGAGGGATATGTTGAGCAAAAAAAAAAAAAAAAGCGGTCAATATTTTTAAACATTTGACCGCTATTATGACCCCTTATTATTTAGTATTTTGGGCTCAAATTCAATCATTAAGTTAGATTCATGTCCAAGGTACCTATATCTAAAATTTCAAGTGTTTAGACCCAAAATTGACGGAGGAGTTTAGTAGAGTTTTCAAAGGTCAAATCGTTGAATTTTACCCCTTAACAGCAAAAATTCTGGCCAAACACCAACCACAAAGACTTTCCCAAATCTCAGAACCCTGTATATCAAATTTCGAGTCTGTAGATTTAAAATTGACAGAGTTATTGCGTAGGGAAATGTACAGACAGACTAATAGTGTGTGTGTTTGGTCACGAATGGTTCCTATATGGTTGACTATTTTAAAAAAACTGATTACATATAATGATAGAAGATGTATCGAGACACAGGAATGGGTATGTTTGATCTGGCAGAACACTGGTTTATTAAAATTGTGGGGTCTGCGTTCGCGCCTGATCCACAAAGTATAGAAATAAAAAAATTTAAAATTTAAAAAAAAAACGTTTACAAGTGTTTTTTATATAGATGTACATAAGAATACTTTGATAAGTATGTTTTAACTTTTATAGTGCTAATCGGTATAAATTCCTCTGTTAAAGGAAGGCAGGTATAACACTCCCTTTGAAAATATCCCGTCGGGAATTAATAACTTTTTTTATTTTGGGTTCAGCCTAATCAATTCTGTTGATTTCCGTTTTCTGTTTGATCTTCTGTTCTCCCGAGTTGTCTCTGGTATGGGCACCTGAAAAGTATCAAACACTGTGTCCATGATGTCCTCCTCGGGCGATCTGGTCACCTCACTGTTCGAGTATCTTTTCTGAATTTGGTTAGTGTGGTCTTTGTGCACGAAGTCTGGCCCCTTAATCATGTAGACCATGTTGCCTATTTGTTTCTCAACAATGCCGGACTCCCAGAAAGTCTTAGTATTTTTGTGAATCTTGTAGAAGACTCTTTTGCCAAGTTTATATCGCTTTTTTTTTTGTTATCTGTTTTTTTAGGTTTGGCCTATCCTGGTTTGGTAACAACTTTTGAAATATCGATCTAACCTTGCGTCCGAACATAACCTCAGCAGGTGTCTTCGACATTTCGATGTTTGCATTCGAAGTTACTGTAGACTTGTAAAAACTGTTGGATTGACTTATCCGTCAGCGACCCGCTAACTTTTTTCACAGCTCTCTTGAATGGGTCAACGAATTTCTCTGCTTTTCCATTACTTCTCAGGTGGTATGGCGGGACGGTTATACGTTCGATTAGATGATCCTCGCAAAATGTTTAAATTCGGTAGACGTAAATTGCGGTCTATTGTCTGTAACAATGAAATCTACTACTCCAAACCTAGCGAAAAGTTCATATAGGAAGTTGATAGTTACATCGGATGTGGGATTCTCACATTTTAATACTTCCGGATATTTAAATAGGCTGTCTACAACAATGAGATAGTAGAACCCATCTAGCGGTCCTGCAAAATCTAAATGAATCCTAGACCAAGGTCGGTTCGGTTTTACCCACGATCCGATTTGAGTCGGAGGTGCTTTCATAGGTAATGCACATCCTCTATACTCCCTGATTTTTTCCTTCTATATTCTTATCCATGTTTGGTCAATAACCGAAAGAGCGCATAAGGCTTTTTATTCTTGATATACCTGGATGTCCTACATGGCATTACTTGAGCATTCATTTCTGTAATGTCGCAGGAATTAACACCCTGTCGCTATATAACAGGACGTTATCGCAAATTGAATAAATTTCTTCACCCAGTTCGTTATTGTTGATCCTTTCTTTCGTGCGTACAATAAATTCGTCCACTTCTGTCTTCCCCTTAATCTTATCAAGCGTTACTGGAAATTCTCTTATTGCGTCACATAACGTATTTTTTTACTTCAACTTCCGCTAGAATGGCATATCTTCCAATAGTTCTGTCTGCTAAGGTATTAACCCCGATAACCCGTCTGCATGACAACATGTTTTAGATGGCACATAGTCCATTTGAAAATTGAAATTCAGAAATGTGTTACTCCATCTTTGAGGTCTATTCGCCGTATGTTGTAGTAGTCCTTTTTTCGATCCGAAAATCGTTAATAATGGTTTGTGGTCTGTTTGTAACAGAAATTGCCTGCCGTGCAGGAAACGATGAAATTTCTTTACCACAAATATAATGCTTAGCGCCTCTTTTTCAATTTGTGAGTAGTTGTTTTCGGCTGGCAAAAGTGATCGGGATGAATGTGCTATGGGTTTCACTTTTTCATCATCCATTTTGTGTAAAATGCATTCTCCTATGCAATAGGAGCTGGCATCGCTTGCAACTATAATTTGACACTTGGGATTATAATGTGCCAGAAACAAGTCAGACGTTAAAGTCTCTTTAATTTCCCGTAATGCTTCTTCGCACTCTTGCGTCCAGAACCATTTTTGGTATTTCCTTAACAGTTCATTTAAAGGCGACCTTAGTTTATGCCTATTTGGCTCAAATACATTATAGTAATTTGCTAAACCTAAGAAACTTTGTAAAGACGCAATATTTTCTGGAGCAGGCATATTCTTTATTGCACTCGATTTATCTGGATCCGGCCTTCTTCCATGTTTATCGATGATTTGCCCCAAGTATTTTATTTTCTCCATGAAAAATGTACATTTTTCCTGTTTTACTTTTAATCCATAATCCTGGATCCTTTTGAATACTTGGTTTACATGAGCTTTTTTTCTTTTCTAGCACTTTTCATTAACACATCGTACAGTTACCCTACTGTAAAATCCAACCCATTTAACGTAATGTCCATAATTTGCTGAAAAATCGAAGGGGCGACTTTGACCCCAAAAGAAAGTCTGTTACATTTGTACAACCCCTTATGGCTATTAATACATAGCAGCTTTGAACACTCCTCATCGACTGGAACTTGTAAGTACGCGTCACTGAAGTCGATTTTAGAAAAAAATTTCCCTCCACTCAGTTTCGCGAATATCTCTTCAGGGCTCGAAAGAGGATAATGGTGATCTTGTAATGCCCTGTTTAAGCCTGTCGCAAAGTCGGTGCAAACCCGAATCTCCTTACTCTTCTTTTTTATGTAAACCGTTGGTTCAGCCCACTTACTGTGATCAATTTTTACGATGACACCCATGTTCTCGAGTCTTTCTAATTAACCGTCTATCTGTTCTATAGCGGCGTGTGGAACATTTCTTTTCTTTGTGAACAATGGCTGTTCATTTACTTTTACGTCAAGTTTTGCTACCGCTTTTGTACACCTTCATAAATCGCCTGAGAATACGTCTGGGAAATTCACTTTTAACTCCCTCTTAAATTTTTCTACCTCCACATTCGAATCCTCAACATTTTGGCAAAATGAGCTTAAAGGCAGATCCTATAGTATAAACTTTTCGAACAGATCAGTTCCAAAGAGGTTTGATTTTCGCATGACAAAAAAAATCTTGCTTTTTCGACCCTGTTCTGGAAAAAATATTCGTCAATAATTCTTCTTCGAAGGTAATTTTTTCGCTACTGACGCTTCTAGCCGTTTTATGTGATTTAATCATAGTGGCTCTCCCAAGCCTCTTCCAAGTCTGTACATTAATAATGGAAATGTCAGATCCACTATCAAGCTGTAGCCTTACATTCTTTTTAAACATTTTGACCTGTACATATTTCCGGATATTTTGTTCCTCAGGTCCAATTTTCGTAAGTTTAATGGATGTCTGTCTACCAGATTTTTTTTCTAAAATGCGATGATTTATGCCCTTTCTGGTATCAGTTGTCACATTGTTTAGATTTGTAGGGGCACTTATTGTACCAATGTTTATTTCCACACCTTCAACATGGTCCAGGTGGATCTTTTCCTTGTTTCTTTCTCTGGTTATTTTTTGAAGTCGAATTTTTCTTTTGATGGATTTTTTAATATGCGACACTCCGTTTTCCTTTATTTCACGCCTGTCTTGTTTCAACGTAATAATGTTACATAATAAGGGCTGTCCCCTTTTCATGTAAGTATGACAATAGGGAGATTTAGTTAAATGTAAAAATGAAATAGAATAGACGAAATTCCAACTTCGTAATTTAGGTTTAGAAATAGATTACGAGAGAGAATTAGCAAATGGAATGTAAAAAAAACAAACCATTGTTAAGCTTAGAGATAAAATAGTTTTAAAAAAAGAATGTGCATTATCAATTATGTTATGAAAATTCAATGTAAGAATGCAACTATAGGATAATTTAATAAACACGTTTTTAACATATTGGAAATATAGGTTACTGGGAATATAGGTTAAAATTCCTTTTGTAAACAAAGGAAAAAGTTTTGGACACGCATTTCCAGAACACGTGAAAGAAGACACATGTTTTAACATGTGTATGACGTCATGGAAAATGGGAAGTTCTCGATATAGTTAGAAATTTTAGAGTTAAGCAAAGAGAAACTGGGGAGAGTCTGAGAGAGAGTCTGAGGACGACAGATGACAGTCTGGACATGAGAGTCGAACGTCTGGAAGCAAGATGGTAACCTTTGAAACATAGAATGTGAAGCTTTGAATTCTTGACTCAAAAAACCACGACCGGTCGGCAAAGAAATAAACCCATCATGTATTTTTATAAACGTCGTCTTTGTGTTGTAATTCTACCAAAAGGTAAAGTGAAAATTGTCATTATATGTCTTGTATATCATGTGTTTTAAAATGTCTTTACATACACAATATCTCCTCACTCAAAGAGCTTCTACACTTCTAAGTACGAACATTTTATATATATGAATCTCTTCATAACACGAACACAGAACGCAACATCCCTCTTAATAAGACTCTCTCTTAATAAAACTCACACTTCTAAAAAGTCCTAACAACAAAACGAACAATAACAACAAGAATGATAATAAATATACAACAATAAACCATTCACAGTCTTCCGTTAAGTTTTTTAGCTTTAAATTCGGTTCATTTAAAACACGACGCCTGCTTTCAACGTCTTTATTTAAGACCAGTCCTTGCACATATATTAAACATTTAAATTATCTGCTATTAATTCCTCCAGTTTAAAATCGTCGCAATGCTTGTTCACTATACTTGCATAAGTAGTGTAGTCGTCTTCCTCTCTTCTAGTAATATTCATACATTTATATCGCCTATGGAAAAGAGACGTTTTTGCAGAAAACAGTTCTGTAAGTAGCGTAGCTGTTTCTTGGAAGCTCAACTCATTTGTCTATTTTGGAAGAATAAAATTCACGAACTGTGTATGCTCGGCTGTTCTCAATTTCCTTAGCAAAAGCCTAACTTTTTCCCGTCTAACCAGGTACCACAATCCGATATGAAATATCCTCATATCGTCTATAGTACTGGACGAAAGTAACATCGTCTTCTGGATTATTATTAAAATTTTCAATAGCGGCCCACACAGTTGCTTGATAAAATGCGTTATGATTATCGTCCGCTCTAGTTAACTGTGTCGCCTCCAGAATTTTTCTTTGTTCCTCCTGTGTTTTCATCAATATTTCCTCGAAGCGTTTCTGTTGTTGAAGCATTTTTTCTTCAAATACTTGTTTAAATCTCTCTTCTCTTTCTACTTGTTGAATTTGCTGCTTTTGCAATGTGAGATTTTGCTCTGCCTGGAATTGGAACAATTTCAACAGTGAATCTTTGAATTTCGCATCCACCATACGAATTCAATTTACAATTTACGCGTGTATTAAATAAATATTCCTTAGTAAAAAAAATCCACCAAGTTTTCTTTCCCAATTCTTTTGTTTGAGGAACAACAGTTTAGCAGTCCTTTTGTAACTTAATTTGTTGAACGCTATATTTCTAGTCTTACTAGAAACAAGACAGCGAAATAACATTTGTTTAACATTTTTTATTTGCACCCGTTTTTACGTAGCAAAAATAAAATCCGACCCTTTAAATATCCGACGAATTCGTATGGGAAACTTTTAGGGTTTTTATTACCCTCTTTACCTTTTTCAAAAAATGACTTGATTCTATACGTATTTGCTAAGCACAAATGACGTACGCGAATAATTATTTTTCGCGGTCAGTTTCTTTTTCTCTTGATAAAGTCAAGCGTGTTTTTTTTTTAATCCCAGATGTTATCGAAATGACAATAAGCTTACACGGTATTTGCTTGTTGGTTTTGGACATTTAACTTGGCAGAAGAAAATTCTTACCGTAGGAAAAATGGCTTCTGGCGAAGAAAAAAAATGAACCCTTTTTCCCTTTCTAAAACACTTGGTAAGTGTGTTCAATTATTAAATAATTGACAACATTCGCGTCCTTCACTGTAGATTTTGGTAGCAAGTTTTTTCCCGTCGCCAAATTAATATTGTAGTAATTAATTTGCTGTTAATCTTTGCGTATCCAAATATCTGTTGAAATGACGAAGGTGTTCTGCCGTAAAGATTTTACGAATCTTTATTCCAATCACTTTTGGTGATTCTCTGCAGCGACGGTCGTTTCGATTCCTTGTCGCCAATCTGTTGTGTCGTGGAACAACAGTGAAAATAAGAACAATCAAGTCGAGGTTCGGTTAAGGAACAAGTGTATTAACAATAATGTACAAAGATAGGAAAGCGTGTATATTTGCTTCGCAGTTGAAGAGCAGTCGCATCTCTTTAATCGGTGTTGAAATTACTAGCGCTATTTATAGTGCTAATCGGTGTAAATTACTCTGTTCAAGGAAGGCCGGTATTACACTTTTTAATCTGTTTTAGTCGAAAATTTGAGCTACAAATATATAAATCTATGTGTGTATGTTTGCATGTTTGCCTAAAACTTTCGACAGAGGTGACAGATTTTCACAACATCAGTATCGTTTTAAACCTCAACCCTTCAGACGACAAATATCGAAAAATTGCCTATAACATTAATTTCTTCACCTTCAACTGGGAACTTTTCTACAGGGAGGGGTCGCTTTTTTTTTAGCCGATATTTTCGAAAGCTATCCTCTCTTTTCGATTGTATAGCCTTAATTTAAATCTAAGTCACTTCCGGTTTTGCGGTGGTCGTAACAGCAAAAATGTCACGTTTTCCCCCGTTTTTTTCTTCCTTCGCGATACGGGTTCGAGCCTGCCTTCCTACTACGACGTTTTTCTTTTTTGCTCAACACACATCTAAAAACACTGGGGCAACGCTGGACACCCATGCTAGTATATATTATTTCTTTTACATAAACATTTTTATGTTGCCACACATGTATGTGTATGTTTTGGTCAGCCAATTACATTAATCAGATACCTCTTCAGGCGATGTTTTTTATACAAAAGTGGAGTCTATAATCTTACGGATTTCTCGTTTGTATCACCTAAAAAGTTTCTTAGTTTCTTGTAATTGGCTAACCGAAATATAATCATGACGATGTAGCGACATACAAATACTTATGTAAAACAAATAAACTTCGGTTTTTTGCACTCTTGCATTAATACCGTTAAAACTTCATTGGTTGCGTCACCTCTTTAAAATATTAATCTCGAATTATAACATATCAATAATTTCTTTGCGTTTAGCTAAACATTTTTTGGAGTTAAATAATACACAAGTAGTACTCTTAAATTAATCACATGTAAAATCTTAAATATATGAAGAAGAAAATTGTTTTAACTCGATCTCAAATACATCGTTGTAATATACTAAACGTTTGATTTTCAGGATTTTTCCTCAATTCATATAAACTCAACAATTAGATTTTTAAAATGAATGCATTCAATATCGATATATCTTTTATGTGTTTTCTGTTTCTCCAGATTTTTATCTCATGGAAAATACTTATTTCACTATATCTTTTGTTTTTTTTTACAGATATCAATGTTTATATTAGTTTACGATATTTGACTTCTCACTAGTTACCATTTGAATATTGTTACTATGTTGGTATTTCTATAATTTCGATTAATGAAAATAAGAAATAAACGTCAAGGAGTGTTATCTAGTAAAATCTCGGATCTAAATTCTTTTTGCGTTTATGTTAAACTTATGATGCATGTTTTTCTCGATTTCTTTCTCATTTAAAATGTGATAAAACAAGTAATGAAATAAAATGTGAGGCAATAGAATCTATGTAAAAGATTGATGCATATTAGATGGATTTTAATTTTTCAACCTGTCTAACAATATTTATGCATAAAGGACGTCTTTTAAGCAACATGGTTGTTTGTATACCATCCAAATGTATTTTGTACTGTATATAGACAGAAAAAATTGGTTTTAGAATATATGAATTTTTTCTTGATTAACTAAGTTTTACATGATATTAAATGTGTATTTTTACAGTGAAATCACTACTTATCAAGGTCTGAAGATTACTCGAGGATAAGTGCTAAAAAGTGCACGGTAGTCATCGAGATACACCGTAATATTAGTTATATATAGGCTGATAGATATAGACATATGTGTGTGCTATACGATATGTGCCGCGTTGGACAAATGTAAGTATATTGAAGACGAGATAAATGGATAGATCTATCGAAATATAGAAGCTTAGACAGGTTCAAAAGTGCACAGCGTAAAGCACACACACGGCAGCATCATATGTTAGGTTGTGTGTGTATATGAATATGTTTTATAACGACGTACATGTTGAATAGTGTAAATGCGTGCATGGATATTCGTAGTATCATTTAGTTGATCGTCTAGTGTGTATATTTAAAAATTAAGAGGAAACGATTGACGTGGACGTATCGAAAAAGTTGTAGACAAACAGTTCTTTTAAACAGAGGTAAATAACACAACACATACCTGACTTATTTACGAACATTTATTTTCATGATTTCAGCTGACATCTTAAAAGTATTTATATCTTGGCTGCCTGAGATGACGCTGTTCCCCGCGTCATGGAGAGACCAACTCCCCTCTTGAGTCGTCCGTTCTCTCTGATGCCCAGCTAACAACTGACAAGAATCCCCATAAATCTACATCTTATTACGTGTCTCAAACCAACTGCTGATGTAACCTCAATCTAGTTATTTGTTTATGCAAACCAGAATCATGTTTATATCTGTTTTCTATTTTGACATTACTTTTGCGATATCATTATAGTATGTGTCAATCATTTTATCCGAATTGAATTGTTTACGTTTCTAATCATAATAATTCATCCAGCGACCCGCTGTCGCTTGAATCAATTAATAATAATAATAATAATAATAATAATAATAATAATAATAATAATAATAACAATGTTTTGACTCTTGCTCCTGCTTGCCACAGTAAACCAGATACTACACTATGATCACCGCTAAAGGGTCACAGTATTACACATAGACACCTAGATTATATTGATGTCATCGAAACTATCCAAGGTTATCATTTATTAATATGTTATGAAATTATGGGGTTGGCGTTTACTTCATTTCGAAATGTCTTATTACTTTTTGCTATTATAAAACTTGAACATTCCATAACTGATACGAATGTTAGTGTCATACCCTATCATTATGTGCGAGCAAAATAAATCGCTGATGCTCAAAATGTACGAACATTTTGAAACCTTCCTTCACTTAATAACTTACTAGTTTTGATGAAATTCTCAGAACGTATCAAGTAATGATCACGGAATATAATAAACCCATTTTTTTTAAATCTCATTAGAATCAATTATTTTGGCCTGAACAAAAACAACTCTACAAAAGTCATAGCTTTAAATAATAAAAGCGCATAAATTTATTTTTGTTTTTATGAAAATACAGTATAAATTGTAACAACTTAAGGAAAATAGTTTTTAAGGAACATTACGATAAACGGCCTCTGAATTCCGTTTTAATAATATCGTTCTAACCTGATAAAAAAATAATTTTCCCGTATGAACGATGTTATAATCGAATTTAGCATTGTCTGTTCAATATTTTCACCAATATATATATATATATATATATATATATATATATATATATATATATATATATATATATATATATGATGTATATATATAATGTATATAATGTATATATAATGTATATATATAATGTATATATATAATGTGTGTATATATATATTATGTATATATATAATGTATATATATATAATGTATATATATATATATAAAAATATATATATATAAATATATATATAAATATATATATATTTATATACATATATAAATATATATATATATATATATATAAGTATGCACGATGTTATCATCGAATTTAGCATTATTTGTTCAATATATTAACCAATATATATATATATATATATATATATATATATATATATATATAAATACCCCTACACCTATCCTATCCCAGATCTAAATTCGCTGTTGTTTTCAGATAAGTTTGCGATCATTTGAATTAATTCTAAAAATGACATTCAGACTTTCATAAAAGCTAAATTAAACGTAAGTTTGTATCTTTTTGGTTTGTGTGTGTACTTTTTCATTTATAATAATCATTTCCATTCAAATTAGAATTCTATTTAATTATTAATAAATAATGGTATGGACCTTTTGAATGAATGAATTGTTACTTGTCTACTGACGTTATTTTTTTTAATATCATTGAATAAAAAAAACTTATAACAACTTAAAATATAAACCTTTTTCATAGAACAATAAAGTATTTTCTATTCATGTTCATTCATAAATATTCTATTCAAATAAACTTTTCCATCTTTGTTAGAACTTAATTAAATAGTTTACTGAAATTATTACGCTCATCGTAATCCGTAAGTTAGTGAAAATTAACGCCACGTGTGTGTACTTTTTCGGCTAGACATTTTATTAACACCGTAAATTGCTTTTTGGTTCATTATGCATTTGTTGTTAAAAAATATATACGTTATTTGAGTTCGGTATCTTATGAGTTTAATTTACTAATTATTGCTAAAATCGTATCAGGAAACTGATAATCATTTTCGAGAGATTCTTAAAGTTGATTTATCCGGACTGGAAATCCGAACAAGATGGAATGTTTTTTTTTTTCAACATTTTGCACCTTTTTATAGTTTTTTAACACATGTATATATATTTTGTCGTTTAAGAGACTAACTTTAGTCTATGATCTTTTAAACACAATAATAACTGAGATTTAAACTAGAAAAGTAATTATAAGCTTTTTTAAGAAGCATAAGGGTTCCGGTTTTTGTTTTCAGTTATTTTTTATTCGTACCTACCTATTATATTGCCAAGTGTTTTATGACTATATTCAGTAATTTCATGTAGTTAATAGTTTTGCCAAACAAGCACGTGTCGGCGTTATTACTATGCTTGTTTCCTTTTATCAACACGACTATTATGCTGACAATTAACGTATGATAAAATTAACTGAATTAATTCGTATAAATTCGACGCAGTAATAGTGTAAATCAGATTTTATTTGTTTATGTTAACAAGAAAATGACAGCAACTGATTATGTCAAAGTTACTTCGATAACTATAGTTTCAATTAAACAAAACAGATTAATTAAAGTTTGTAGAAAAAGTGTGAAAAAATGTTAGAATTAATGAATATGAGATTGTTATTATGAAATGAAACAATTTATATATTAATAGGATAGTGTATGTGTTATTTATTTTGTATGTCAGTATTACATCTGAGTGACTGTCGTTTAATTGTTAGGGACTTCCATTTCCTGTAATAAATATTTTTCTAAGAATTCTTCATAAGTTTTGGTTTCGGTTTTGATTATAGGTGATGGCACTTTAATACTCTATTTTTTAATAAATAATTTTATAAAAAATTCTTCATACGTCTTAGTTTCTGTTTCTATTATAGTGTGAAGGAACTCACGTTATGCATATATATATATATATATATATATATATATATATATATATATATATATGTATCATAACTTAACCCCCTTACGACTTAGTGTCACTGTGCCTTGTTTGGGGTGAAAAAAATAGTAAAAATAGTGCGTTATTCTAAAATATATTTTCTCATTTCAGTTACATTATTACTTATTTAGTTATTTCAAATAGAAGCGTGCTCTTACATACTGCGTGTTAGTGTCCCGCACGACCGATACAGGCGAGATCCTTCTTAAAACAATTTGTCTTTAGACTTTCGCAAAAAAAAAAATTCTCTGTTGCCATCATTCAACATGCAAAATAAGCCATCGTAAATATTCACTCGTTTTTACAAGATAAAAGATAAGATTCAGACATTTCCAGGCAGAAAATCATAATTATACGATGACCTTTGTCGAAAAACGAAAACAATATCACGAAACACAGAAGTACCTAGGCCAACGGCGGCAGACATCAGGTTCTGTCCGTGGTTGTCGGTTTTGAGTTCGGTCGAATTAGCAATTCAAACTAGACGACCTTGGATGCAAAGAGGATTTGGCTTTGTTTATTTATTTTTCATTTTGTTCTTTCATCTTCAACCTTTACTATGGCTTACTCTTCCTCTACCAGTTTTTTCTATCTCTGTCTCTCTCTTTGTCTTTCTCACTATCTCTATGTCTCTTTTTTGTTTTGTATACTTTTTCTACGACTGGCTTCTCTTTTTCTATCACATCTATTTATTATATACGACTTTATCCTCACTCTTATATTTTCTTCATTAATTACTTTTTTATTTCGCTCTTTTAATTCTGAAAACGCCTTTACTGCTTCCGTCTGCATTCACACCAATTGCATTCTCACATTCATATTGATATCAGGGAAAGAATGTGCGAATCTAAAATGCACATATATTTTTGTAATATATAAATGTATGACATAAGTAAATAGACAGCCCGCAAAAACAATTAATACATGTTTAACGTTTCCGCTTTCTTAATATAGTATTAAATGTTCAAAACGTCGCTTTGTAAATCTAATTAACATTTTCCTTGTATCTGTGATCATTTTTAAAAAGGGGCATCACACATCAAGGCTTCGAGCCTCTCGCTGATAAGTATAAATATGCGTACGGTCGTCATTGGATAGTAGTGTAGTAATCGTTTGTTGTGGAAATTTGGTATAATTAGATTATTTACAAAGACGATGCGATAAGAACTTGTTAACGTTGAACTTGAAAAAGACAATATTGTAGTCAGCTGGATGGAAGACTAGCAGAACAGAGTTCCACAGCTGTGGTCTTTTAAGAAAGAAGCTTTGTTCATAGAGTTCACATTTAGGTTAAACAGAGAGTGGGAAAAATTACTGATGAGGATTTTGAATAGACGAGTGTTTTTTTTTTGTGTGTGAAACATTGACGAAGGGGAACCTAAAACTGGTGGTCAGTCGAACACTTTCCATAAAATAACTATAGACGAGAGACAAGCTCGCAACGTCTCTTCTATGTGAAAGAGGTTGCAGAGAAGAGAAAAGGGCATCACCTACTAGATTACGAAGTCGCTTTTGAACTCTGTCGATCCAGCATTGGGTGCTCCGAACAGTTCTTGTTCAGATGTGGCAACAGTATTCCCAACTAGAGCATACTTGCCTCTTATACAGGTAAAGGATGTCATCGGTAGTGGGATATCTACTGGAGCGATAGAATGATGTAACCATTTTTCCAGCGTTTTTTTGGCACGGATAAGATGCATGTACTTCATTTAAGACCAGGAGAGAAGGTCAGACCAAAAAATATTTCTAAGCATGTAGATTCCCCAAGACGAGAGCCATTAATTTCAATTGAAGTCAGATGTGGGTCAGAACGTTGAGCATGAAGAAAGAAAAACTTGGTTTTAGATGCATTAAAATTAACCAGCTACTTTTCCCCCCCCCCATTGTACCACGTTCTCAAGATCAGAGAATCAGAAATATCTTGGCCATTGCCGGCCTTTAAAGTGTTCTATAGAGCATAGTGTTGTCTGCATAAAGGTCAATATATGATCAAAGAATATGATTTGGGATATCTTTAATGAAGACTAAGAAGAGAATTGGACCTAGAATTGAATGTGTGTGTACATAGATATAAGTTTTAAAAATGATAAATGGAGTATAATCTTTTTTTACACGGTGGTCACCACTTATCAAGGACCGGAAGCCACTCAGGGATAAGGGTTATTGCAAGTACAGTACGTTAATGTGGAGGTTTGATGAAGTGTTTACTTAAGGGGGCGGTTCATTAGGAATCGTTAACGTTGGACTTGAAGACATCCAAGTTGTATTCAGATGGGAAGCAGGCAGACGGAACAGAGTTACACAGGCGTGCAGTTCTAAGAAAGAAGCTTTGTTTATGGAATCCACGTTTTGATTTAGGCACAGATAAAGAGTGCGGAAAATTTTTCACAGTGGATTCAGCTAGAGGGGTGTTTTTCGTGAAAGATTGGCGAGGGGGGACCAGGGATTGGAGTTCAGACGAGCACCTGCCATGGAAATAACGATAAAACAAGGATAGGCTCGCAACGTCTCTTCTGTGGGAGAGAGGTTGCAGGGTAGAGAAAAGGGCATCCCCCACTAAGCCACGAAGTCTATTTTGTACTCTGTCAAGGCAGGATAGGCTGTTTTTAGCAGCTCCTGCCCAGATATGGCAGCAGTATTCCATCCTTATATGAAGCGGATAAAGCGGTAAAATAGAAAAAAAATTAACAGAAGAAAGACACAATCTTTCATGTTTGATAGTCAAAATACTATATGTCTAAAACCTAAAAATACGAAAAATCATTAAAACAAATATTTCACTAAAAGAGGGAAAACTATAACTCGAGGTAACTTTCGACTAACATATCTTTAAGAGTAAAACATCGTCGGATGCCGTTTAAAATAAATACATTAATAGGTACATAGGAGAAAGAAAAAAGTTGATAACGGGATAAAGCGAAAAAATACAATGAGTAAATATCGCCAAATTATAATGAAAACGAAAAGGAAAATCGCTACTGGCAAGAAAGTGTAGAACATTATATTAATAAAAATAAAGGCAAAAATCTTTTAGAGCTGTTTAAATAGGCCACAGTTATATGATACACTTTAGCCTGCATACACACACAAACACACGGACGCACAGATGCACACATACTCACACACGCATACACACGCACACATATCTATATGTAAGTTTTTTTGTTATTTTTCTAGCGATTTCGCATTCGGTATAAGTAACCCCCCATTTGGTTCTTTTTAGAGAAATAATTATACCTTATATTTTATTTGCCCTATATTATAGTAACATGTCTGAATAGATGCGTATAGATATCTACATATATATATATATATATACGTATATATATATATATATATATATATATATATATATTAGGGTAGGTCAATTTTCCACTTTTCTTAAAATATTATGACATCGTACTTTCCGAAAGTTCTGTATGAAACAATTACGTAATCATGCAAAAAATTATATCAAAGACTTCAACAGGTTTTTTAGCGTTTGGTATAAAAGATCGTAGTCAAAAATATTCTGGCAATTCCTCATGTTTTGCAAGATTTGCAAAGAAAACAATTGTAGCATTTAAAACCAGGGAATGTCCTTTTATTTTATAAAAATGATATCAATTCAACCAATCTTCAACTTGAAAATATCCCTCTCCTATTATCATTATCTGCAGTAATATATAAATACCTTTAAAATGTTTTTTTTCATGATATAATAGAAAATATAGGAAAACCCAAGCATTATTTTAATAGAACTAAATATATAGAGTCAAATTGTTCCCTGTAACGGCTCTTAGACAAAACTGCTGATGTCAATTTCTGACTCAAATCTTTGTCTGTAATGCGATGCTTTGCTTCAAAGCCACATTCAGTTTGTGAAGCTTCTCTCGTTAACTTACCTGCTCAATCTATGCCCGAATGATCTGAGGAAAAATCTGGAAAGTCACACTTAGTTCCATTTATCCATGATTCTCGAAGCTCAAATTCAGACAAATCCTCCATAATTAGTGATTCAAAAATCTCACATCATGTAAAATCTATTAATTATGTCCAATGTATAGCATTAAAATTAGCAGATTTGAAAAATTTTAATCTTTTTCTGTCTGACTTTCTCACTCCTAAATAAATCTAAAAATTAATCAATTGAATTATTTAATTTATTACATTTGGTACTGCTTTAATAATTATAGTGAAATTAGATAAAAACGATACAATAGATTGAAATGAATGAGTCAGTGATATATGAATTAATATTTAATTAACAAATGGCCAATATTATTTTAAAATCTTTTTGTCTTACTTCAACTTCCTCAGATTTGGCCGTAGAAAATCAAAAATTTTGGGCAGCAAACAAAATGTATTACCTTGTATATTTTTGATGTCATCTGTTGGAGTTCATGAATCTGTTTCTTAATCCTTAGAGTCATATTAAAAATGCACGCTTTTGGATAGTTAAATTTATTATTTTTTTAATTTAAAACGACAAATTTGCATTCATATAACATTTATTCAAATATAGATATCTGTTATGAGCTTTTATGCGTATGCATCACGTGTCCATATGGCCAAAGTTAATCGTCTTGCTTGGTTTAAAGAACCAATTTTCCAGGAGCTGTATCTAGAGTTAACCTTACTTCTTGAAATAATTACTGTATATTTACACAGTAGTCTTTGGTCACAACTGAGATCATGTATTTTATAAAGGGCTGTAAAAGGCAATACATTATGGTACAAAGTTCAGTCAATAGTGTGAAGATTAAAATAATGTGTTTTTTCTAAATTCCAAGCATTTCACTTTCACAACTTGTGTTGGCATCAGTGCTGTCGACAAAGACAGTCTTGCCAGTGTTCTAACTGTTAAATGTATACAAAATATTCAGCACTTGCTCTGTTTTTTAGAGTTTTCTGTACATTTCCCTTCGCAGTTTCCTTATGAAATAATGTCTTTATTTTTTATCCCATCAACTCCAATACATATCAGATTTTCAACAATTCATCGGGTATTTTTTGGGCTGTTTTTTCTTTTTACTTTAGTCCTTGCACTGTCAACTTTACCTTTATCAATAATAATATTGTTCATATAATTATACTGGGTATAAGAAGGCCCATAACCTTCAAATCAAAGAGCAAGGCGTTTTATTAAATAGTGAATGTCGACCTGGAAAAGTTTTACAACATCTTCCTTATTGGATTTTTAGGTGTAAGTACGGAATAGTTACAAAACGCATTCTACTCCCCATGTTCAAGATGGGTTGCTAAATAATAATGTTATTATTTAAGCACGATAACATAAGTGCGTAATTTTCATATTTCTAAAATTTATTTATAAATTTAATAAGATTTGAAATAAATACATGAATTTAAAAATAACGTGTATTTAGCTTAAAGAATAATTACTTCGGGGATCAGCCCGTTAAACGTTTACAATGAATAAACACGAAGCATTGCCTATGAGCATTTTTTTATAAAAATATAAAAAATCAGAATAAGTATTTAAGTTGTATTTTGAATAGTTTAAGCTAGTTTAAGAACAATTCAATATACATTCGTGATGAGTAAAAACGTAAACATAAAATACAGATTTCAAAAGTTAACGGTTTTAAGACCAAAACTAGTCGAGACATTCTTTGATCTATATATTTCAAAACTTAAACTGTCTGTGTGTGTGTGTGTCTGTTTAGGTATATTTACCTACCAAACTACTCTGTAAATTTTACGTCTACATACTCAAGATTTGACATATGGGGTCTCAAGATTTGTGAAATTCTTTTTTATCGGTTTTCGGACAGAAATTTGGCTGTCAAAGTTCAACGATATAATCTTTGAAAACTCTACTAAACTCCTCCGTCAATTTTGTGTCTAAACACTTGAAATTTTAGATGTGGATTACTTGGACATGGATCAACTTTTTAATTTGATTTGAGCCCAAAACAATATATATTAAAGAGTCAAAATTGGAGTCAAAGTTTTAAAAAATTGAGCTCTGCGATTCTACTAAATTACTCAGCCAATTGACCTCTGCGGGCTCTATCAATCTACTTAGCCAATTTTTGGTCTAACCATTTGAAATTTTACATAATGTGTATTCAGACATAGGGCAAGCTTTTTAATCGTTTTTTTTTTGCCGAAAATTGTGCTGTCTACGGGTCAAAGTTCAAAGTTTGCGGTCTCTAGCAAACTACTCAGCCAATTTTGTTTCTAAACATTTAAAATTAAAATAAAGTGTATTGAAACATGCAGCAAGTTTTCTAATCTGTTTTTGACCGACGATTTGGCTGCGAAGAAGTAAAAGTTGAAACCCGTAACCTTGGCAGACGCTACCCAACTCCTCTGCCATTTTTGAGTCTAAACACCTGAAATTTTGGATTTAGGTTACCTGAGCATGAGTCAAACTTTTTAATATATATATATATATGTGTGTGTGTGTGTGTGTGTGTGTGCGCGTGTGTGTGTGCGCGCATAAAGTTATGAACAGTCCTAGAGTGGATGAAACGCGGAATATTCAGTGTAGCTTAATCGCCATATATATTTTATAACTTCCTATATATATATATATATATATATATATATATATATATATGCATATATATATATGTGTGTGTGTGTGTGTGTGCGCGCGCACATAAAGTTATGAACAGTACATAGGGCCCGAGCAAACTGGGCTCAACTGCTAGTAACTTAATATATTTTTAAAAACAAATTCAATATTTCGAATTATAACAAATTCTTCATCAGGCAAATCCAGGTGTTTTTTTTATTTTATCATTATTTTCATGCCGCATGGCGGTGATAATCCTTGGAACGTCTTCAGATTTTGTTGACGTCTTTCATGCCGCATGGCAGTGATAATCCTTGGTACTTCTTCAGATTTTGTTGAAGTTTATTACAGTACGAGTCTCAGATGTTTATTTTGATTTATTTGGTATTTAAGTTGGATTGTTCAAATAAATACACAGTTATTAAGAAAAATATATTTTGTAGTAATTTGGACATAATTTTGCAACTTTATTTACAGGTTCGACATCGAGTTACACTAATATATATTTGAGTAACAGTCTCGATCAAACTACTGTATAGGTCTTTTGTCTACAGGCTTTAAACTTGGTATATATTGATATGTGCATAAAATTCGATTTGATTATGCTGCTAACGATTCAAAATGCTTTATAAAATTGGGACTAAAAATGTATTGGATTGACCTCTAATCAGTAGTTGAATGGGAGCAAAAATGGATGGTCACGTTTAATGCCGCTAAGACTAAACTACTTTCCTTCAATAATTACAAGAAACCTTTTATACCACCTATAGCAATAGACAACGACTCTTTATCTGAGAGTACGTCTTTCAAGCTCCTTGGCCTAACGTTCACAGGAAACATGGGTTGGAACAATTACATCGAGGGCATTGCCAGGGCCGCTGCAAGGAAGGTGGGTTCTCTCTACCGTGCTAGAAAACTACTAACACGCGAAAGTATCCTGTACCTCTATAAGGCAACCATTCGCCCATGTATTGAGTATTGCTTCATATTTGGGCTGGTGCATCGGCTACTAGTCTCTCGCTCTTTGACAAGGTTCAAAAGAAAGTCGCAAATCTGGTAGGCCCTGAACTGGCATCTTAGATTAAGCCTCTGTCCCATCGACGAAACGTTGCATCCCTCTGCCTGTTCTACAAGTATTATAATGGTTAATGCTCTAACGAACTGCAAGCACTTGTGCCCCCACGACGGAAACACCCTCGACAGACCCGACAGGCTGCAAAATCCCACCCCCACACTGTTGAGATCCCTAAATGTAAAAGATCTTTCTACTCCAGTAGTTTCTTCCCCAGAACCGCTAGACTTTGGAATTCCATTCCAGGTCCTTGCTTCCCCAACTGTACTGACGTGCAGAAATTCAAGTGCAACGTGAACCGACATCTTGCTCCCCAAATCCCTACATAGTACCCCAGTAGTTGTTGCCCTGATAGTAGCCCCCTACACCAAAGTGGCAATGTGTCTTGTTTGGGGTGAAAATGTAATTAAAAAAATGTGTAAATCCACTGAACGTGTTATTCATACACCTGCGCAAATATACCTACATATCTTTAAAAACATAATTTTTTAAACATTCTATATGCTTATGGCTTTCATCAGACATTATCCAATACTGCTAGAGTGATACATGTTTTTGTTTCGATTCTCGCTGATGGCACACGTCATATTATTGCGTAATTAAATATACAGTATGTCCAAAAAGTCAGTCAAGTGTTATGAATTTAAGTAAATTCTTATTTTTGATGGTATTTTTCTAGAATTGTAACATAATCCGACTAAGACGTTGGGGAATTTCTTTTTTAAAATGCTAAATTCAAACCATCTTTATTCATAAAAAATAATGTCTTTTAAATGTTACCTATTTTAAGCTTCGCATATTTATGCTCTTTCCAGACATAAGCATATACGACATTAACAAATAATGCTAGTGTGATAAATGTTTATGTTTCGATACTCGCTGATGGCACACGTCATGTGTCTTTTCTTTTCTTTTTTATTCATGACAGATTACAGAATCTGTGGATTGCGATTTAACTTCCTTATTTCGTTCCGTGAGTTGGCAAATCTCGAAACGTCAAACTGTAAACCCTGAATAAATTGAATGAAAACATCAGGAACGACATAAGGGAGTTAAATCGCAATCCAGAAATTCTGCAATCTTTCATGCATAATGTTTTTGAAGAAGCACAAATATGGAAAGCTGAAAATAGGCAAAATTAAAAAGACACTATTATTCATAAAGATTGTTTGAATTTTGCATTCATTTAAAAGAAATTTCATAATGCCTTAGTCAGATAGTGTTAAAATTACACAAGATGCCATAAAAAATAAAGAATCTGTTCAAAATCATTTAATGACTTTTTGGCCAACCTGTATCTATACTTTTCTAGTGGGCACTTTTCAAATGCTTGCTAAATTATTATTATTATTATTTTTTTTTTTTTTACACAGTGATCACCACTTATCAAGGCCCGGAAGCCACTCAGGGATAAGGGTTATTGCAAGTACATTATGTTAGTGAGGAGATTTGCTGAAATGTTTACTTAAGGGGGCGGTTCATTAGGAATTTGTTAACATTGGACTTGAAGACATCCAAGTTGTAGTCCGGAGGGAAGCAGGCAGACGGAACAGAGTTCCACAGGCGTGCAGTTCTAACAAAGAAGCTTTGTTCATGGAATCTGCGTTTTGATTTAGGCACAGATAAAGAGTGGGGGAAATTTTTCACAGTGGATTCAGCTAGACGGGTGTTTTTCGTGAAAGATTGGCGAGGGGGGGACCAGAGATTGGAGTTCAGACGAGCATCTGCCATGGAAATAACGATAAAACAAGGACAGGCTCGCAACGTCTCTTCTGTGGGAGAGAGGTTGCAGGGTAGAGAAAAGGGCATTCCCCACTAAGCCACGAACTCTATTTTGTACTCTGTCAAGGCAGGATAGGCTGTTTTTACTTTAATTAATATATTTACTTTATAATAATATTTACTTTAATTATATATGCACCTGGCGATTCTTTTGTTCTTGTTCTTAAGAACAACAGACCAATGTGTCAACATACAAGTTTATTTAAAATTAACTTTTACACATCGACAAAGAGAGAAAAGAAACATAGTAACTGTGTGCGTGACATGCGACAGCGCAGAAATATCAATCACACTAGACGACTCAGTCTTCTGTCTGCTTCCCTCTCTCCCCCTCTCCCGCTTTCTCAGTTGTTTTTGGTGTCAACTGACACTCTTGAAATGTAAACATTAAAAATATTACAATGTTATTTTTTATTTTGCGTTGTGCACTTGTAACGACCAGACTTGGAACGTGAATATTTCTTTGTTTCTGGTTATAATTACAACTCTAGTTATTTCTATGGGACACAATAATTTAGATCCAAACCCTTTCTCCATATCTAACAATATTTTTTAACTTTTCAAATCACTACTATATACTAAGTACGATATAATAATGATAATCAATAGAGTATTAGCTCTATACTAAAGCTTATGACGTCTACATAAATTAAAATATTTAAGTGTATTTTACAGATGCTTGTATATATATATATATATATATATATATATATATATATATATATATATATATATATACTAGCGTTACCCTGCCACGCGTTGCTTCTTGGCTCAATTTGGCGAAATGAAAAAAAATCCCAAAATGTGAAAATGCATGTTTCTTAATTTCCCAGTACTTGTAGATATAGAATTTTTTTCATTCATTTTCTGAGGAGATATAGAGATTTTCTTGTTTGCCGACTCTTGAACACGCAACATTAATTGTGCATGTGAGAAACAGTCAGTCTGTAGATGTAAACGGCAAAATTGTAAAGTTTGTCCCCGAGTTTTGTTGATGGTGATTGCAAACGAGAATCGAATTGGGAATTGCACTTTCCTAAATTGTAAAGACATATCCGGTGGAATCATGAGAATGCGTGAAATGAGGACATCTTCACCTTTTAATGTTCTTGTCAAGACTGTTGCTCCTATGATATATTTCATTAATTTTTTTACTGCAAGCCATGTGGTATTGCAAAGCTAGGGTTTGTTTATATTTCGCAACATGATAACTGCTGCGCCAATTTTCAATTGCAGTACAGCAGTGGCATCCCGGGCAAATTTAGTGGATTCCAAAATTCTGTTGAATTATTAAGCACTTCATCTGCTTCTACATCAGTGTCGTCAAACATACTTTACTATCTGAAAACCCTTTTTACCAACTCTTGTTATGATGTAACTAAATTACAGAAGTTATGAGGCAATGAAATTCGCCTGAATTCGGATAAGCCGGCACTTTCCCGTTCCCAATTTTCAATAATTGATGCGAAAATTTCTCTACGGATTGATTGCTCTGCAATTCGACACGCATATTTTGAGTTAAGTTTGATGTTTTCACATGGTGCCAAAAACAAAGAATTTGAGGCAAGCATTTATTTCATCTGCTGGTGTGATTTGGGGAATTACAGGTGAGGTTTTTCTGAAATTTTCTGCAAGAAACATTACTGCATTCCAAAATGGTCTGACATTACCACGCAAAGGATCGATCAAGAGCATCAAGTAATTTTTTGTGTGCCATTGTGCATTCATCCAAAACAATAAGTTTGCATTTTTGCAATATTTTTCCCATGCCTGATGTTTTGGAGATATTGAACATGGGGGTTTTAAAAAGTTAAATATTTAATAGTAATTTCAAAGTTGAATTAGCAGTTCTTCTACCTGGTAGTAAGGTTGCAGCTATTCCGCATGAAGCAGAAGCAAAGGCAATGTCATTTTTTGATCGAATGGCTTCCAAAAGCAATTTAATTAGAAATATTCTACCAGTTCCTACTGGTACTATTCTAATTAGATGTAATTTTCAAATAACATTCTATTATCACTGTAAGTAATTTAGGTGACTAAAACAGGATTTATCAATGGTTGGATAATTAATGACTTATTCACTGCAATTAAAGTGATTAAAACAAGGGTTTCCATGTTTTGACAATGGCTTACGATTGTTTCATGCTTTGACAATGTCTTATTCATAGTAAGTAAATCAAGTGACTAAAATATGATTTATTCATATTTTGACACCCTTTTAATCACTGTAATAATTTATGAGCTTAAAATAGGAGTTATTCATAGTTTGTCAATACGTTATTCACTATAAGCAATTTGGAAGACTAAACTATGATTTATCTATATTTAACAATGCCTTTCCACTGTACGTAATTTTGGTGATTAAAATAGAACGAGGGATTGGGGAGGAAAAGATAGAGAGAAATATAGATAGATAGGTATATAAGAAGAAAAAGATAGAGGGAAACAGACACAGAGAGGATATATAGAGAGATAGAGGAATTGAGAGAGAAATAGAGAGAGAGAGAGATAAAGAGAGAGAGAGTTAGAAAGAAAAGGGAGAGAAACAGAGAAAGCGGGCGTGAGATAGAGAAAGGGTCTCAAAGAGAGATGGAGGGGTGATAGAGAGAGAGGGAGAGAAATAGAGAGGGATAGGGTGAGATATAGAAAGAAAGAGAGAAAGGGAAAGAATCAGAGGGTGAACTACACTTCATCGTTTTTGTTCTCGATCAGTGGAGGAGAAATCCTTCTAGGCTGAGGCAATTTTTATTTTTGTTTCTATCCAGAATATCCCTTTTTGAGGAAGCTGGTTTAACCACACATTAAAAACCGAACTTGTGTCTAATTCTGCCCTCGTGGGTAGCAATTAAGTAGGAACAGTGTGTGTGTGTGTGTGAGAGAGAGAGAGAGAGAGAAAGAGAAAAAGAAAGTATACTTGGAACTAAAAATACACCGCATCAAATCAGTTTTAAATAACTACTATTCGATTATGCTTCTAATACGGTTTTATTGTAGATGTAAAAAGAAATTCTTAAACTATAACTTATTTTAGTCGCGTGCAAACGAATCTATAAGTCACTCTGTCGGTCGGTCGGTCTGTCGGTCGGTTTGTCGGTCTATCCGTAACACTTTTGTGCTTGGCCTTTTTGGTTAAGATCAAAGGTCTGTTGTTAATAAATGCTGTTCTTAGTTTTTAAGCTTTTCTTGGCCTTTTGGTCAAGGTCAAAGTGTAGTATTTGTTCCGACAGATACTGCAAGCAAAGACCATATGTGGGGGAAACCCCACATATAAGACCTTGGTCAATGTAGGGGCAACCCTTCATACCAACTGCCACTATCCAGCTCCCCTACTCCCCGGGGAGTTGGTCCCCATTTCCTCTTCACTCCTCACATTAAAAATCGGCCTTGTGCCTAATTTGCACGGTGGGGGAGCAAATAAATACCCTTTTCTTGGCCTTTTGGCCAATATCAAAGCGTAGAATCTGTTCCGGCAGATACTGCAAGCAAAGACCATATTTGGGGGCAACCCCACATATAAGACCTTGGTCAATTTAAGAGGCAACCCTTCATGAAATTGTCACTATCCAGCTCCCCTACTTCCCGGGAGTTGGTCCCCATTTCCCCTTCACTCCTCACATTAAAAATCGGCCTTGTGCCTAATTTGCTCGGTAGGGGAGCAAATAAATACCCTTTTCTTGGCCTTTTGGCCAAGATCAAAGTGGAGTATATGTTCTTATTACATGCTGTACTTATGTTTGTAACTTTGTGATATAAAGTGGGAGATCACTTTTCTGTATTAATTCAATGTAAAATGATCACCCACTTTACAACCAGTCAGTCTCAAAGCCAGTCAAGTCATTCTCCAGATCATTCAAGTTGTTTTTGAAGGATTCCAGTTATTTTTTAAGCATTCAAGTCATTCTTAATGTCATTCAATTAATCCTTAAGTTCATTAAAGTCATTCTAAGTCATTTACTTTTTATTTATTTAAGTCATTTCAGCCCATTTTTCGGTCATTTTCGTTCATCTTTAAGAATTTTATATCAATCCTATTTTCACGCATTCATTCATTACACGAGAGCACGCGACTAATGGCTATCGGCCTTGTTTGTGTTGCTATGTAGTTTTGTAGTAAGTATGAAAGAATATATTTGTTAATTTTACGTTTAAATATATATATATATATATATATATATACCACATTTTAGTCATTCAATGACTTTAAAATTTATGACGTGAAATGTTTGAGTTTAAAAAATGAGTTAACATTTGATTTATTTGCTCTATTTTGTATATCAAGCAATTCTTATTAAGGTGGGATAAGAATATTACTTCCAGTATTATCTTGTAAATCTTATAATCACAGGTTCCCATACACACTGATTGTTAAATAACTTTATTCTGAAATATATATATATAATTTGTAGTTATCGACATACAGTCCTAATTCGTTGTATCACAACTCATCAGTGCCGCTAGACTAGCATCTCTCCCAAGCCAAGGATTGAACCTAGAACCGTCGTGTTGACAGTCGGCATTTATCCCACTCGACCACAGAATGGACGCCCACAAATAACTCGTCGGAATGTTTATTTAAATAGACATCCGCCACCACTGTTACTGTGCTCAAACCGCCTGTTTGTAAACAAACAAACAACGAGATTCGCATTTTTCAGGTAATTAAGAAGCGGGTGAGATTATTTACGATAGTGCTCTACCCAAAGAGGGGGGGGGGCTTAAAATATATTTTTAGTCATCGACATACAGTCCTGTTTCGTTGTATCACAACTCATCAGTGCCGCTAGACTAGCATCTCTCCCAAGCTCATCAGTGCCGCTAGACTAGCATCTCTCCCAAGCCAAGGATTGAACCGAGAACCGTCGTGTTGACAGTCAGCAGTTCTCCCACTCTCAACAGAAGTAACGAATACGCGATTGAAAAAAAAATAAAGAAAAAAAAACAATACACTACTATTCAATAAAGTCACAATCGATATTTTTCTTTTGTCGAGCAATTTTTTATCATTATTAATATTTAATAGTAAATAAATAATAAACCATATTAGTGTAAAGCGAAATTATACAAAAATCGTTGAGAAAAAACGATGAAGATTTTCTATCGAGTTCAAAATGATCGACTTTTGTCGAAAGGAAACGATTTCGAAAAATTTGTTTTATATTGCAATATTTCTTCATAATAATATATGAAAACACGCTTGGATTATATAAAAAAAACGCTATGGGAAAATGTCGAAACAATCGGCTCAGTAGCTTTTAGATTATCGGTTAGTAACAAACAATTTTACATTTATACACACACACACACACACATATATATATATATATATATATATATATATATATATATATATATATATATATATATATATATACATGAACATTTAAGCATTACAAGATTAAATAGGTATTAGAATTCGCGGAGTTTTAATCGAACTACATTACAGATCAACCTAAACGTGAAATTAATCTGCCTTAAATCACCGAAAAATACGTAGTTCTACTGTTGCTGTTAATCGAGCGACTATTTAATTCATTAGTAAATGTATTACTTCACCTGGTTCGATTATGGCCTTTTGGTGGTTGTCTTTATTATTAATGATAATACGAGTGTAGACATGTTTTCTTTTTAAATTTCTTAGTATTTTAATTGGAGAAAAGGCACCAAGCGTCTTATGTTAGATGATGAAACTAGACACATACAAAAGGATTTGATTGATTAAATGACACGACCTACTAAAAGGTGTAAGTTTGAAGTAGAAAGCAGTTTAGCAAGTTTGTGAAAACGGTAGATCAAAGGTTGCATTATTAAAGAGATGACAACCGAAGGTCATATTTATGAATAAAACCAAAAATCGGTCGGTGATGTTAAGAACTTAAATAAAATTATATTACAAATATTTACCGTCGTTCAAATAAATAAATTAAATAAACGCCAGCTTTCAGCTACAACAAACGAAACGCAATATGGCGAATATGTGTTCTGGGAATCATAATTTCATTGACGCCCATAGTAAAGCTCATGTGTGTGTGTATATATATATATATATATATATATATATATATTAATGATTCAACGACAACAACAACAACACTACCACCACTACCAACAACAACAACAACAACAATAATATAATAGTAATAATAATAATAATAATAATAATACTTGTTGTTACCCAGATTCCAGAGAAAACTACAGATTGTTGGCAGTGATTAATCTCTGATTATGTGAGAGAACTTCTTGTGTGTGCTACTACTAATACTAATAATACTTGACTAGGTGTCATATTATACGGCATAATGAAGTTTACATACCAGTTCCCATCAGATAACCGGAGTTAAGCATCTTTGAGATACAAGACACAAAGGAGTCCCACATGAAATCATGAAGACTGAAACGGTATAATTGTAAGTTAAATCCCTCAAGCCTCTGCCGTCCTCACCCCCCCCGTTCTGTGAGTTTCCACATAAACTGGTACCATACCATATAAGTGAGAAGGGTCAAGAGGGATGGAAGAACCGAGAAGAGAAAGCACTAGCCAGACCTTCCGCGGGATTAGTTCAAAGAGGACTGGGATTTGGTGGAGGCTTATTGCAACCCAGGTTCAAGTGAAAACCAACGGCGGATGTTGCGATAATATAAAGGTTATTGAAAATGGTGGAGAGTCCTAGTAATCTGAGGATATAGGTAGTCACTTTGACTTCAGATGACACCGCAATTTGTTCTCAAAGAAAAATCTTCGATGATGACTTGTTTGACTACTCCAAAATAATAAAGATGAGGATAGAAAGACACAGGACAGAAAGCACTAAACAGACCTCGGCTGGATGACTACGAAGAGGGTTGGAATCTTGGAGAGGCTTATTGCAACCCATATTTTAGTGAAGACCAATGGTCGCAACAAATGAGATTTCAATAGCAGACGACTGTTGCGATAACGCAAATTGATTTGCAAAGGTTGTGGAAAGAGGGTTAAAGTATTGGAAATCAAGGGAGACGCGTTGTCACTAAATCTCCAGGGAACACCGAAAATTGTTTTCAAAGAAAATTATTTGATCATAGTATGTATGAAAGCACCTAGAGATTATTATTATTATTATTATTATTATTATTATTATTATTATTTATAATAATAATAATGATGATGATGATGATGATGATGATGATGATGATGATGATGATGATGATGATAATAATAATAATATATGTACGTGTGTATAAATGATATATGTACGTGTGTATAAATTCCAAAGCAATTTGTGATAAGTTCAATAAAAGTACCAAATGTGATACTATTTTCGCAGAAGATATTCTAGCTAAGAGTTATATAGCATAAGAGAATGAACGATTCCACCTGTCCACAATTTAATGGCATTGTCTCAGGCTATATTTAATATTTTCTATTAAATAAATTATTGCAAATACTGTCTGTTTCAATAATATACGTTATCTTTCTGGTCTACGTCAGTGAAGGAAAACTCTTTCCACACTGGGCTACATAATATATATATATATATATATATATATATATATATATATATATATATATATATATATATATATATATATAGTAGAAATGGTAATTGATAAAAACTTGAAGAAAGTGGCAATACTGTTGTAGAGCAAATATGCGTTTTATTTTTTATTACCGTTTCTTTCTGTTTAGTTACATTATTGTTTCAGCTACGCGACCGTTTTTTGGCCGTCATGTAGCCTCCTCAGACTTTACAGAAATGTTCGTTTATGGTGGAATGAAAGAATGAATGGTGCTGCATAGATTCTCTAGATAACCTTTTAAAGAAAGCAGTTGATTTACATATTCCAAAAATGTTGAAAAATTAAACAAAACATTTTTGTCAAGAAAACACTTACAAACATCACTGATAATTAAATGATACAATGGACAATTACCAACGGAAAATTACGTAATTTTGAAATTGTAGGAACATTAAGCAAGTACGGAAAAATCGATTGTTAACAGATTTTATGATCGTTATATCAGGGGATATAATTTTAAATGGGAACTAAGCGCTACAACTAAAATACTATTTAGGTGGCTTTCTATTCGATAGTTTAAATACTGCCGAATTTCTGTCAAGTTTCGAACAATCACGGAGTAATTGACTTTTTCAAACTATTAACAAAATTTTATAATCACTGACGTATTTATGATTAAACCGAAATTTATTATGATGAATTAATTCTGGTAAAAGGATATTAATGTTTTTAACTTTTTTTTTATTATATAATAATTGTAAAAGGTAATACCAGAAAACTCTCCTTAGAACGAGTACCTAACTTAGAAAAATCGACTTACTTGCTTTTAAAAAAGAGTAAATATTTAAAAATATGTATATTTCTGTGAGACGCACTTGATTCCTATTTAAAACTATATCGTCTTCAAGACTTGTCTTAAACTCTATCTTCAATTGACATTTATTCCGTGGATGCTTAATTTTCAGCCAAAATTAATTCCCCGATGACTAATTTTCCTAAATTTCATTAAATTTAAATAAAAATATAAAACGTGATTTTTCATGTTTTTGATTAATTTGAGATTTTATCTGTTTTTGCTTTAATTAGCTGGTGGGTTATGTCCGGTGTTCTTTTGTCCGATCCGTAGGTGTATATATGTATATGTGTATATATATATATATATATATATATATATATATATATATATATATATATGTATATATACATATATGTATATATATATATGTGTGTGTGTGTGTGTGTGTGTACCTTTATGTATATAAGTGTATATACTAGTGATTGGATGATTCCAATTTTTTCCCGATTCCAATTCAATTACCGACTCTGTCTTAAATTCCCCATCCGCTACGATTCCCGATTCTAATTTCGATCCTTTCTATATTTCTAAATATTTAATTAATGATTTTTTTTTGTCTTTTTCTTTTCGAATTACTCGAAAACCTCATGTCTGCATATATTAGTGTGTGTGGAGGGGACATATATAAAATATACGAGGGGGGGGGTCTAAATATTTTTCTTGCATGTTTCCCATTTAATTGATTGAAAATAATGAAACAACTAAAGATGAATTACTCTTTTAAAACGAAGCCGATTTGCATTTGTCATTAGTTAGCAAAATTCTATTTGAATATTTCATAAACAATTGAAAATAATTAACGATTGTTATGCAAAATAAAACGGTATACGAGCAGAATAGTTAACAACGTCCCCTCTCCATTTTAAACATAAGTTTCTAAAGAACATAGTTACTATATAGAAAACAATTCTTAACTTAATAACGGATGTGAATGTATTCTTAAATATTCTATACGTTCTCTCTACCAAATAATGTTCATGTGTTTACCGTAATCATCAATATTTGCCCGGTTATTACTACTGATAATATTATAGATATGCAGTAGATTGATTTGTTTAATGCATTTTAATGCAGTAGATTGATTTGTTTTAATGAATTTTAATGCAGTAGATTGATTTGTTTTAATGAATTTTAATGCAGTAGATTGATTTGTTTAATGCATTTTTATGCAGTAGATTGATTTGTTTTAATGAATTTTAATGCAGTAGATTGATTTGTTTAATGAATTTTAATGCAGTAGATTGATTTGTTTTAATGTATTTTAATGCAGTAGATTGATTTGTTTTAATGAATTTTAATGCAGTAGATTGATTTGTTTTAATGCATTTTAAAGCAGTAGATTGATTTGTTTTAATGAATTTTAATGCAGTAGATTGATTTGTTTAATGCATTTTAATGCAGTAGATTGATTTGTTTTAATACATTTTAATGCAGTAGATTGATTTTTTTAATACATTTTAATGCAGTAGATTGATTTGTTTTAATGAATTTTAATGCAGTAGATTGATTTGTTTTAATGAATTTTAATGCAGTAGATTGATTTGTTTTAATGAATTTTAGACTCACACTCTTGGCTAAAAATGATATTTTCCGTTGGTTTTATTCGACTTTCATTTTGTTTTTTTGGTTTTTTACAATTGCATATGGACACCTTGAAAATCCTGCCGGAAAAAAACACAAACAATTATTTTTAAATATAAACGTTTGTACATTAATTTAACCTAAAATGATGACTAATCATAATTTTCACGCTACTCTAGCATTGAAGAAATGTTCACTAACCCGAAGTCCAACTGGCAAGGTTGTAAAACTATGCGTAATCGCTTAGACCCTCTCCCCCCCAAAACTCACAGAATTTATTTTCATGAGGAAAATAACAATTTTGGTTAGTATTCTAAAATGCTACAATGTCGCTGAAATAAAAAAACATTTTACGTCCAATAAATATTGAAGCAGATCGTCACCCTACATTCTGAAATAATTGTTTTGTTTGTTTATCTTTCCGCCAATATTTTTACGGCGTTAACGCGTAATCGCCTAAAAAATAGAATCTTGCTTTATTTTAGAAGAGTAACCTAACCGAAAGACTCAATATACTACTACTACTACTTGTTAGTTCTTATATATTATAAGTTTAAATATGAAAACATATTAAAATGTTATAAAAATAGTCTTTTTAACCTATAAAACAGTTTAAATGTATTTAGAATAGATTATTAGAAATACACTTACATTTTAATGTTGACAAAACGTCCATGTCCTTCAGTGGAAACAAACCACCCAAAGGTTTCAAGAATTTACTAGTAGTCTCGATGTTATTACTTCTATATCCAACTAAGCTAAACTTAAATCAGGCCACCGATCGGGTGTGCAGAAACGAATCTTCGAAATCAACCCAAAAGCTCTATTTGTACCATGCACTAACAATTCATTAAATCTGGCTAGTGTATATGCCGCTTCTGTAGCGGTTCACTCTGTTACATTTTTTTTTATTTTTCATACTGGACCGGTTATTCTCGTTCTTTTCTGCATCTACACATCGATGGGACATCTTCATTCAGTTGACCGGTATAAGTATCAAGCGGACTATGAAAACTAGATGACGTAGTCGAGCAGATAAAAAAAATGATTGGAAGTCGTCAGTGTCCCGGAACAGCTCACACAAGATGGAGAAAATGCAACCACAAGATCAGATGCAGCTTTTATTCTTAACTCGGTATTGTCGTTTCCGTTTCTTTTATTTCTGAGCTTTTGGAAAACTATTTTCACAGAAATCAATGATGCCCAAAAGTATTTTCAAGAAAAGGGGATGAATCTGCAATAAAGTCCTGTCAGGCTGAGGGCGTTTAGAGATCGCATTCTTCAGAATAGAAAAAATATGGTGGATACTGCAATAGAGGAGTAAAAACATCTCTGTCTGAAATGGGGATAAGCATGGAGCATCGTATCCGCAAGAAGAAACGAATGGGCGGTTAACAATTGACTGATGAAGCACTGGCGTTTCATACTGAGGTGAGACGGGAAATGCCGTCTGTCCTAGGTTGACTGAAGAAATATCTTACAAATTTCAACAAGTTCCCAATCTCGCAAGTAAATACGCTTTTCATACACCGTCAAATCTGCTTGATGATAATTATGATTGTCAGCTTGGTGAAGTTGACGAAGGTATAGATAAAGATAAATTCTATACTGAAAGGAAGATATTACACTATTTGTGAAAGCTATACGAAGAGATAAAATCACTTTACCCCTTGAACTTTTGAATTTTATACAGAGATACTACCTTGAAGAGTCTGCCCCTAATATTGTGATCTTGCTGCGCATTTTTCTTACCTAAGTTATTAGCGTTGCCAGCTGTGAGCGCTCTTTCTTGAAACTGAAGTTCATAAAAAACTACTTTCGATAAAAAATGAGCCAGACAATCCTTGTCGATTGAGTGAATTTGATAGAGTTATTGATAACTTTGCCGAAAAAAAGCGCAAAAATATGTTTGTAAATTTTCAACCGACTTGATGCTTTGAGATATTTTTCTCACAAAAAATAAATTCATAGCCTTATTATCAATTCCAAAATACATTTATTAAAAAAATTAAACTATTTTTAGAAGGATTGAACCATTATAAACAACAACAAAATTCTTAAATTTTGCGCTTAAACCGAGCGATTAAAGACACGGATTTAAAAAGGTATGGATACAAGACGTTTTTTTCTCTTCAGGAGTCTCGACCTCTTAATGATAATATTATGAAGAAAAGGAAAAGAAACTACATCGGAGTAACTTGTCCATTTTTTTCGTGAGAATTCGTAAATAACAACGAGATAAAAATAAATAAAAATGATTTTATCATTTCTTAGTCTTTTCATGCTTTCAAATGTTCTCATCTAAATTTATAAATTCAAATATCAAATATTCTCATCTAAATTTATTTAAAAAAAATGTGTGACTTTCCATTTCTTAAATTTTGCGATTAAACCGAACGATTACACACAAAGATTTCAAAAAGCGCCGATATAAGACGTTGTTTTCTCTTCGAGAGGCTCGACCTCTTAATTATAACATTATGAAGAAAAAGAAAATACCGGACTATACTCTCTTTGATATAGCCATGTTATTTGGCAAAAATTCGGAGTTTAACAACAACAAAAAAGTAATTAAAAATGATTTTATCATTTCATAACATTTTCAGGTGTCCAAATGTTCTCATTTAAATGTATTATTATATTTGTTTGTGTAGCCAATTAATTTAACTTGTCATTATTTTTTACAATTTAATTATACGTTTTTGTTTTAAAAACAATATTTGGTTTCTTTTGTTTAAGTCCCTTCAGATTAATGTTTACATACTTATTATTATTCAAATTATTGAAAAGAAATTGTTAAATTAAATTTAAATTTTAAAAAAAGGGAGAAATTGTGTAAACATAAATCTGAAGGGCATTTTGTAAGCATTAGTTCAATGAAATAAATATTTAAGGGCTTTTTGGAATTTTGAAGGTTTTGACAGGTTGAACGAACGCACATATTCAGTTTTTATATTCGTGTTTGAAAAGTAATGCAGTAGAAAACACGACTATAACTAATATTAACAGTAACACTCGTCGAAATAATTAAAATATGTCTAAATTTGTAATGCAGATGTTACACGATCAAAGGGAAATAACTCATTTTTTATTAAAGGCAGAGTTACTTTACTTGCTTTAATTCTTGCCATAGCAATTATCACATCTTTCCGCGAAAAGGAAGGAGTGATTAGCTTAGGCAGCCATCTTTAGGGAACAGTGACAGACATTCATGATAATGCCACGTGGAAACTGTTTTCTTTTTAATTGGGTTATAAGAAATAAAGTCAAAATAATAGCTTCGGCTGACAAATAAAAGGACCATTCAAAACAATCAAACAACGAGTATTTTGGACTTAAAATTTCTATAAATGAAGAATGATAACTAAAAATGTCTATTCTTTAGAAGCAATTGACCAAATTTTCGTACAACAGCAAGAAGAATTCAGTGAGTCAAATTAAATAAAATAACAACACGTACTAAAAAGAATCAGTTGAAAGACACCGATAAGTCAACTTAAGTTGATCGTTTACCGGAGTTTTGGGGATTTTGTTTTTGCATGATTAGGAACATCTTGGGAGGAACTTCTACAACGGCTAATATCCGTATTTAAGGTATACAATAATATTTTTCATATACACGCAGAACAAAAATGTCAATTTTACAGAAATTCAGGAAAATATCTAATTTTTTTGCTTTTTTTATAAAGCAGGTTTGCGACAGAATTATAAACACATTTCAGCTACCAAATATATGCCAGCTTTAACTGACAAAAACATTCTGCGTTCTTTCATTGGTTTACAAAGCCACTACAGTTAATTTCTTGTAGTTACATAGCAGACGATGTCCCTTAAATCACTTTCTAGAAAAGGAAACAACATGGAACTGATTGACAGAATGCAAAGCTATTTTTACCAAGACACAAGTTTCAGTTTCTTCAGATCTTCCTTCTAACACTTTTAAATCCATTTCTGGACATTGTTTTGGTTTCTGATGCTACTGTCTATGGCATTGAAGCCGTGATATGAAATCTTTCCTGGCGGCAGTCAAAAATCTACTTACAACGGCAGAAAAGAACTATGGCTTAATTGAGACAGAAGCGTTATCAATAATATATGCCATTTAAAATCCATGAAATTGTTTAGGGATGTCATTTCACAAACCGCTATTCACAAATCACAATCCGCTGGTAAGCAATTTTGGATCTAAAAAGATACCCTTGTTTATACCGCTAATCGATTAAAATGATTGACTTCCACTCTACTGGATTATGATTTCTAGATAAAATACTTTTCGCACAATTCGATTAAATATGCAAATGCTTTGTTAAGATTCATTAAAAAAAAAAAAAAAAAAAACTACCAGACGTTTCAGTTGTTGCAGGAGTAGCTTTGGAGTCAGAAATATTTTCAACGCTAACAGCTACAGTAAGAGAACTGCCAGTTTCTTCCAAGTTGATTAAAGAAGCCACAGTTCCCGACCCTCTACTGTAAGAAGTACTCAGCTAGCATCGTACGAATTGTCCAAGAGTATACTCGAATTAATTGTTCTTGAACAGAAACTTCTTTATTCGAAGATGATGAAGTAATTCTTTTTTTTCTGAATGAGTCATCTCTCCTATATCCTTGCAAAACAGAATTCTTAAACATTTCCATTTTTGATACAGAAAGCGTCAGTCACATGAAGGTTTCAGGACGTGGTTACATCTATTGGCCAAATATGGATAAAAAGCTAGAAGACATTGAACGTGCTTGCACAAATGCCAACTAGAGTCCAAATCACCTCTCAAATCTATAATTTCCTAATGGCCTGTCCCAAATCCCACTCTGGTCACGCCTGCATATTGATGTTGCAGGACCCCAAAATGGACAATCTTTTCTCGTTATTGTGGATGCGTACAACAAATGGCTTGAGATTTTTTGAAATGTCACGCGTCATCTTCTGGGAAAATATATAAACTTCATTTGTTTTTTAGCAGATGATTCTGACATCGGCACCGCATTTAGTTTAGTAAAAAATCCATTTTCTGCCAAGAAAATAGCATTACCACATGTGTACACCATTATTCTACCCGCAATTAAATGGTTGGTAGTCTTGTGAATATTTTAAAGAATTCTTTAAAATTCAAAGGGGAAGGGACAAGGTCAGAAATGCTGGAAGCATTTGTGACACGCTATAGGGTAATGGTAAAACCTTACAAAACGGTAACTCACTTGCCGAATGCGAATGAACCTCTTGCGTTTAAAACAACATCACTGCATTAGGGGGAATACCAAAATGATATGGCAGTACAATCGCCGCCATGGTTCCATTCAAAGGAATTTCTGACCTTGCCATGACAACCCTACAACATTAAGGTGTCACCGAAAAGCACAGTAACATGGCCTACATATCGTACGACAAACTGGAAATGTAATTTACAAAGTACTCCAAGATCAAGTTGGATTCGTATTCTAACCAACTGGAACCATCACATCCTGCAGTAGGAATACAATAATAGCCTATCATTGCATCGAACATCTTGTTGGAAACCTTTGACTTGCCGCAGCAAACTCCGGAACTGCTCAAGACACAGAATCCGAAATACATGGACCGAACCTACGGAAGTCGATTCGAACCCGTTGCCCAGCAAATCAATTGCAGGTGGGTCCACAACTGAACTCGTACAAGCGACAGAATTTAAAGGGGGAACTGTTAGAACGATATAACGCGATCAAAAGGAAACAACTCTTTTTTCTGTAAAAAGCAAAGCTACCTCTCTTGCTTTAACTCTGATATAGCAATCATCAGGTTTTCACGTAAGAACGGCACGAGTTAATATGCTGAGAGATTAAGTTTGAGTAAACCGCAGAAGACATCCATGACAACGCCACGTGGAGATTACTTAGACTGAAATGGAATTCTAAGAGATGTACTTAAAATAACCTTTTTCGCCTTAAAAATAAAAAAAACTTATAAATGGGAACCGTATGTACGCTCACACCTTTTGAGATAGAGCTACTGAACGTGCCATGACAACCCCACCACATTAACGGAGAGGTTTCTATAGGTTAAATTCTTGACTCAAACCAACGGAGGTGAGCCCTATGGGCGTCACTTTTAATAGTGAACCCTAATTAGTAGTCATATGTTAGTGTCATTAAAGATCCCAACTACTGCCACCTCATGTTCATTTAAGGAGGTTGCTTTGCTTTTGAAACACTAAAACTTTTAAGCTATTTATTTTCACGTAAAACCTTTTTTATAACCTTTCATAAATCAGAGGCAATTTTTAAAGATTTTTTTTAACCAAGTCAGCGACGGCTACTTCCACTTGTATATATATAGAAATAAATTGATAAATGGATAGCTATACTCACTAGTATAACAATTGTATGTATATATATATATATATATATATATATATATATATATATATATATATATATACTAGCAAAAGTATCCGTCGTTGACTGGGTTAAAAAACAGCCTACAGAAAAATAACTCTGATTTATGAAAGTATGATAGGTTATGAAAAGGAAGAGTCGTAAAGAGATGGATTCGAATTTGGGGGGTATCAAACCAAAGTAAAATATGATGAAAGTAAAAATAAAATAGATAAACCCCATAATTTATTATACCATACCTGTTCACACTGAAACAATTATTACAATATGCTGTGGATCTATATTAAAAAACCTTGTAAAACTTTGTGACATTTTTTAATTCTATGGATGCCAGGCGCGAACGAACACCCCATAATTTTATTATACCATATTTCTTCAAATTGAAACATAACTATCAAAGTATACTTATGCAGATAGATATGAAAAATCTTTAGTAAGGTTTGTGCCTATTTCCATTCTATGGAGGCCAGGCGCAAACGCAGACCCCACAATTTTATTATACCATCCCTATTTAAGTTAAAACATACTTATCAAAGTATTATTATGTACATCTATATCAAAAACACTTGTAAACGTATTTTTTAAAATTTTAAATTTATATTTTCCATACTTTGTGGACCAGGCGCGAACGCAGACCCCATACTTTTAATGAATCATCATTGATTTCTGTGTCTCGATACATCTTCTATCATTATATGTGATCAGATTTCTATAATAGTCAACCATATAGGAGCCTATTCGTGACCAGACACACACACAGACGTTCAGCTTTATATTATAGATATATATATTAGTCATAATAAAAAGATTTATTTATAGTCGTATGTATGTTTACACAGATTTATATATATATATATATATATATATATATATATATATATATATATATATATATTCTAATCCAATATTGTAGAGAGAAAATGAGTCAATTAGAAGCGTCATCGAGGAATTTACTCATTGCAAAATTGTTCAATTCTATTTCGTCCGTCTGCGGTATTTGTAGATAATGACAAGAAAGTAGAACAACGTGAGATCAACAAAAGAGAAAATAGCAACCGAGGAAAAAAGATGATGATCATTATCGTAAATTACATTATTTATGTTTTCAGTTCATTAAGACGTCTTGATTGAAACTGATTGAATTTTTCAGGACAACAATATTCGTTATTTCAGTTTTGGAAGAAGCAATGATTATGTATACATCACAAAAATTGAAATACTAAGCTCATCTATAAGTATAGGGTGACCCAAAAGAACGGGCCCCAACTCTAATTAGGCCCCGTTTCTTAATGTTTTGTCCCAATGAAATGAGACTTTGGTCATAACTAGTTTATTATATTCAAAACATCGCATCAAAACACTAGAGTCTTTGGCCTTTTTTCTCCGTTCTACAACATATGTTCTAGATGGCCTCCATTTAGCTTTTGTTTTTTTTTTGGGGGGGGGTCATCCTGTATATGTTTATCTGCTCTACTAGTGAATAGGAAACAATATCTACAAATAAATATCCGACACATCACACAAACTTTAGCGCAGAAAAAAAAAACATTTCTCTTTCTAACCCTTCGACTAAACATTTACAGTTAAAAACGGGAATAGTTAATCAGAAATATAATCGTCTTCTGAAGTAAAGTAGGAAAATATCACGAACTTTAAATTCAAGATATGTTAGTTTTTCTTTAGATCATCTAAGACTATAAAAATAATAATTTATATATATGAAAAATAAAATTAATATATGAAAAATAAAATTAATATATGAAAAATAAAATTAATATATGAAAAATAAAATTAATATATGAAAAATAAAATTATCCAATTATATGAATATTTCTAGAAACACTGGGAGAGCATGATGTTTTTCAGTTATACTTGACGGTAAATGTACAGATAGAGAGAGAGAGAGAGAGAGAGAGAGAGGTATATAGATAGAAAGATAGATAGTACAAGAAGAATTTAGGGAAAAAGGGTCAGGCACTAAACATATAAGCTTCTATAGAAACAGTTGAGTTCCTTTAATTATAATTTTTGGCTTAATAAAAGTTTCTGATCACGAATTAGTAAAGTCTAAGTATAATTTTACGACTGAAGACCAAAAAAAGTTACTAGAACTAAAATGATGTAAGGAAATGAATCTGTAGTTTTTTGTGTTTATAAATATCAGCACATTTGATGTTCCATTCCTGAGTATCTAATTTCTTCAAGTTTTTTAAATTTTAATATTAACTTTTAGAACGATAAGATTTAACCATTTCGATTCTAGTCGACACGTTTGTACATATTTATTTGTTGAAGACGACAATTTACTAAATGAATTTTAACATAATCGTTATAAACGTTGATTTAGAATGAGTGCTTTCTACCAAATTGATGGTTTATATGGTTTAATTAGTGCTCAGTCTTTATATTAAATACTAATACCTAAAAATCCTTAACTGAGCAAAAGACGGGTACCATAATACTTAGCCTGCTGCATCTTATTAGAACAAAGGACTATCTAAAATTTTAGTGAGTTCGGTTCAATTTTTTCAGAAAAATCTTCTACGGTAAATGTAGTATTGTAGTGATTAATCTCTATTAATCTTTATTAATCTATATTTGTACATCGAACCGATACCATAATAGTTCGCTGCACAACAAAGATTCATAGAAAGTTTCAGCTAAATCGGCCTGATAGTTTCCCAACAAAATGGGACACACAGACAAACAAACAGACTAAGAGAATAATAATAATAATAATAATAATAATAATAATAATAATAATAATAATAATAATATAGATCTCTATCTTTCTATATATAGATATAGAATTCTGTCTGTCCATAGTTGCTTATGCTTAAGTTTGAAAATGCGTTTTCGTCGATATTTCTCGCTTTCTATTTGGGAGCATTCTAAATACTGCTTTAAATTTGAATGTTATTCACACAAAGGTTTGGTGATTTCAACCTGTGGCATCTTTTAAATGCGTCATATCAACCTCTGGAATCTTCATGTATATATGTGGCGCAATAGATAACGTGCTGGGTAACTTTCAGTTCAGAGTTACAGTCATCTAAATGTTGAAGGTTCAATACTCAGTACAGCAAAAAATATAACATTTCCTTAAGTCTTGTACCTGGTTTGGGTGATAGTACGAGAGCAGTCTTCCTCCGCCCCTTTATTAAATTGAATGCAGTTTTCTGAGTTTGACATTAAAATTCTCGAGTTCGACAAGTGAACTTAAATATGAAAGCAATAATTTGAATAATCCATTAATACAGATTTAAGATTACAATTTAGTTTGAAAGATAATTTCTGAAGATCTGTCATTGGTAGATTTTTTTTTTATCGAAGTCTACTTAATTTGCTTAATTTTATTTCTGGTGATAGTCTAAATATGTTTGACTTTATACATCAGACTGACAGTCTAATATTAAATGTTATTTTAGACTGCTTGCATTTTTCTCAATATTTCCCCTTAGAAAGAAAAATGATGCTTCTCAATCTGATTAATATTGTTTTGATCTTATTAACCCCAAACAAAATATATAGCCACATCGAAGCCACCATTTGAGACGTTATCATGTGTACAAGTGACTTTGTGAGGACCTGAGAAGCAAAATATATGTTCCCATTACACTTAAACTCTTTCATATTCGTACGGTCAGGGTGCAGGAAACCGGAAGTGAATTCAAAAGTTTATCAGTCAGAGGGAAGAATTTATTAAAGTAGAAGATTTTTTGGCATCTAAGGATAGTAAAAGAAACGAGATTTACCTGCTTGACGGATTAGTCGAGAGTATTGCATTGACGGGATACGTGTTCATCAAAGCACATTTCATTAATATACGTCTGCATCATTGCACGGGCACAGTGATGAACATTGCGGCGAGATGGCATTCGTTAGAGCCAGTAATTTGGCTTGAAAAAGGTGTTTAAAAGCATACGTGTTTGGACGGCTTGTGTTACAATATGTCAATTCATCCATATAACAAGCTATCCCCGCTTGATAGACACTTATCCAAAATCTAAAATATTTTATCTTTTGTCACTTTTCAAATGGAAATATAATCCTTGTGAGTCCGTCTACCGTAAGTTAAAAATAGGCCATGAATAACACAACATTTAGAATTTTAGATCTGGCAAAGAATCTTCATTATAAACTCTGCTTATCAATCAGGGTATTAGACCCCTTGTTAACAGAGCATTTAATCAGTCTGTCACGCTTAAATTATATTTTAAAGTATCGTTTCCTTTCTAAAGCTAAGTCTGACTTTAATCTTTATCTACCGACTTGCGTCTAAGATTTAAGCATTATTTTTATGCGTCTACGCATCTTTAAAACTTGTTCTTTCTGTATGCCCGTCCGTCAGTACATCGATCTGAATGATATTTTTTTTAAATAGTATTTTTGTTTTTTTCTGAGTTTTTAGGAATAGATTTTGCACTCGGTGCGTCACGTTGAATTTTAAAGAAAAATTCTAGTGCTCTGTGACGGTTAAATTTTAAATAGTAAGAATCAAGTCGTTGATCATTCTATTACGCTTTAATCTATATAATTACAAACTAGGTGGACCTTGCTTACTTGCACCTTCGACGATCGGGCGATTCCATATTTTTAAAAAGAGATGATTGGTGAGTTTATATATATAAATATATATATATATATTTTATATATATATATATATCATATATATATATTATATATATATATGATATATATATATACATATATATATAGTCCATCTATGAATTCTGACGATGCTAGTTGGATATTTCCTCTTCTTTTTGTGGATTTTTCTCTAGCTGAAACAATATGTAAGCTCATTCTGGACTCACAGTAATAAATTTCCTATATATATATATATATATATATATATATATATATATATATATATATACGAGCAAACAGTCAATAAAACATGTTAAAACACTTTGAAATGAGTTAAAAACATATTTAATCTGAAAAGGAAACACTTGATAAGTGGATAGTCCTTAATCCGCGGAGTTTCGAAGAAATACTTTCCTTCTCATCAGAGTGTAGGAATTAGCAAAATGCGGGATCGGATTTTGCATGCAAAAGTATTTGATGAAACAACAAGTAAGTCAAAGATCTTACTTGATAACAAAAAAAGTGAAGCAAAGGGAATATGGCGACGAAAAAGGTGATTACACATGAATGGATAGTCTGGTGGACGATAAATAATCCAGTAACGGTAAAATCCAAATATATAACTTCAAGAAAGTTAATTGAATTTCCATTTGCACAAGTAAAATCCCAAGAAATCCCGTATTTGGAAGAAGATGGTCCCTAATAATCCAAAGGCAGAAATCCATGAATGATTCACAAAAATGTGTACAAGGAAAAAAGGAGAAAATTGTCATAGAAATTAGGTTTATGATCTTTGAGGGTGAATCAAGGAGTACCCGGAGAAATTATTTCAGTGAAGTTATGAATATTCATAAAAGTCAGTAAAACTTTAGCTTCAGAATTAATGGAATCTAAAGTCTTAGGAGTGACTATTTTATAAGATTTATTAAGTTCTTTATACAAAAGTTTTTTATATGTAGGATAGTCAAGTTTATAATATTTTTTTGTCTTATCAGCAGGGACGAATATATGTTTATTCTTTTTAACTTTTTCAGCAAAATTATTTATTTTTCGAGTAACCGAATTATAATGGTGTTTTTGTTTCTTAAATTTAATTTTTTTTACTACATTTAACATGGCATCCTACAAACTTCTCGAGGTAAGGGTTGTATTGGGGGTGGGCAGTGGTTTTTAATCCATAAAATTTGGCAGCAATTATTTCGAATTTCTTTTGTTCTCTATGAGGATGGATAGGGAGTGCATTTGTTAAGATTTCTGGGTGAAGTTGGTCTTCAGATATATATATATATATATATATATATATATATATATATATATATATATATATATATATATATATATATGGTTAATTGGTCGCTTGAATGTTGTCTTTGGGGGGGTCGGGCGATTTCATCTTTTAAAATAAAGATGACCGGTGAATTTATATATATGCGTGTGGCCGTGGCTCAGCGACTAATGGGTGAAGAATTATGTTTTGGTTTCGATTCTAGCTAATGGTACTCAAGTCATGTATGCATGTATATATATATATATATATATATATATATATACTAGCATGGATAACCAGCATTGCCAGGGTTTACATGAAATTCAGTTTAGCCACACCTGCTCTACTAAGAATATTGAGCAGTTTTTCATTACTATATGTCAACTCCATCGTTACCCCAACAAAAATTTCAGAAATAAAAGAACTAATGAAAACACGAAAATGTCGTCCTCCCCCAACACTGAAAAATAAGAACGTTGCAAACCCTCCACCAGATATTCCGGCAGAAGTGATTCGAAGAGAAGATATTCTCCGGATATTGGGCACCTTTTTATCACTATATTCCAGTTTAAGCGAATTTCTTTGATGCTATTATTCTTTACGGACTGTTGAAACAAAAAAAAAACGATAAATAATTCAGTTTCAAAATTACCAAAATAGAATTTGTGCTCACCGAAATACATGTTTTTATGGTATAAAAATGATGAGTTATGACTTATAGTGTTATCAAAAGAAAAAATTAGTTACGATGTCAAAAGAATGCGAAGAAAAAACACTGGTAAAAAAAACGTAAATGAAAGGTTTTTTTTTTGTTTTTGTTTCAAATAAAGAATCGAAATTGCTTTGAATTGTTTGTTTATTTTTGAATAAAAGTTTACTGGACCGCAACGTTAATTGCAAAATGACGAAAATTATGTTATTTAAACTAATTCCAAAAATAATGCTTGAAAGCTTTTACTTTTAATATCCGCCGAAAAAGAAAATAAGAAGAACAAAGTTTGCACTCAAGGGAAATAACTCAAACCGGTTCATAAAAAAAATCGATTGAGGTAAAAATAAACTAAATTAAATTTGTTATCGATATAAATCAAATTCATATGATAAACTTAAATAGAATACTTAAAATAATTCTATCAGTATAATTAATAACTAACACACCGTTACGTGATTATCCTTCATGTTACATGCAAATGACGTCACCTCTTAATCGTATATTTTGCAAGAATTATAGTGTATATAGGAATGAATGAAGTAATAAAGTAATGGACCTTTATTATATATATTAATGAATTTGTGAACAAACAAACAGAGAGGGATACGATTTTATATATATATATTTAGTTTTTATCTTACTACTATATATTACGTTCAATATAATAACCGATAGAGAAATTTTAAATAATAAAAACGTAATTTGCATAAATTAAATTATCATATTTAAGTGAGTCTTACGACAAAGCAACGCAAGCGGCTTGCTAATTTATGATAGAACTTCATTGCTAAACGCGCACATTAAACTGGCGCATCTTTTCTTTAGAATACAAGTTTTTTTTTGGTTTTTACCGCCAAAGAAAAATAAAGGGCACCAAAATGCAAATTCTTTACCGTTACAATTTCAATACTAACGGAATATTGTTGCTTTCTTGTTCTTTTTATATATGTATTCAATTGATTTAAAGACGTGACTTATCTCTTTCTCTGCTTTCTCTGCTTCTTTCTAACGGCGTCGCCCACATGGACGTACCATTGTATTACAGGACAACGGAATGGCCCTCCCCACCAAAAAAAAAAAAAGAAAAGTCTACCTTTAAACAATGTTGTCACGAATTCAATTAGAATTCACCGAATGAATTCAAAGAACCAGACTGATAAAACATAAGAAAACAAAAAGTTTTTAGTCGTGCTCAAGTCGAGCATTTGTTCTGATTGGGCTTTTTTTATTTTTATTATTATCTATTTATTTATTGGTCTGATATATTGACCTAAGTAGTAAGCACATCGGTGTAGCTCGGCATGCTTATTACACAACGAGAAACCACATATCTGTACATATAAAACACTATAGAAGCATATATCTGGTTCCAGGCATGGTATTGCACTGTATTAGATGAGCTCTTGGGACCGCTTTACTCTACGTTTTATGTTACTGAATCTTTGAGTTAACGCTTGATAATTCGTATTATTTGGATTCTTCAGATTCTGTTCTCATCTTCAGTGTTGACATTTTATGTCACAAGCCGCCCAATCACATATGGTTTTAAAAGATTTTGTCAATCAAAATTGCTAACTCTAATCATTGCTCTTTTGCCGCAATGTTGCATCACTATGCTAGTACAACGTTTCGGCGGATGAAACCTCTTTTTCTAGTGTATATTGCCCGCAAAATCCCGTTGGGTAATGGATAAAGTACTTGTTAATTAAGTTGTACGTGGCACCTACATAGAGGGTGATACTTAGAATACAACTGCGATATGCTTAAGACATTCTCCCGATCATCACTGATGCAGAGAAAGCAAGTTACCGCCTTAAATTAGGGGGCCTGTTCGAAATTCTTTACAAATTAAATAGATTGAGAGAAACATTATCTTGTTATACCAGATATGCCCTGAGACAGTCCGGAGTTACAACGGCCGAAACGTTGTGAAATGTGAAAAGAACTCCTTATAATTCAAATAATACGGCTTTGAACTTTTATTATGTTTATGCCATGAAATATAAAATCTAAACTAGATTCTCAACTCAACATAAATGTATATATTTTACAAAAGTAAACAAAAACTTCTTCATTTTATGTATCTGAATCTTTCTCCATCATAGAAATATTACTATTGAATTTTATCAAGTTTTTGTACAAGACCAAATGCCATGATAATATACCAAAACATTATTAACTGTTTATTGCTTTTCCATACTTAACTGTTGGTAGAATTGGTTGCTAGGGAAGGGTTGATAGCCAGTTTTACTGAGATGTTAAAATTTCACCGCGTAAACTATAACGTCTCGTTTATATATATATATATATATATATATATATATATATATTTATATATATCAACTTATTAAGTATTTCCTTTTTAGATTAAATGTTTTTAACTGTTTTTCAGTGTTTTTAACATGTTTTATTAACTATTTGCTCTTAAAGATAAAGATATATATGCATATATATATGGGTAGTTATTTTTGTGTATATCCGTTAGAAGCGTTGAGTGAAATTTGAAGTATAATTTTTTTAATAAAATAAACAGGTGTTTATTTTTAAAGAAATATATTTCGGAGTAAGACTCCTTTATCAATCTTTTTTTTCCTCTTCTTCCTCGACAGATTTTCCAAATGCGCCACCACGCGTCATCTATCCAGCTTCATAAAAACCCCGCAGTTAACAACATCACGTGGACTCTTCATCGAACTATCTTCCACTACATCATGTCGAGGAAGAAGAGGAAAAAAGATTGAAAAAGAAGTCTTACTCCGAAATATATTTCTTTAAAAAAAAACACCTGTTTATTTTATAAAAAAATTTCGCGTTGCAGTTTTTTCTTCAAATGTATTTATACATGTTTTATTCTTCATATATATATATATATATATATATATATATATATATATATATATATATATATATATATATGCATCTAGATATAAGGTCAGATGAAAATAATTAGGGTTCGAAATTATCTTGATTATGTTTAGATGATCTCTAGCAATGTTCGTAAACAATTTGAATAAATGGCAATTAAAAAATTAAGCGTAATAATAAAATCAATAAAAGCATATATTTCTTTATAGTTCTGTATAATGAATTAATGCTCAAATATAATGGTTCCCATAGGTTCCAGTACTCTATATTTGAAGTGTCATGTCTGTTGACTAAAAACTGACAGGGGAGTTTGGTAGGTAAATTTTTTAAACAATATATACATATATATATATATATATATATATATATATATATATATATACGCATACATAAATATACATAGAAAGACGTCTGTGTTTACTATAAATTTTTACGCAAATATCACGCAAGTATAAATCATGTAGAATATCTGCATAAATATAGTTTACCGTAATAGTTAACTAAAGATGATCATCCTATAAGAAAACCGAAAAACTAATAGGGAACTAATTAAAATTAATATTTAAAAAAAATATGTAAATTTGCTATATCTTTTGCAGATGACTAAAATTCTAAGCCCCATATATAACAAAGTTGCATTTTCTTTTTAAACGAACAGGAAAAAGTGTTTTAAATATGAATATCAATACAGAAAATAAAAAAATTTAATATATATATATATATATATATATATATATCCCCTGTATGCTTTATTGAAGGCCAGTATTTTCTTCATTTTGAAATTGCTATGAAACGCAGAGAAGTGAAATTTGTTACACTGGAAAATTAATACAAGGTGCCTTATTTTCTCTGATTTTTGTGGAATTTAAACAAATATTTTGAAAAGTGTGCTATTTTTTTTTAATTTCCTGGTAAGTTTTTAGTGTGTATCACTTTATGGCAAGTGTCTAAAATGTAAATTTTCGGTAATAAAACAATATTCTAATTTCATATTCCTATTTACATAAAATAAAGAACAAATCCAGTAACAATACAGAAAACAAGAACGAATGTTATATTATTTTGTTTCAGGAAATATTTATTTATCAACATACCTCCTATGCTTCAAAATCTCTTTGAATAGACTCTTGTCAACTGATGATGTCAACCGACAGATGATGTGATGCTATAGGAAACTTCCAAAATCTTTCTCCAATGTTCATCCTTCGACAAAAATTGAACACCGCCTTCATAAACGTTCATCTTTATTATTGACCAGAGCTACTCAATAAAGTTTATATCTGAAGAACAAGGTGGCCATGTCATCAACTTTTCTCCACTAATGCTTAATGATTTAAGGTAGGATGTGGTATCCTTGGTTGAGTGGGATGGCGCATTGTCGTGCATAAAATCAATTTGCGGTGATGCGCCAATGAAAGGCATCAAGTTATGCTTACAAATGCTCATTTAAAAATAGAATATTAAGCTGCCTTGTCAGTTTTTACACCTTCTGGCACTCGAAATGGTCCAATTAGTTCATCGAAGATTATTCAGTCCAAAACATGACACCTCCACCTCCCTGTTGACGTCGGAATCGATAAGGGGTAGGGAATCCAAGAGGACTCCTAACTTCGGCCCACTTATCTGGTCCATCAAAGATTGCTCTGGCGTTATCGGTGCTAAGAACATTTTCAAAGTTGGTTTTAATGTATTTCGCAGCCCACGCCAAACTTTTTTCTTTATGAGTTTGCTATGGGCTTAATGCTTCCTTTAATTTCGTTTAAGAAATTGCAACTTGTCTTTCTGGACAAGGAAGGTATTCCAGCCTTGTCAAATATAGCAGCACTGTTGCTTCCAGGCTGCTAGATAAGTTGACGGCAAATGTTTCCAACATCACGAGAAGAAACTGACTTTCTTCTGTTGTTATCCTTCCTTGGTTTGATGATTGGATTTTCAACGAATGAAGACAATGTTCCTCGATCTCTTCCAAGCTCTCTGGATGAATCTTCAAGAGATAAAACTTCTGTAATGCACGCAACCACACATTTCTTTTGTTAATCGAGCCTTTCTAGGCATTGTGGGAAACCTACAATAAAGTGATACGCATTAAAATAAACAAAAAATATAAAAATTAGCATAATCTTCAAAATATTTGTTTTAAGTTGATACAAATCAGGGAAAATAAGAAACCTTATATTGATTTCTCAGTTTACTAAATTTCACTTCTCTGCGTTTCATAGCAATTTTAAAATTAAAAAAAATCGCGCAGCAATAAAGCGATACATATGTTATATATATATATATATATATATATATATATATATATATATATATATATATATATATATATGGGTTTTTTTACATGGAGGTCACCACTTAGGAAGGTCCAAGGGTCACTCGGGGATAAGGGTTATTGTGTATACAGTAATCAATGGGATAGTGTAGTAACAGTATTGGAGAATTGATAAAGTGTCATTACTTAAGAGGGCGATTCATCAGGAATTTGTTTGTGTTGGACTTGAAGACATTCAGGTTGAAGTCGGGAGGGAAACAGGCAAGCGGAACAGAGTTCCACAGGCGTGCAGTTATAAGAAAACAGCTTTGTTCCTGGAATGTACGTTTTGATTTAGGCACAGATAAGGAGTAGGGAAAATAATTGACGGTGGTTTCAGCTAGTCGGGTGTTTTTTGAAAAAGATTGGCGAGGGCGAACCAGAGAATGGAGCTCAGACGAGCAGTTGCCATGGAAATAACGATAGAACAAAGATAGGCTCGCTTCGTCTTTTCTGTGGGAAAGAGGTTGCAGGGAAGAGAAAATGGCACCCCCACCAAGCCACGAAGTCTATTTTGTACTCTGTCAAGGCAGGATAGGCTGTTTTTAGTAGTTCCTGCCCAGATGTGGCAGCAGTGCTCCATCTTTGGACGTACTTGGCTTCTATATAAATAGAGAATTGCATCAGTAGTGAGATATCTTCTGGAGCGGTAGATGGATCCCACAATTTTCCCAGCGACCTTGGCCACAGACTTGATGTACGTGCTCCATTTCAGATCAGGAGTAAAGGTCAAACCCAGAAGCTTATCAAAACATTGGGCCTCTCCTAGACCAGGGCTATCCATTTTAATTGATGCCAGATGGTGATCAGAGTGTTTATGATGTAGAGATAGGAGCTTGGTCTTAGATGCATTAAAGGTAACCAGCCACCTCTTCCCCCACTGTACTACGCGCTCAAGATAAGAGGAGAGAGAATTAGAGAGAACATCATCATTTACGGCCTTTGATATGTTGCCGTAGATAGTTGTGTCATCAGCATAGATGTCAACGAAGGATTTTAGTATGTGTTTTGGGAGATCATTGATGTAAATCAGGAAGAGAGTTAGGCCTAGGATGGACCCCTGAGGGACTCCAGCATTAATACTGTAGGCCTCAGATTTCTACCAATCAACCACTACTCTTATGAGCCTATCGGAGAGAAATGATTTAATGATTGAGAAAACATTTCCACTTATACCGTAGCTAGAAATCTTGTGAAGTAGACCCTTATGCCATACCTTGTCGAAGGCCTTTGATATGTCAAGAGCAATTGCTCTAGAAAGGAAGCCTTTGTCGAGAGATTCGCTAATCCTATGAGATATAACCGTAAGCGAATCTGCTGTAGATCTGGCGGAACGGAAACCATATTGCGTGTCGCTAAGAAGATTATTTATGCTGAGGTGGTTGACTACTTCTCTATTTATTGTGGATTCGAGACACTTACTCATGACACACAGGAAACTTATTGGTCTGTACTGAGAAGGAGAATACTTTTCACCTGAATTCTTAAATACAGGGCATACTGATGAGGTTTTCCGGGGTGTTGGGAAGCAATTCCTCTTAAGGCAACGCTTAAACAGTTTTGTAAGTATGGGAGCAAGTTCTGGTTGTAATTTTTTAACACTATAATTGGAATACCGCCAGGACCAGTTTCTTTGCTGGAGTCAAGGTTCTTGATTAGCTTGGCGACCGCACGCACAGATATTTGTATGTGGCATAGCGTGCTGTCTGTTATAGGAGGGAATACACGGAGTTGGTGGTCTTCGTCGCACAGGGTAGAATTTGCCGCAAAGTTCTTGGCAGATAGTTTGGCCTTGTCGGATGCTGTCGAGATGACCTCTGGTCCATTGATAATGGTTGGGATAGAACGCACGTTTCTGTTCAGGATCATACTTGCTATTTACCAGAACTGGTGGGAACCAAGCCTCTGCTCAGCTCCTTTGTATTTAAAGGATTGAGCATATAGTTCTCTTGCGTTTTTTATTACTCTTTTACAGTGGTTGCTGGCGGTCCTTAAAGCAGCTTTAGTTTCAGTGCATCTATTACGTTGGTAGCTATGGAAAAAGTGATTTCTGTGTGCGATGGCAGCCGAACATTCAGGGGAGAAGCATGGTGGGCTGGTAGGTTTTTGTTGGAATTCTTTGGATGGTATAGATTGGTCTATGCCTACAAGTAACCATGGGGTCAGATCTGATATTATAGAGGGCACATCCTTTTTAAACATGGAATGGAGAGGTAGATCAGCTATGAATGTATGGAAGCTATCCCAGTCCGCCATGGAGTATCGGTTTACAGTACAGTCGAGAGGTACGTCTGTAGATTTATTATATTTTATTTTCATCTTAACTGATACAACGCAGTGGTCGGAGAATCCCAGAGGAGATAGAACGGAACATGAGCATAGCTCAGGGAAAGTGGATAGAAAAAGGTCTAGAAGGCTTGCGTACTGACCGGTATTATCGAGCACACGGGTGGGCTCGCGAATAATCTGAGTGAGTTAATAGGCAATGGCAAAATCATGACAGAACCTCCCCTCATTATCAGTCTTATTTGAGTGGGTCAGTCATTCACAAATTATGGACATTGAAGTCACCGCAAATGTGAATGTTAGCCGAAGCATTAGCAGACAGGATGTGGTAAATTTTCTCTGATATCTCTTAAAGACAGTAACTCCGCTGTTGTGGGGGCGATAGAGGGCAAATATAAATGCGATGGTGTAAGCAAGTGCAACAGGGAGGCACATATAAGGTAGATTAGGGTCTTTTCTGGAGATATCCTTGCCACACAGAAAGCCATCTTTAATGTAGGCACATATTCCATGCCCGTGGCGATCTTGAGGTCAGATTTAGATGTTAAGTTAGAGTATCCTTTAATTATGAACTCTAGGGATGTGGTCGGTCCTATTCCAGTTACGCTTAGAAAGAATATGTCAGGTTTCTTATATATATATATATATATATATATATATATATATATATATATATATACTAGACAAAGTACCCGCCGTTGACTGGGTTCAAAACAGCCTACACAAATGGACTCTGATTTATGAAAGTATGATAGGTTATGAAAAGGAAGGGTTGTGAAGAGATAGCTTCGAATTTGGGGGTATCAAAATCAAAGCAAAATATGATGAAAGTAAAAATAAAATAGATAAATCCAATAATTTATTATACCATACCTGTTCACACTGAAACAATTATTACAATATTCTGTGGATCTATATTAAAAAAAAAACTTGTAAAACTTTGTAACATATTTTCATTCTATGGAGGTCAGGCGCGAACGAACACCCAATAATTTTATTATACCATATTTCTTCAAACTGAAACATAATTATCAAAGTATACTTACGCAGAAAGTTTGTGCCTATTTCCATTCTATGGAGGCCAGACGCGAACGCAGACCCCACAATTTTGTTATACCATCCCTATTTAATTTAAAACCTACTTATCAAAGTATTATTATTTACATCTATATCAAAAACATTGTAAACGTTTTTTTTTTTTAATTTTTTATGTTTATACTTTATGGACCAGGCGCGTACGCAGACCCCACAATTTTAATGAATCATCATTATGCCAGATCAAACATGCCCATTCCTGTGTCTCGATACATCTTCTATCATCATATGTAATCAGTTTTCTATAATAGTCAATCATATAGGAGCCTATTCGTGACAAGACACACACAGACGTTCAGCTTTATATATATATATATATATATATATATATATATATATATATATATATAGTTAGATGATTGATAATTTATAATTAAAATTAAAATTACAAATTCAAAATCGGTTTCATAAGGAGGAACACAACAAAATCAATAAATTGTACGATCGTTTTGGAAACGATGTTTTTATTGAGATATACATTAAGTCATGGACAATCATTTTAACGTATAGTTTTTTGAAACAAAGTCCTCTAATCAGTAAAAATATTGGGTGGGTTTTTTTAAAGACACCAAAAATAAACCTCGCACTTTTAAGTCAGGCAGATGTATCTTATAATGGTTCTCCTTTTAATATTCGTAAGTATCATCGTCAAAGCATTCATATGGATGGTAAATGTAGCGTAATAAGCTACATTTACCATTTCACTAAATATATGTCACAAAAAAATAAAAATTGTATAATCAAATGACTGCTTTAAGGTAAGTTATTTCCCCAAATCTTATTACAATTCATGCGATATTCATAAAGTTATGACATTTTATTCTTTATCAAAGAATTTTTATTGTCCATCGCGTTATTGCATGTCTATTAAAATGTTGTATTAGAGCAAGAATACAATGTCCGATATTGAAAACGTTACTTTTGGTTATATTTTTGTGTTAAAGAATAATAAACAAAAGCACATCCTATGTGCTAACCCTCAAATAAATGAATCATTTATCGCCATATCCACCTTTTATAATAACTGTAAACAACCTTTGTCCACCGATTGAATTCAATTGTTTGATCTAAAAAAGAAGGTATGATTCTGACGACATCAACTACTTTCCTCCACAGAGCATCCTTTGAAATAAATTGCTCTCCTCCTTCATACACACTTCTTTTCAATATTGACTAGAAATATTAAATGGAATTTAGATTCGGAGAACACGGTTGCCAGCTCATAAGGGTCTTTCTAAAGAAGGCTATGGATTCAAAGAAAGGCCACAAGTCCCCTAGAAGACTGGGATGGTGCATTTTCATGCATAAAAAATAATCTGAAAGCGACGTAACAATGGTAGATTATCTAGCTATGGTGACAAATATTTATGCAAAAAGGCTGTGTACGCATGCTGGTAAGGTTTACACCCTCAAGAACTCGAAATGTTCCAACCAACTTATCCCCAATCATTCCTGACCAACACATGATGCCTCCACTTCCTTGTTGGCGATGAAGTCTGTAAGGGGTTGGAGTTCGGTTCGAGTTCCAAACTTTGGCCCATCCATCCGGACCGTCAAGAGTAGCACGGGTCCTTACTGAAAATAGGACACGTTAGATATCTATTTTCATGTAATTCTGTGCCCAAGCCATTTGTTTTTCCCTACGTTGTTTACCCAATGAAGGCCTTGGAATAGTTTTAATGTTCATCTCAATCAAAAAATTTAATCGGGCCTGCCTCGATCTCTGAGCGACACCAGATCTTGCAAAAAATGGATGTACTCGTGATGTTGGGATTTCGGTTGACTTCCCTACGAATTTTCCGAATATCACGACGTGAAAGGTTTCTCCTTGTGTCCTTATCCTTTCTGGGTTTGGTATTAGTGTTGGTGTTGGTGTTGGTTTTGTTCACGAATGCAGCCAAAGTTCTGGGATTCTTATCCAGTTCTATAGCTAAATCTTTGATGAACAAGCCTTCTGTGAGTCCAGTAACAATCTTTTCCTTTTCGATAACTGTTAATCGCCCTTCATGGATATTTTAAAAGACCTTTAATAAAGCGATGGGCAGTATAAATTACTTTATAATGAATAAAATGTCATGACTCTGTGAATATCGCATGGATTTGAATAAAATTTTGGGAAATAACTAAACTTGAAACCATCATTTTATGATACAATTTTCATTTTTTGTTACGTATATTTAGTGAAATATTGATTATTTCCTAATCTGCCATAAAGCGATTGACGCAGTTTATATATATATATATATATATATATATATATATATATATATATATATATATATATATAAGGTCAGTTCAAAACTTACCTAGTTATGTTTAGATTATCTCTAGCAATAACCTTAAACAATTTGAAGGTTCTTATGATAAATGACAATTTCAAAACTTAACGTAATAGTATAATCAACAAAGGTACATATTTCTTTATGCTTCTGTATAATGAATCCAAACACTTTACATCCATTTTTTCAGCCAGAAAAATAATGTTGCACTTGATTTTATTTTCAAGTCTATATATCTATAAAAGTGAAAGTGCCTGTCTGTCTGTCTGTCTGTCTCTCCCTGTACATTTCCCGACACAATAACTCTGTCAATTTTAAGTCTACAGACTCGAAATTTGATATACTGGATATAAGGATTTGGGGAAACTTTTTAATCCGTTTTAGGCCAGAAATTTGGCTGTTAAGGAGTTAAAGTTCAACGATTTGGCCGTTGAGAACTCTACCAAACTCCTCTACCAATTTTGGGGCCAAACACTTGATATTTTAGATATAGGTTCCTCGGACATTTGAACCCAAAACAATGAATGTTAAGGGGTCATAATTAAGGTCAGAGTTAAAAACATTGACCTTTGCGGTCTCTACCAAATTACTCCGACATTTTCTAGTCTAAACATTTGAAATTTTACATAAACGGTATTCAGAGATAGGGCAAGCTTTTTAATCGATTTGGGTCGAAAATTTGGGCTACAGATATATAAATGTGTGTATGTATGCTTGCATGTCTGCCTAAAACTTTCGACAGAGGCGATGGATTTTCACAAGATTAGTATCGTTTTGAAGCTCAACCCTTCAGACGACAAATACCGAAAAATTGGCTAAAAACATTTATTTCTTCACTCTTAACTTGAACTGGGCACTTTTCTACAGGGGGGTCGCTTTTTTCACCGATATTTTCGAAAGTCATCCCCTCTTTTCGATTGTCTAGCCTTAATTTAAACCTACATCACTTCCTGTTTTCCGGTGGTCCTTACAGCAAAAACGTAAGTTTTTTCCCCATTCTTTTCCTCCTTCGCGGTATGGGTTCGAGCCTGCCTTCCTACTACCACTTTTTTTTTTGCTCTACACACACATCCACACACTTAGGCAACGCCGGGCACTCATGCTAATATTCTATAATTTTAAACTGATAAATACACTATTTTACCAGTTTCCACAATTTTGAAAGAAACAAACACTTAATTTAGAAAATATCAACGGAATATTGAATTTATAGTCTATATGTTATATCAAATTTGTATTTTTATAATCAAACTATAACATACGTTTTTCCCTATGGAATCTGAAACGGATTGTATTAGATCCTGTTCATAAAGAAAACAGTTTTTCAATTTTTGTCTACGAAAAATAGAGGAATTCTGAGAGTTCTGATATTTTATCGGTTATTTACTGCAATATTTATCGTTAATGTAAAACAGAATTACTAATATGGTATGATGGAAAAATCAACAAATTTCAAAGATAAAAGAATAATGTTGATAAGAGAGGCAATCACATAAGTTTAACTATTAGTCATTCTGAATTAAGTGGATATCGCAGAGATCTGTGCACAATACGCTGTTAAACGCGTTCTTAATGCACTTTCGATTCCAAGTCATTTATATTGCAACTGGTTTTCGATTGACGCTTTGGGAATTTTTGATCACGAGGAAGTAACTTGATGTGGTATAATTGATTCTTTTGCCCCGTATTGGTCTCTTCAAAGAGAAACTATATCACGTACCGATTAACCGATATTAGAACAGACATTAGTGTCACGCGTAGAATGAAATGGATTTTTGATCTTCTTCCGTGGTGTATCTGCAACACTTCATTCTGTGTCGAGCGATATATCCATATCGAATGCAGGTGAGAATAAATATGATCAATATCATAAGTAAGTTAGAATCTTTCGTTTTCTTTTTATATCTTTTTAACTCTTTTCTCCCTTATTTTCTCCTTTAATTCTGAAATTTTATGAGCGATGTTTCTGACACAGAAGAAATGTTGCTGTTTTCTGGGTCGGAATTTATCTATCTAACATATATCGTACTTTTTTTTGTTTCACGTTTAATAGTATTTTAGTTCCATACATCAAGTGGTGTCATACCTTGCTGTAAAGTATTTCCATAAAGGACGAAAGAAAGAAAATAAAATGTACATAAAATTGAAAGTCGCCCCATTCAGAAAAAGCATGAACAGAATGTTCCATGAACACACTCGTCTCAAGTAAGCATTTAATCTTACATGTGAATGCCTACGCATCACTATTGAATTTTATTAGTATCTATAGAAATGAATAAATTTAAGTATTAAACATTAACCTTCAAATAACTTACATAAATGGCATATACAGGTTCTGTAAGAGAGTTGTTAGCATAGACATTTCACCAGCACAAATCAATTTTTTCTTGAGTACCTAGTTCAGATACATAAAAAATGAAAGAAAGTGAATACTAATAGTATGCAGTTTTACCAGATACATGGCTCTAACAGATACCATGCATCAAATAAGATTCAACACGGTGGCACTAGAAATTGATGAAACAAAGCCTTCATTAACATCGTTTTGCCGAAGGTATAATACTTCTTCGATAGAATAATAATCATAATATGCAAAGCTATCCACAGTGTTTTAACTTTGAGGCTATTTAGAGCAATGAGTATAAATAAACACCGTTACACCATAAAGAGCGGTTCAACTCTAGAAAACTCTACACGTTAGCGTACCTATATAATATACTGCTTACAATAATTCAGTTGCAATAAATTTTACATCATTAAAAGAGATATACAAAACTGAATTGATAAAAATCTCAGTTCACACACATCTTCATTTGAAATTAGTTCAATAAATTACAAACACGCTAATTTACATATAATTACTGACGACATTGAAAGAAGATACAATGAGCAATACTAATACACAGCCATTTCATGGATCAAAAAAGAATAGAACTCAACACAGAATACGTGGTATAAAGCACGCACATATTTTACACTTACATAATAGTCCATAACCCCCTCCCCATTATTTAATAATGGTTGGTTTATTTCTGACCATCGTTTAGTAATTAGTGGTCTACGTTGTGTCTGAACATAAGAGTCCTAAGCTCTCTTTGAATACTCATATAGACTGTTAACTTCTCAGTGGCCATACCTCAGATAACAAGCATTGTTTATTATTGGACTGGTAGATCAAAGGGTATTTACTTTAAATAGCTGAAAGTAACAAGATATCGTAAACGCTAAAAAGTCGGTAATGTTGAACGCAAGATTAATGTTGAACCATTGTGAACATATATTGAAAACGCTTACTACATTACATGGCTACAAAGTAGGCTGTCCATATACGACATAACCATGTTGACAGACCGGTTTTCGCTAGATCACCTAAGTTAAGCAAATTTAAGTCTGGTCAGTACAAGATGGGCAGCTGATTTTGGAATTCTAGGCGCTGTATGTAGGGGGACATCGACACCGAGCAAAAGTGGGGGAAGATGTGGCTGGTTACCTTTAATGCATCCAAAACTAAACTCCTATCCTTACATCATCAACGCTCTGATCCCCAGCTGGCATCAATTGTGATGGATGGCTCTTGTCTGGGTGAGGCCCCGTGTTTTGACAAGCTTCTGGGTTTGACCTTTACTCCTGATCTGAAATGGAACACGTACATCAAGTCTGTTGCCAAGGTCGCTGGAAAGATGGTGGGATCCTTCTACCGCTCCAGAAGATATCTCACTACTGATACAATTCTTTATCTATATAAAAGCCAAGTACGTCCAAGGATGGAATACTGTTGCCATATCTGGGCAGGAGCTGCTAAAAACAGCCTATCATGCCTTGACAGAGTACAAAATAGACTTCGTGGTTTAGTGGGGGATGCCCTTTTCTCTACCCTGCAACCTCTCTCCCACAGAAGAGACGTTACGAGCCTATCCTTGTTTTATCGTTATTTTCATGGCAGGTGCTCGTCTGAGCTCCAATCTCTGGTCCCCCCTCGCCAATCTTTCACGAAAAACACCGTCTAGCTGAATTCACTGTGAAAAATTTCCCCCACTCTATATCTGTGCTAAAATCAAAACGCGGATTCCATGAACAAAGCTTATTTCTTAGAACTGCACGCCTGTGGAACTCTGTTCCGTCTGCCTGCTTCCCTCCGGACTACAACTTGGATGTCTTCAAGTCCAATGTTAACAAATTCCTAATGAACCGCCCCCTTAAGTAAACACTTCATCAAATCTCCACACTTACGTAATGTACTTGCAATAACTCTTATCCATGAGTGGCTTCCGGGCCTTGATAAGTGGTAATCACTGTGTAAAAAAAAAAAAAAAAAGTTGAATAAAACTTAAGTCGTCTAAAAGCTAATGAATACATACCTTCGACTGGGGAGCGCTTGTGAGTTTCATACTCCCATGAAATTCCCTCCTTCAGAGGAAGCTTGTTAAATCTTATTTAGGGTTAGTGCCACAGTTTCAAATGCAACCTAGTGTGTCAAACGCATAAGAGAACGAGGGGAGAAGATATAAATAATTAATGATTTCTCTCTCTAACCCTCTCTCTCTCTCTCTCTCTCTCTGCCTCACCACATTGGTTTGTGTGTTTAAAACAAATTTTCTGATAGATGAATGTGCTCACCCTGTTTTAACAGAACCTTTTTTTATATAAGTAATTTCAGTTACAAGACAAAGATTTTATTGGTCTTGAACGATTATTTTAAGAACGATAACAAGGGAAATAGTCAGTAAACCTTTATTGCCTCTCTAATGATAATCACAACGTTGAATATGTTACAACATATACAGGGTGACCCCCCCCCCAAAAAAAAACAAAAGCTAAATGGAGGTCATCTAGAACACATGCTGTAGAACGGGAAAAAAGGCAAAAGACCCCAGTGTTTTGATGTGATGTTTTGAATGTAATAAACTAGTTATGACCAAAGTTTCATTTCATTCGGAAAAAACAGGGGCCTAATGAGAGTTGGGGCCCGTTTTTCGGGTCACCCTGTATATCCTGCTAGGATACTCATCCATCATCTCATCAAAACTGTTATTATCAGACAAATCTTCCAAAAACTCACACACAATCAGGTAATTCGGATGGCTCATTTAGTTGATTATATAGTGTTATGGCTTATAATTATTAAAATAGTCACGTGTCTTACAAATATGGTAAAAGCATAAACTGAAATAATCGCGAAATAAAATAGGAAATTTAAAAAAAAAACAATAAAAACAACAAAGAAATATGCTTGGCGAACAAAAATTCTTAAAAGGCCAAATCGAGTCATTCGCATTTCAACTACCTGTTTAACATAATTGATGAGGCAGTCATCCATTATTACAACTTCAAATGAATACGGTTTCCGGCTCATTTAAATAGCATCGAATACTTGCATGCTGATTCTTTTTATGAACGAATATTTAGACTAAAGTGCCTTAATATGCTAATATACAAAAAGAATACAAACAGAATCTTCTTTGTTGTCGTCTCGAATTATTATCGTTACTTTTAGTACATAAGTTTGAATGCTTTCATATATATATTTTACAATTTACAACATATTGTACTTCATTTCAATGCAGGATTGAGATACCTTTTATACATTGGTAAATAAAAAGGAATATTCTTATTTTACTTCACCAGTAGTGAATTGTTTTATTGCACCATTAAAATAATTTGCCACAACGTTAGCAAATACTATACAGTTGGGACCAAAAACATATTTATTCGAAAAACTATTATTGCATAGCAACAAATGCATATGAATCTCAAATAAAATTAATTACAAAATTACAACTTAGCAAGAACGATTCGTATTTACTGGGAAAGTTTATGTAAATAGAATATATATACATGACAGTAGTTTATTTCTTTGCTATGAATTCGAACCAACCCCTTTTTCATTATGGTAATGAGTCAGGAACCCGGCGTTCAAATCTCGGTCGAGTTATACTAAAGATTTAAAAGAATTTACTTGATGCCCTCTCGCTTAACAATAAGTGATGAATCAACGGCAAAAATTACGATTAAACCAGGCTTAAACTCAAACAAAATCAATTTGCTTCCTCACTTGAGGCTTGCATTCATGAATATCGGCGGGCTTAGAACAAACTAAGATGATGCATGAATCATTTCCCCTAGCAAACACCAAAGATATCTTAGTGCTAAGTGAAACTAACCTACAGTCCTCCATCCCCTCTAACAACTTTAACATGCGTGGTTATCTACTACATTGTCGTAAGGGCTCAGACAGACATATGCACGGACTTGGAGTCTACATTCGAAATACCCTCTCCTTTGATTAGAGAAACAAAGCTTCAATCAGACGACCAGGCCTTTATGTGCTTTAGACTAAGCATGCAACATAACATTAGCTACTTATATTTTCTCTACCGCTCTCCCTCGATCCAGGACTTTACGCTAATCACATAAGTCTTTGAGAGCATTGATACTGCACTCTACAGTGATACTAGCGCACAAGTACATGTATTTGGTGACTTCAATGTCCATCACAGTAATTGGCTTAGATTCTCTACTTAAACAGATGCAGCTGGTAACATTACACCAAGCTTCTCTATATATCATTCTTTATCACAGACGGTTACGTGTCCGACACGTTTCCCAGATCAGCAAGATCAGCATGCCTCACTTCTAGATCTATTTCTGACCACAGTCCGATGATTGTCTTACGAATGCCAATAGCCTCCTCTAAAATGTTGATCACGGTGTGATAATAGTAGAAATCACCCTTAATTATCGACCCAAATCTGAAAAGCCATTGCTCAAACGGAAAGGTGATATAAGAATGCTGACTGGGATCATGACACACTCGTCTCAGAGATGCCCGATAGGAAAATATATTTTCTCTTCCCACTGAACAGTGCACAAATGAGACCACTGAATGGTTCAAAACGACGATTGAAGCACGTATTCACACGAGGAAATTCTATAGAAAACATCACTCTCCCCAATGGTTTACTTCTACTTGTGCACCTGCCTTTTCCCAAAAGTACCAGACATACCGCAGATTTAACCGACATAAGTCCAGTACAAACAAACAAAAGTATATAGAAGCTAGAAGTAATTGTAAGAAAGAAATAGCAACAGCTAATAGATAATATACTGAAACCACCAGAAAACGCATCGAAACACAGGAATTATAAGGCCTGATTGCTGTAAATAAATGTAGTAAATAATGAGCAATCAACAATCCCCCTCCACTATCCAACAATCAGGAGATTTTTTGCACGGCAACCGAGAAGGCTAGCATGCTTGCCAGTTGGTTTGCCTCAAACTCCACATTAGACCCAGCAAACCACTTCCCTCTCTGACTTTCCTTAGCAGACTGACGCCTCACTAGATGATCTGAAAATTACCTCTTCCTAAGTGCACGATATCATAAAACCCTAGACACCTTAAAAGCATGCGAACTCGATCTCATTCCCGCTGTGCAATTAAAAACATCATCCGCTGAGGTTGCTCCAGTCTTCTCCAAACTTTATAACAGATGCCTTAACGAATCTTCCTCTCCTTACGGCTGGAAAACTGCTTCTGCGGTACCACTGGCGAAAGAACTGTCCCACCAAATTATCGCCCCATTAGCATTTTCCCACTTTTCGCCAAAATATTTGAGGCCATAATTAACCAAGCTCTCGTCCATCACCTTACAGCTGCTAAACTTCTGACCGATCAACAATATGGATTTACGCAAGCTCGTTCTACAGCAGACATCCCAACTGTAATCTCTGAACGTGTATACCATACATGGAAAAAAGGACGGGAGGGTAGAGCAGTAGCTCTAGATATATGTAAGGCTTTTGGCAGAGTCTTCTCAGGAAAATCATAGCATACGGTATTATTGGACGAATAATAACATAATTAAATCCTTCTTGAATAAGAGAAGAATCCAGGTTGTCCTCGACGGTCGTATATCTAAACAATATGATATGAATGTTGGTGGGCCTCAAGGATCTATCCTTGGGTCTTTATTATTCCTTATATTCATAAATTACCTCCCTGATATAATTGTCTCTTAGATGGGTATATTTGCTGATGCCACCATACTCTCTACCAGGCAACAGGGGGAAAACAAATGAATTCATATCTAAGGAAATGGCAGAAACACTGGTAGAAAACCTCCAATCTGTAATGGAATGGAGACAAAAATGGATCGTCACATTCGATGCTGCCAAGACTAAACTTGTTTCCTTCAATAATTACAAGAAACCTTCTCAACCACCAATAGCTATGATTAAAGACACATTACATGAGATTACTACTCGGCTTAACGTTTACGTGGAACATGGGTTAGAACAGCTACATTGAGAACATTGCCAGGGCCGTTGCGAGGAAGGTGGGCTCTCTTTACCGTGCTAAAAATTACTTACGCCTGAAAGTATCCTGTACCTCTACAAGGATACCATTCGCCCATGCATAGGATTGTTGCCATATTTGGGATGGTGCACCTGTTAATGGTTTCTCGCTTCTGAGCAGAGTTCAAAAGACAGTCGCCAACCTGATAGGTCCTTAACTGTCATCCAAGCTTCAACATCTGTCGCATCGATACAATGTTGTACCCCTCTGCCTGTTCTAAAGTATTTTAATGGTGGATTCTCTGACGAACTACAAGCCCTTGTATCTCCTCGACCTAAATACCCTAGGAAAACCCGACGATCAGTAAAATCCCGCCCATACACAGTAGAGATCCCTAGATGTAAGAAGGCCGTATACTCTAAGTATTTCTTTCCCAGTACTGTTAGATTGTGGAACTCCATTCCGGGTTCCTGTTTTCCTAACTGTACTGACATGCAGAATTTCAAGTGTAATGTGAACAAATATCTTGCTGCTCAACCTCCTATATAATATCCCTGCAACTTATACCCCCGATGCCCTGTGCCTTGTTTTGGGTGAAAATAGAAAAAAAGTGGAATTAAACATGGGAATGGCGCTTTTCCCTATACCTCGGTGCAATAGCTAATAAAAGGGACCTTTCTGATTGCTCCTTATTGTATTCGGTTCGTATACCTCCTAATCGTATTTACACGTCGATTCTCATTAAACAACCGACATTAAACAACTTTGAGTATGTTCAATACCTGATGTATAACAATTGGGTTATACCAGGCGCTGTATGTAGGAGGACGTCGACATTTCTAGCAAACATCGCAAAAACCTTACGTCGGCATCTGACGGGAATATACATGCGACTGGGAACCGTCTTTTATTAACCAGCATTCAAATCTCATATCATTCTGAACACAATAACTGCATACGTGGTCGATTTTATAAAATTGTCAAAGTTGTATTAGATTGATAAGTTGGGTATATTGCGAATTGAATGAGTCGAAATAAAAACAGGATGAGGGTAACACTGTTTATTGAAAATGTCCATAGGAATGGCATTTCAGCAATTTGCTAAACTTAAAATGTTGTGTGAGAAAAGTGTTTGTATAAGAATAAATATTAGAATAACAGCGATAATGCAGATTACATGTAGATTCGACTGAGATAATGTGCTCGTTATGAGACAGACGAACGTAAGAGAGCTGTAGATAGAAACGTTTAACCTATGCCTGTCGCTGAGAGCATGAAAGATAGAAAATACGCTTGATCTAAGTTTAATTAACCCTAGCATTATAATGTATCTGTATATAATGTTAAAATACAAACTATATTATATTCAAAGTAAGAATGTTTTAACTTGATGCAAGCTGTAAGATTGAATAATATATCGAACAAACGGAAACTCCGAAAAATAAGAACAAATAATGTAATATTTATCCGCTGACTAATAAATACTAATTCTCAACACACATTATTCCATCAAAGAGACTCGAGAAGCGTGTACACCGAGAGAAAATATAAAAAACATAAAACCAAGAATAAGACGTGTGTAACAGATTCGTCTGGGTTATAAGGCGGTCAATCAATGCCATAGTTGTTAACGTTAAGTCTTGAAACTCTGCAACTACTTCCACTACCGTCTTTATAATTCTGGAATGGAACATTACAGTCAGTACGAATCAGCTCAGACGATGTTAAATGTCATGGCTTCACACGTTGCTCTTCTTATTCTCTTCCCCGGGGGGAAAAACCGTAATGTTCGAAAGTGCTGCTTCGTTTTGCCTGCCTCGGTAAACCAATAATTGACCGTCAAACTCTTAAAGTTACTTTATCTTTCGAAACGAGATGTCAATATTATTCACAGTAATTCGTACAGATTGGCAATAGGCTGTGTGCGAACACCTTTAGAAACAGGCAAACAAATAAAATATACATTATTTTTGATTTTGATTTCTGTTTTTCTTAACTACGATTAAGCGAGTATTTAATTGTTATAAACAATTTACAAACATGTCACTATATTTTAAATATATATGTACAGAGAAAGAAGTTATATTTTTAATATATATCTTCAGAGAATGAAACTTTTATATTCCTCTGGAATAAATAATCATGAAAGCAATATATATACGCTATCTCTCTTCCCTCTCTCTCTCTCTCTTTCTCTCTCTCTCTCTCTATTTCTCTCTATCTATCTATCTATCAATCTATCTCTCTATTTCTCTCTCTCTCTCTCTATATATATATATATTTACATACATACATTTATATATGTTATATGATATGGAAAATGTTCCATATATAAATTTTACTTAGGTACACATCAGCTGACATATTTCAATCAGAACTATATATAGCCCGACATCTTCGAGTCGATACTTCCTCTACGACGGCATATATATATATATATATATATATATATATGTGTGTGTGTGTGTGTGTGTGTGTGTGTGTGTGCATTAGTATATGAACATATATACATATAATAACAAGTGTAGACAATACAAAGCCCTGTGTAGTTTTTTTTAGGTTTATTTATCGATGTAATAAGGAAACACACTAATTGCACAAGGTGTTATATTTTCTTTTTACCTAGGTATTTCAATACCTAATGCTTCTCATCAGAAAAGGAGCTATGAGTTAGGCTGCTAACAATTTAATGTGGCATAAAGATAAGGGGATAAATGGACGGTATATAGGGGGTGATTGACACAAGGTGAGCTGGGCATTCTTTATTATATATACACCTCTCTCTCACTATGTATGTATATATATATATTATATATTATATATATATATATATATATATATATCAGTATTTATTTAATTAAACTTTTATTTTATTCTATCCCATTTCTTTTCAGTATATTTTATTTCATCACAGGTTATATCTATGTCTCCATCTTACGTATGTGTTATATTATTTTTTATCGTTTTACCTTTTACTCGCATTCATAATTTTTTAACTGGATTCATTTACTATACTAGTTACTGCATTTTATTTTATTTCCTCTGACTTTATTACGACTGTCTTCCTTACTTCTATTTTCCGCTTTTTATAACTGTTAGTAATTTATCTAATCCCATCTAATTCATCTAATCCCTCTGTTTATTGAATCTTTTTTATGCTTTCTCTATATATCATTAGCACCCGCCCCGCCCCGCCTCCATATTATATTATTCTCCTCTATTCCTCATAGCTTCTAATATTTCGTTAGTCCAGAGCTCCCTTAAATTCACCCATATTAGTTTTACCTCCCCACATACCCCGTTCACTCCTCACTCATAACTCCTCTATATACCATATACATAAAAATCACTCACACCATCCGTAATGGAAATATAACGCCAGCATTGATACTATGAGTTTATTTTTTCTGGTCATCAATTTCTACTCTTATAAACCAATCAGAAAGAAAGGATTTTATAATTGCGATAACAATTCCAGCTGAACTGTAGCTGGTTATCTGGTGAAGTACACGTTTAGTCTATACCCTCTTAAGAACCCTATATATGTCAACAGCAATTGCTCTAGAAACGAAGATCCTGTCAAGAATTTCACTAAACCTGTATGATATTAGAGTTAGCATAGATCAGCTGTAGATCAAGCAGAACGAAACTCATATTGCATGACACTGAGAAAGTTATAAGTACTATATAAGTAGCATGAATTTTATATCAAATTAGCGCATTATGACGCCAAAAGAACGAAACAGCGTATGAGAAAATGATATTTGAATATTAAAATACAAATAACCTTTCAATAATTACAGATATGTCTTCGAAAACATCGAACATTGTATACACCTGAAAAAATACTAACAAGACCCAAAAGTCGATTATCACTGATATTAGAATATATCTACTTATCTATATTTCTATCTATCTATCTACCTATCTGACTGTCTGTTTCCTTATCTACACATACACGCACACGCGTATTATATATATATATATATAAGCAAACAGTTAATAAAACATGTTAAAAAAGACTTTGAAAAAGAGTTATAAACATATTTAATCTGAAAAGGAAACACTTGATAAGTGGATAGTCCTTAATCCGCGGAGTTTCGAAGAAATACTTTCCTTCTCATCAGAGGGTAGGAATTAGCAAAATGCGGGATTGGATTTTGCATACAAAAGTATTTGATGAAACAATAAGTAAGTCAAAGATCTTACTTGATAAAAAAAAACGTGAAGCAGAGGAAATATGGTGAAAAAAAAGGTGATTACATGTGAATGGATAGTCTGGTGAAAGATTAATAATCCAATGACGGTAAAATTCAAAAATATAACTTCAAGTAAGTTAATTTAATTTCTATTTGCACAAGTAAAATCCAAGGAAATCCCGTAATTGGAAGATGGTCCAAAATAATCCAAATGCCGAAATCCATAGAATAATTCACAAATATGTACAAGGGAAAAGGGGAAAAATTCCAATAATATTAAATAAAGAAGAATAAGATATGCTTTTCACACTGCTGCCGAGACATAAGGTGATTGATAATTTATAATTAAAAATTAAAATTAAAAATAAAAATTCCGCACAACAAAGCCAATAAATTGTATGATCGTTTTGGAAACGATGTTTATTTTTGTGACAGACATTGAGCCAAGGACAATAATTTTAGCATATAGTTTTTTATGAAAACAAAGTCTCCTCATCAGCAAAATATTGGGTGGGGTTTTAAAAAAATAAAATACACCATTATTCTTTTCCTGTATTTTAATTAAATTAGTATATTTACTGTAACATTAAAATACACTCCGCTCTATAGAAAATTGCTCTAACTCCTTTTCAATATATATATATATATATATATATATATATATATATATATATATATATATATATATATATAAATGTTTAAAGGTACAGAATTTATATAAAGTTTTGAAAATAATAAGCGGTGTCTCTATTGCGATGCGTCAGCCTTCTTTGTGCCGGCAAAAGGAAACATCCAACGCATTGTTTCTCTTTGGGGAACTTATAATCTTTTCTCCCGTTTTTTGTTTCTCCCTCGTTGTGCCAATATTTTAATCGTTTTTTAAACGTTGATAAATTTATTTTATTGTCTCCGTACTTTTGGCACATTTAATAAGTTCCCTATTAGAACTCTTTATTTTCGACACAATATTAATTTGTACGCTATCGATTTTCTCCTGATGAGATTATAGCCGAAAGAGCTCTGGTTGACTTGATTCTTTGTGTGTTTTCTATTTAGCCTGGATATCTAGTGTCTTGACCTGTTTTAAATCTAGGTTAGTTTTTTTTATGTTATTTTATATATATATATATATATATATATATATATATATATATATATATATATATATATATGTATATATAATATGTATGATAGTTTATGTATATGAATGTTTATTTATTTATTATTTATTTGTTTATTTTCTATTGTTTTTGTTAGTTTTAAAGTTATTTTGTATCTATATCCTCGAGTAAATATTATCCTGCGAACACAGTTGTATTTTTTTGCGAGCTTTGTTTTCATACGGTGTTTTTTTATTGTTGAATGTACTTTTGTGATCATAATATCGAGGTTTGAAATCTAAGGAAGTCATACCTACGTAATATAATCTGGTATTTTTTTTACACAGTGATCACCACTTATCAAGGCCCGGACGCCACTCAGGGATAAGGGTTATTGCAAGTACATTACGTTAGTGTGGAGATTTGATGAAGTGTTTACTTAAGGGGCGGTTCATTAGGAATTTGCTAACGTTGGACTTGAACACATCCAAGTTGTAGTCCGGTGGGAAGCAGGCAGACGGAACAGAGTTCCACAGGCGTGCAGTTCCAAGAAAGAAGCTTTGTTCATGGAATACGCGTTTTGATTTAGGCACATATATAGAGTGGGGGAAATTATTCATAGTGGATTCAGCTAGACGGGTGTTTTTCGTGAAAGATTGGCGAGGGGTGACCAGAGATTGGAGTTCAGACGAGCACCTGCCATGGAAATAACGATAAAACAAGGATAGGCTTGCAACGTCTCTTCTGTGGGAGAGAGGTTGCAGGGTAGAGAAAAGGGCATCCCCACTAAACCACGAAGTCTATTTTGTACTCTGTCAAGGCAGGATAGACTGTTTTTAGCAGCTCCTGCCCAGATATGGCAACAGTATTCCATCCTTGGACGTACTTGGCTCTTATATAGATAGAGAATTGCATCAGTAGTGAGATATCTTCTGGAGCGGTAGAAGGATCCCACCATCTTTCCAGCGACCTTGGCAACAGACTTGATGTACGTGTTCCTTTTCAGATCAGGAGTAAAGGTCAAACCCAGAAGCTTGTCAAAACACGGGGCCTCACCCAGACGAGAGCCATCAATCACAACTGATGCCAGATGGGGATCAGAGCGTTGATGATGTAAGGATAGGAGTTTGGTTTTGGATGCATTAAAGGTAACCAGCCACATCTTCCCCCACTGAACCACGCGCTCGAGATCAGAGGAGAGAGAATTAGAGAGAACTTTATCATTTACAGCCGTAGATGGTCGTGTCATCAGCATAGATGTCAACGAAGGATTTAAGTATGTGTTTAGGGAGGTCATTGATGTAGATCAGGAAGAGAGTTGGGCCCAGCATTGACCCCTGAGGGACTCCAGCATTTATATTGCAGGCCTCCGATTTTTGTCAATCTACCACTACTCTTATTAGCCTATCGGAGAGAAATGATTTAATGATTGAGAAAATATTCCCAGTTATACCGTAGCTGGAAATCTTGTGAAGTAGACCCTTATGCGATACCTTGTCGAAGGCCTTTGATATGTCAAGAGCAATTGCCCTAGAAAGGAAGCCTTTGTCAAGAAATTCACTAATCCTGTGGGATATTACTGTTAGCACATCTGCGATAGATCTTGCAGAGCGGAAACCATATTGTGTGTCACTAAGAAGGTTATTCCTGCTGAGGTGGTTGACTATTTCTCTATTTAATATGGATTACAGCAACTTACTCATAACACACAGGAGACTTATTGGTCTGTACTGAGAGGGAGATGACTTATCACCTGAATTCTTAAATACAGGGCAAACTGACGAGGTCTTCCAGGGAGTCGGAAAGCACTTCTCCTTAAGGCAGCGCTTAAATAGTTTCGTAAGTATGGGAGCAAGTTCTGGTTGAAGCTTTTTTAACACTATAATTGGGATGCCATCAGGGCCAGTTGCTTTACTGGAATCTAGGTTCTTGATTAGCTTGGCGACCTCACGCACGGATATTTGTATGTTACCTAGCTTGTTCTGTGTTATAGGAGGAAATATGGGGAGTTGATGGCCTTCGTCGCATAGGGTAGAATTAGCTGCAAAGTTCTTGGCAAATAGTTTGGCCTTGTCTGACGCTGACGAGATGACCTCTGGTCCATTGATTATGGTTGGGATAGAACGCACACTTCTGTTCAGGATCCTATTTGTTATTTGCCAAAACTGGTCGGAACCAAGCCGCTGATCAGCTACCTTGGATTTAACAGACTGGGCATATAGCTCTCTTGCATTTTTTATTACTCTTTTACAGTGGCTGTTGGCAGTCCTGAAAGCAGCTTTAGTCTCAGTGCATCTATTACGTTGGTAGCTATGGAAAAAGTGATTTCTGTGCATGATGGCAGCAGCGCATTCTGGGGAGAACCATGGCTGGCCGTTAGGTTTTCGTTGGAATTTTTTAGATGGTATGAATTGGTCTATGCTTACAATTTATCATTCGGTCGGATCTGATACTATAGAGGGCACTTCCTTTTTAAACATGGAGTGCAGATGTAAATCAGATATGAATGTACGGAAGCTATCCCAGTCAGCCATAGAGTATCGGTATACGGTACGGTGGAGGGGTACGTCTGAGGACTTCTTACATTTCGTTTTTATCTTAACTGATACGACGGAGTGGTCGGAGGATCCTAGAAGAGAATGAACGGAACATGAACATAGCTCAGGGGAAGTTGAGAGAAAAAGGTCTAGGAGGCTTGCATATTGGCCGGGTGTATCGGGCACACGGGTGGGTTCGCGAACAATCTGAGTGAGGTTCTTCTTTATACCGCCCCATACGATCAAATTTTAAAAACAAAACTTGGCAAGAAATTTCTAGATCTTATCGAAAAGCACTTTCCCATTAACCAACACGTTGCACAAAATTTCCAATAAATATACTCTAAAATTTCGAGATGATAATTAAAACACATAATAAGAAAATATTAAATAAAAACAACGTAAACAACAACAAAATAAACAGTAATAAAAGTAGACACCATAACCAAAATAAAACTAACACAAAAGACACATATATAACTAGCAGAAATAATAATAATAATAATAATAATAATAATAATAATAATAATAATAATAATAATAATAATAAACCAACTCCGGACAACAATAACCATACTAGAAATAAAAATAAAATACTAATAACGAACAGGATAAATGCAACTATAGATACTGCACATATGCCCACTTCAAAATAAATGTCTAACCAAAAGCACAGTTTACCAGGCCACACTATTTGCAAAAGAAAATCCGAATAACAAGAAATATTACGTAGGTATGACTTCCTTAGATTTCAAAACTCGATATTATGACAACAAAATTACATTCAACAATAAATAACGCCGTATGAAAACTAAGCTCGCAAATAAATACTTGGAACTCAAGGAAAGCTGCCGTTCGCCGGTAGCCGAATGGAAAATAGTAAGATAAGTAAACACGTGTAGAGACCTGGACGACCCATGTAGATTATGCCTTTATGAAAAATTTGCTATCCTGTACTTTAAAGAACCCCAACTATAGGAGAGAAATAGCGAACAAATGTGTTCACAGTATAAAATTTACTCTAGGATCGAGATACAAAATAACTTTAAAACTAGCAAAAACAGTAGAAAATAAACAAATAAATAAACATGCATATCCATAAACTGTCATGCATATACATGTATATATATATGTGTGTGTGTGTGTCTATATATATATATATAAACTAACATAAAAACTAACCTAGATTTAAAACAGGTAAAGACACTAGATATCCAAACTAAATAGAACACACACAACGAATCAGAAGTCAAATGGGCCTTTGTCCTGTAAGTGCATGTTCATTGGCTGATAGGAAGGGCGCATTGGATACTAGAAAGCTGATTGGATAACTAAAATCTCAATAGAATTTGCATATATAAAAACGACAGACAACCACAAAATTCGCGCACAAGCCTGAAGAATCCTACAGTGGATGAAACGCGGAATATTCAGTGTAGCTTAACTGCCATATACATTTTATAAATTACTAACTAGCTCTACCTACGTATTGAGCACTTTTGAAGCAAATATTTACATTTTACGCATAAATTTATACTTTCGTATATCAATTTCATGTGAGTAAATGAAGTAGTTATATATATATATATATATATATATATATATATATATATATATATATATATATATAGGAAAGAATAAGAGTCGTTGGTTGATTGGTTGTTTTTGTTTTACGTCATATCAACCCTTTTCGGGTTATTTAATGCCGAATCCAAAGATTTTGAAGAAAATATTTTTAGTAGAATATATTTGTTGTTTTCAAGTCGGTTTCTATTTAACCCATAGTTGGAACCCTAACAGGTACTACCACTCCGGGTCAGAGTGGACCTGGGAGCAATGGTAATTAAAGAGTGGCTCCACACTCCCCAAAGCCCGCAAGCTGGGGCCTCACCACTGGATATAGTTTAAGGTCATATCCAGGACGCCCATTGAGGGACTTTTACCCTCTGCAGGGGGGCAGTCGGTGTATTCTAATGCCCCACCGACAGGGCCATTAAGAGTGGAAAATTAAGTCATAAAAATTATATATTGGTGAATATATAATGGTCAATTTATTTAATAAAGGTATACAAACATTTAGTTTGGGGATAGAGGGGATTCTTTCTCCAGATAAGTCTCCTCTTATAGAATTGAATTTACTCTATTCCCCGAATTCTCTAAGCTATATATATATATATATATATATATATATATATATATATATATATATATATATATATATATATATATATATGTGTGTGTGTGTGTGTGTGTATACATATATATACATATATATATATATATAAATATATACATATATATATATATATATATATATATATATATATATATATTGTGAAGATTGTGTCTCTTCGTCTGTAACCGGAACTAAGTGGTTCCTATGTCGCAATACGTTTACGTTTTTATCGTCTGGCTACTTTTCCAAATTATCAGACTTGTTGCCCGCATGTGTCGATATCCGTTTATTTATCAGTTTGTTTTATTTTCTTTCTCTCGTTCTCTCTCTATCTCGCTTTGTCTTTCTCTCTCTCTCTCTCTCGCACTCTCTCACGCATACGTAAATAAGTTTTCGCTTTGAGTTTTCTCTTATATTTCGAGTAAAATTCATTAAAACTGTATATTTGTCCCGAGTATTGTTGTATCCACATATGACTAACAAATTGGATGAAACCTGGGGCGTATAAAAGTTTGAAACATGTCTGGTAAAGGTTATTACTCTTACATGTCGTGTGATAAGTAAATTTTCTTTACTATACAAACACACATTTGAAGTTATTTATTTCTAAATAATATGCTTATCTCGTTCAGGAAATTCGAAGAAATCCCACGTCGATTGGCTATAAAGTTAGAGCAACGTCCCTACCTTGATAGGGTACGAAAGAGACTTAAAAATCTTGCCTTCTCATTACTTCTTCATTTTCAGAATTTTTTTTCTGTTATTTTCATGCTCGAATATGCTTTAACCTATGCAACATTAATAAAACTCTCACAAATTGCTCAGCTAAAACCACTTTAAATAATTTCCCTTTCTCATTGTATGTGCGTTAATCTAAACGAAACCTCAATGAGCCATAATTCTTTCCAACAATTGTGACGGTTTCCCGGCTTACTGCAATATTGCCGTTTTCAAGTCCAATGTAAACAAATATTATTTGAGTCCAATGTAAACAAATATTATTTGAGTTATTTGAGTTTACAAACATCGTTACTAATCCCTTCAATATTTCCCCGTCCACCTGTCAAACCCAATACACCTTATCCTCAAGTTGCATTTCTGCTTTAATAAGCTGTGACTCGTTTGTAAAAAACAAAACACAAACAGAAAAACAAATAAATAGAATATTATGCACGAGAAGGGTTAACAGGTAATTACGTTGTCAGCGCTAGTTTTGTTAATGTGCATTCAATATACGCTTATATGCACTCGAAATATGGAAATGATTTCAAAGCCCTTGAAAAGAAAGCGGCCATTTTCTTTCAAATTTACTTTACTTTTTCTTGTTTAGTGCCAATAATTGCTCACTTTTAGTTTATCCTTAACAATGACGGATAAAAAGAAATTGTGCTGAGATATGTTCATTTACGACAAGTGAATGTGTAATTTTCTTATTGCCTATTTGTCGTGAAGTGGAGGGTCTGCTTTTAAATGGCTGAAGCATTAATCTTATAATGGGTGTCGATATCCGGGTGCAAATGAGTATATTAGTTATCGGTGGAAGGAGAGGAATATAAAAGAGACGTATCTATTTACAAATTAAAATAAGGAAATAAAAGCGCGATTAATAGAAGGAGAAAGTTGGTAATTATGGGTTAATGTTGGAAATAAAAACGAGGATTGTGTACTGAGGATAAAGTAAATTATAAAATGAAAAGTAAATAAAAGAGAGAATATGGAAGAAAATATAGGGATCGGTTTGGTTTTATTATTTTGTGGCATGTAAACTCGTTTAATGAGTGTACTTTATTTCGAAAGATAATTTAGTAACCAATTCGTTGATATTTTGTGCTTTTCACTCTTAAGTAACGACATATCAGACAAGTGATTATCAGGGAGTGAGCTATTATCATCCGGGAGTTTGGTTACTTATAAGACCGTAAACGGCAAGTACTTTTTAACATTGGCTTTGAATGCGATTATGCAGCAGGGAAGCAGTTTTATGGTCTTGTGTTCAGTGCAGAGCATCTCTGCGCATGGAAATTCCGTATGATGCTATCCATATGGTAGAAAGTTTGTTATCAGTTGTAGTAGAGATATTGGCTCTTGCTGGAAGTGTCTCCCAAAGAGGAATACGATGCTGCATTTCAGTCTAATCGCTTTCATGTAAATAAGTATAAAATCGATAATGTTTTTTTCATACAATAATCTAAAAAATTAATGACGAAGCAAAATGTATATTGTAAATGATTACAATAATTATTAATTAATTTTATTATTTAAATACTAGTTGATATGTTAACTATAATGTTACCAAATTGTATGGGGGCCTATTACCATGATGTACCTCATAGGATTTGCGGACGAAATAATAGATTCCATAGAACACATTACTATAGCTATGAGCCACCGTCATTACCTGTGAGACAAGAAAGAAAAAAATAAGTCGAAGAGAGTAACAAGAATGTGTGTAGATAATATATTCCTATTTATTTGTCTTACAACGAGGTTACAGTTGGATGCAAGATCTGTTTATGATGTCAGTGAAATTAATCACTGCATTATGGCAATGTTTTCTTCATTACAGACAGAAGACAAAAATAAAAGATGGAGTGCAGTATCAGAATTTGAACTGCGTTTGTGAATTATGTGACGTGTGCTTTATTTATGATGCCCATTACTTTGTTATTTCTTTTCATTTTTCTTACTTATGATCGACAGGGGATGTGTATATTATCAATGCCTTAACATGGTGTCATGCATTTTCTTTTAATGCATGGACTGTGCGTTGCGATGGTCGATTAGTTCCATGTGTATCTTTTGCCACCCATTTTGTTTTTGTCCCTTTTAAGTCGGGTTGATATTTGTTCGCAATTCGCGCCTGCGGCTGTTGATTTGCTCAAGTCTTCGTTCTGTTTTGAGAGACAATGGTTACACTTTAAGGGTGCCTCTACAGGGAGTTTATGTCGAAGCCAGAGTCTTACACTGCCAGCCAAACTTCTCCTTCATGGACTGATATTACTGATGTACAGTCACTCATTGACTGCTGGTCAGACTTAATGCTGTTTAACTTCAGGAAGCAGTATGACAACACGATTATTCCATTAAGAATGAAAAGTTACAAAATATGCGTTTTTTTATTCTATAATTATAAGCAAATTAATTTACATATAATTCAGCTTCTTTTTCATGAAATATTGTAGATATATATATATATATTTTCAAAAGTTTTTCATAAATATCAGGAAAACAAAAATAGGGATGTACGAAAAGAAAGAAAAATCAACCTAATTTTTTATCAAAATTTATTATTATTCTCTTTGGAATTACATCCTGTCAACATTTCGTCAATTTGATATACACTATTTTCATGCAAGTTGTTCAGTTTTTTTTAATCTAATGTTGGTTCATTTGATCCAGGAGCATTCCAGTTTGGAATATTCCTACATTGTTTTGACATTTCTGCTTGTTCATTTTCATCCCATCTTGATATTGCATACTTTCTATTTCATTTTTCACGCGTCTCATCTACAAAACACTTCCATTGTATTCCTTTTAACCACTCCAAATATCAATCTAAGACTAAGTACAATCTTCTGACTTTCTTACCTCATTTACGTAAAATATTAAATTCTCTGTAGAATCTTCAAAACTAACAAGCTATTCTTTCTAAACTGTTTATTTGTCGCTTTATATCTTTTCACATTTATACGTTTTTCCAGCATTCTTTCTTTTATTTACTCCATGACGCTTTTACTTCACTTTTTACTTTACTTTCTTGTCTTATTTGAATTTCTTTGTGTTGTTCGCACTCAATTCTCTTTTAAATCCCCTTTCTAGAAAGTTCACATTCCGTCTTAAATTTTATATAATCTTTTTCTTTTTTTCTTCTCTGCTATTATTTATTTTTGGGCGTCCACCTTTTTTCAACCCAAAACTTTTCCGGGATCCAAACACTTCTTGCTACGATCAAATTATTTGTTTCTATGATGTTCTTGCGTTTAATACACTCCATTGCTTCATTTGATTTGTCAACTTGCACCTTTAGACTTTTTATGTCTAGTTTCACTTCTTTTACCTTCCCCATAATCTCTTTTAATTTTTCTACAATCAATTTCACTTCCTCTGTTCCTTACAACATCTTATTATCATCGGTTTTCCTATCATTACCGCATCGTTTGTTTCCTGTCGAATTTCTGTCGCTTCGGACACATCTTCCACTTCATTCTTTGGCCGTTCCTCATTAATCTACACAGCTCATTCGCTTGTTGTGTCATTCGCAATTACTTCTGCGTTCACCTATCTTTTTATGACCTCCAATTCAAGCTTTGATAATTATCTATTTTTTCCGTATTGCTCTTGCCTGATCACAATGCCTGTTCTACTGGGTCAAATGTTCCCCATTCTCTCCCTTCGCTAAACATAGTCTGCAAACCCTGATAGGCTTTTTATTTTCATCATGAAGATTGCTTCGGAAGACGCACTCCATAATTACTTTGTTAATTTCTTTTCTTTAATTCATTCTAACTGTTGCAGAACGATAATCGGGTTATAGCTGCTGTCTAAAATACACCTGTCGGACATGGACCCATCACTTTGACTTTCAAAAGAAAGTCCCATTCACGCCGTTATGCATCGATTTGCTATTTCATTCATGAGAGGTGAAGAGATTTTCATGTTACACAACCACGGATGTTTGTTAATTATTTATTTTGAGGGAAAAGACACAATCTGTAGTTGTTTGACATCAGGTTTTTCCTTCTCTTAGATGTCAGACTGTCGAGCATCACCTACCTAGTTTTAGTGACTAAGTTAGGCAGGAAGGCCAGGATTAAAACTCAATCGAACGAGATATATTTAAGTTAGCCTTGTGTGTACTTTAAAGGAGAGTGGAAGTTTGTCTATATTTCCACGCTCGGTAATATGGCAATCATTGAACTATTATTATTATTATTATTATTATTATTATTATTATTATTATTATTTGTACACACTAGGAGTATTCACACAGGCCGGAGAGTACTTACAGAAAACAACTGATATTGTTCTCTGGAGATTAGGTAAGAACAAGTTTCCCTAGATTTATATTAGTTTACACTCCTTTCGATAACATATGCAAATAAATCGGCATCATTGCCACAGCAGTTTGCCATTGATCTCTCGCTGGTACTGACTATAAGCCTTCATTGGAGTTGGAATTGGGATGACAATAAAGCTCCCAGTCTTTTTCGCAGTCATCCATTGGATTACTGGTTAGTGCTCTGTCCTATTGATGTTTCAATCCTCTTTGACCTTTCTTGAATAGTTGGTATGGCGTCAATCGAGGCTAACACGTTAATTATATTATTATTATTATTATTATTATTATTATTATTATTATTATTATTATTGTTGTTGTTGTTGTTGTTGTTCTTCTTCTTCTTCTTCTTCTTCTTCTTCTTTGACGTCTTGCTTTTTTTTTGCTTCTTCTTTTTTTCACAGACATATCCTGGAATTAGTTTCATCTCTTTAATGGATTCTACATGTCGATCATCCTTGATAACATAGTTGTTACTTAGCAGATGCTTAATAAAAAAATATCACAAGGACTTATTGATAAATATAGCTTCGTCGCAAATGGCCTGCATGATTGCTTGAGACCGACGCAGTAGATTACCATTAATTTGGTATCCCTTCAAAGAAAGCTGCCAGACTATTACGCTTGAGCATATTTGAGCTTGATTGAATGTGCATCTAGTATATTATAATCTACGGCTAATTAGAACAGTTACACTTGATGTTATTCGAACAAAATTTAAGAATTCAAGAATATTAAAGCATAGAGGGGATTCCCTTTAATTATATAGGGGAAAGATAGTATGTAAATAAAAGATAATTAAGTTTTGGTGACAAATTGAAATAAAAAATCAATAATTAGCACTTTATTATTTTTCTCTTCTTAACAGGATATTAATTCTTAAGGAATTAATTGATTTAATGATGTACTGAACTAGTAAAGTATATAATTAAACTTGTGGTTTGTTATGACAATATATATATATATATATATACATATATATTATATATACACATATATATATATATATATTATATATATATATAAGACGAATATTGGCTGAAGATAGCTTGATAAGGATACCTTAAACGGGCCTTATTATCAGGCTTGAAACCGACGGTACCAATGATCTGTCTCATCTAACAACTTTCTGTACACAAAATATAAATACGCTCTTAAAGTTTGGATTTTCCTTTTAATTGAGCACTCTGCTGGAATTCTTTTTCCAAAAAAAAACTAATTATATATATATATATATATATATATATATATATATATATATATATATATATATATATATATATATATACTTCTTCACTCATTCTCCCAAAATTAGCCCAGCCTTGACAGTCGTTTTAAATTCTACGCACATCTTATCTTTCTTTCGATAATATTATTTAAAGTCATTCCTTTTTTCTTGCCCCCATTTTTAACTTATTCCACGGATTTCTGCATTTTGGATTACGTTGGACCATCTTCCAATTACGCGATTCCCTTGGATTTTACTTGTGAAAATGGAAACTTAACCAACTTATTTGGATTTTGATTTTTGGACTTTACCGTTATTGGATATTTTACCCTTCACCGGACTATCCATTCATGTGAAATCACCTTTTCTTCGACATATTTCCTCTTCTTCACTATTTGTTACCAAGCAAGATCTATGACTTACTTGTAGTTTCATCAAATACATTTGCAAGCAAAATCCGATCCCGCATTTTGCTAAATCCTACCCTCTGATGAGAAGGAAAGTATTACTTCGAAACTCCACGGATTAAGAAGTATCCACTTATTTTGGGCTTCCTTTTCAAAATTATATACGTTTTTAACTCTTTTGCAAAGTGTTTGTTAACGTGTTTTATTAACTACTTCGTATATATATATATATATACATATATATATATATATAGATATATATATATACATATATATATGAGAAATAGTTAATAAAACACGTTAAAAACACTTTGAAAAAGAGTTAAAAACATATTTAATTTTTAATTTATATATATATATATATATATATATATATATATGTATATAAGAAAATAAAAATATTATTTTAAGGATCGAATTCTTTCATCTTTCGATGCTTATAGGATACCTATCTGTACAAAACGTATCTAAGAACACTGCCAGATATATGAATCAGTTTTCTGTGGAATTTGCAAAATATAAGATCAGCCGCTTCGGAACCTATGAGGAAGGAACTCTTTCACAGAACTAGATATAGTGCTTTTATTTAATAGTAGAATAAAATATACAGATATCTTGTGTGTATATATAAGCAGAAGGAATGCCTCTTGGGTGTGAGCGTTATTAGTCTATAGGATCTTCGAGTAACATTACGTTGCTATAATTTAATCGCTTTCCCCCAATTTATTTTTCCCATACATAACGTAACGCAACGTTATTTGTATTTGTATTTATTTTCGATTCCGATTCGTGTTTTTTTTCTCTCGAATCCTTCGATACAGCTTTGATAAAGAGAGGGCGAAACCGGTCAGCTGACTCTCCCATTTCCCCCCTTTTTTGTTCTCTTTACCCCGTTAACTTTATTTTAAACGTTGACTTTATTTTAAACGTTGACTTTATTTTAAACGTTTTAATCATGACTTTTCGTCTGCCTTTCATGATTGCATTATATATATATATATATATATATATATATATATATATATATATATATATATATATATATATATATATATATATATCAATATACAGAGAGAAAGAAAGACAGGAAGAGAGGGAGAGAGAGAGAGAGAAAGAAAATGCTTCGCTGAATACATAAAAGCAAGAAGGAAGGACATTATTTAGATTAATATGTAGTAAATAGAAGAAAAAAGAATGCCAAAGTTTCGTTGGTTTTACTCTCTTTACCTTTGAACTAATAATGGCGTCATTCCTGATCTCGTTATAATTCGCCCCGCTTTTCATCTCTTGCTCGTATTTCTGCATCGGTCAGAACTTCACAAAGATGATTAGACAGAATGAAAGGATTCTTCAAACTGAGTTAATAAGGAAAAACATGATGGGCCTCGTTTGAATGGCGCCAAGTCAGTCGATCGTTGACGGATGTTGACTTTGAAGTTGACGATCAACGAATACTTTAATGAAAGATAAAACAGAACGACGTTATTGGGTTCTGTTAGTCCCGGGTTTTCGCAAATATCGTTTGCCAACAGATAATTTATAAGTACATGGTGGTCATAAGAAAAATATAGCGTGGCAATTCCAAGAAATTGATAATAAAATAAACAAGTATGTTCTAAACAATGCTTGACGGCCGTGTAAACGAAAAGAAGGCTGACCACCTTAGGAAGAAGGAAAATTGACTTCTTTCAAAACCGAATTAAATCAATGAAACTCAACTTTTTAATGCCAGATAAAGTTTGTTTATTGTAAGCAATCGATAATTAGTTATGAACTGCAGTCATAGTAAATAATAGTTGAATTTTGAATTCCTTCGAATCACGAAGAAAACACGACAATTTATCTATTTTTTTTAACAATTTATCTATATAAAGTAAAAGGTATTTACATATTTTTCTGTATAAACGAATTAACTAATAATTATAATTTTTTAAATTTAGGCGTTATGCCGAGTAAAGTGGGCTGTAATTAAATTTATTTAATTGTATCCAAATGGAGGGAAAAGTGGTCGAAAGCTTTTCTTGAAATCCAGGTACTTTCGGTTTTGTGATATTTTAACACTATTGGATATTAATTAATAAATATTCTGCAAATGTTAGTTTTGAGAGTATCTTTAATGTGTTTAGGGAGCTTTGTATAGTGTAAACTTTACACTTGTATGACCTTCTTGGCCTTTTGGTCAAGATCAAGTGTAGTATCTGTTCCGGCAGATGCTGCACTTAAGATAATTTGTACCAGTCAATGGAGGGGAAACCCTCTATACTGGGACAATTATTATTTTTGGTAACCATAGTGCCCCCTTTTTGCCTACTTTAAGGGGAGCTGGTTTTTACCTCACATTAAAAACGGCCTTGTGCCTAATTTGCTCAGTGGGGGAGCAAATAAACACCATCTGTTCCGGCAGATGCTGCACTTAAGATAGTTTGTACCAGTCAATGGAGGGGAAACCCTCTATACTGGGACAATTATTATTTTTGGTAACCAGAGTGCCCCCTTTTTGCCTACTTTTAGGGGAGCTGGTTTTTACCTCACATTAAAAACGGCCTTGTGCCTAATTTGCTCAGTGGGGGAGCAAATAAATACCATCTGTTCCGGCAGATACTGCAAGCAAAGACCATATGTGTGGGCAACCTCACATATAAGACCTTGGTCAATGTAGGGGCAACCCTTCATACCAATTGTCACTATCCAGCTCCCCTACTCCCCGGGGAGCTGGTCCCCATTTCCCCTTCACTCCTCACATTAAAAATCGGCCTTGTGCCTAATTTGCTTAGTGGGGGAGCAAATAAATACCATCTGCTCCGACAGATACTGCAAGCTATGACTAGCAAAGACCAGATGTGGGGGCAACCCCACATGCCTGACCTTTAACCAGCTTCCATTTCCCACCTCTCCGGAGCTGGTCCCCTTTTTCCCTTCCCCCTCCCTTTCACTCCTCACATTAAAAATCGGCCTTGTGCCTAATTTGCTCGGTGGGGGAGCAAATAAATACCATCTGCTCCGACAGATACTGCAAGCAAAGACCACATGTGGGGGCGACCCCACATATAAGACCTTGGTCAATGTAGGGGCAACCCTTCATACCAATTGTCACTATCCAGCTCCCCTACTCCCCGGGAAGCTGGTCACCATTTCCCCTTCACTCCTCACATTAAAAATCGGCCTTGTGGCTAATTTGCTCGGTGGGGGGAGCAAATAAATACCATCTGTTCCGGCAGATACTGCAAGCATAGACCATATGTGGAGGCGACCCCACATATAAGACCTTAGTCAATGTAGGGGCAACCCTTCATACCAATTGTCACTATCCAGTTCCCCTACTTCCCGGGGAGTTGGTCCCCATTTCCCCTTCACTCCTCACTTTAAAAATCGGCCTTGTGCCTAATTTGCTCAGTGGGGGAGCAAATAAATACCTCAAGTGTAGTATCTGTTCTTCATAGGCTTCACTTCAATTTCTTGTTCTCTGTCAGTGGAGGGGAGGTCCTTCACGACTGAGATAATTTTTATTGTTGTTCCTTTTCTCCACATTAAAACCCGACCCTGGTGTCTAACTTTGTCTCGTGGGGAGACATTATAAATAGGAACTTTACACTTATATGAAAATTAAAAAAATATTTCAGATTTACATCGAATTTTATCCAAGATCTAATAAGGCAGCAATTAAGCACTATTCTCTGAATCACAATTTCATCATAAGTACCTTGTAGATTTAAACCTTCAACGTTAGAAACTTTTCCATAATCCAAATCTCGTAATGTATCTTAGAAACTATTTGGAAAACCGTGAAGTATTTTTATATTTTAACTGTCGCAATGGATAAAAATGTTGCCAATCTATTGAGGGGGAGGGTGAACCAAAGATTATATGCACGTCTGACCATTTATAGTAAATAATTTTTGTTTCATATAAACATACAGGATTTTCCTCTTACTATACTTAAATAAACATGGTTAAACCATATGCCAGAAACTGAAGATTCGGGATTGCTATTCTTTTCCTTTTTTAAAATTAAAAATCCATAACTGATATCTGTACGAAAAGATACAAATCCTCCGGCACATGCATAGTTGTCTTATAGATTGGACTTTCCCGTCGATATCGACGTATGAGGTTCCAACAACTTATTGTTTAACTTCATTCATGTTTCAGCCTCAGATGACATTTAAATCCTAGAAAAGACTTACAAATAAGTCCACACACATAATACAAGTGTGTAGATTCAGTGATGCGGTCGATGGTATGGCTGCTGACTATTTCACTCTTTCTCTTTTTCATGCAGATGATTCTGTCAGAATGAAAATAGCGAAGGTACTAAAAAAGCGGTTTCAACTCTTTTCGAGACTGCTGTGTGCGATACCAATTGAATACAAATTGCTCTTTAATATATGAATATATACTGCTCTTCAATATATATATATATATATATATATATATATATATACATATATATGTGTGTATGTGTGTGTATATATTTATATTTAAAGGGGGTTAGAACAGCAGTCTAAAGAGCAGAGTGTATTTTAATGTGATAGTAAAATTACTAATTTAATTAAAATACAAAAAAGAACAGTGCTCGTTGTAATTCAGATATATAATAAGCTCGATAGCATTACTATATATATATATATATATATATATATATATATATATATATATCAGAATGTGAGAGATTATACATAATAAATTCCACAGCCAAACAACGTCGCAGCTCACAAGAGCCACGGTTCGTGTACTGTCATGGCTCTTGTGGGCTGCGATGTTGTTTCACTGTCGAATATATATATATATATATATATATATAATTAAGAGTGAAATAAAACTTAATTATATCATCATATCAATGAGGAAAATGGACAAAAGGACCCTGTTAGGACATAATATTTCGAATTTAAATGCTCTATATCAAAAGAGAAGAGAGGCCATGAATATACATTTGCCAAAAGGAGAAACGTTGGCTTATGGACATTTGCTTAGGAAATGAAAAATAAAAAAATGATACGTATATAGCAGGAGGAAAGACGATAAAGACGCATGTAAAAGAAAGGGAACAAATAAAAAGAAAATAGTGGGAACGCTGGGGAAAAAAGGGAGAGAGAAACAAATATACGTCTTAGTAATGAAAGAGATAAAAAAATGTAAAAACTTATCACTTTTTAGATAAAGACTGCAAAGTATCATTCGGCGAGTTAGAGAACAGTCTAATTTGTAACGAACGTATGCTAAGTATCTAAGCTTAGTCCGGGTTGAAATAATTATAGAAGAATTCTGCATGTTTGGAATTAACCCGTTGAACTTACATATGTACGCTATGTCTAAATATACGTGCAGTCACTGTAAAATTATTTTCATTGTGTGATATTTGTGTGTGTGTGTGTGTGTTTTGTTCTAAAAATGTTATCTACGTATACACATAACAATATCTTAATGTGGCGGGGTGGGGGTTAAATTAAGAATAAACTTGATATATCTGCACGAAAGGTAAAACTTTCAGTAAGAATGCGAAGAATTCAATGAAAAGGTGACAGTTTTACAATAAATACTACGCGACTAGATATCACATTACGGCAGGAAGTTAAATATAAGACGTGACGATAGAGGAGGTTGCTAGCTAAATTGTTAACCTTTGAACTGACTGTGTCTCAACTTATTCCAGATTATGTTTCCGTTAATGCATCCCTGAAGTGGTGCAAAAGGACCCGTAATATTCTAAAATAATAAAATAAGCAGAACATTAGTATCAAGCTACAAAAATGACGTTTTTTTACATGAACGTCACCACACATCAAGGCCCAGAAGCCACTCGGGGATAAGGGTTATTTTGTGTACAGTAATCAATGGGATAGCGTTGCAGTATTCATTAGTATTGGAGATTTCATAAAGTGTCATTACTAGGGGGGACGGTTCATCAGGAATTTGTTTATGTTGAACTTGAAGACATCCATGTTGAAAATGTATTCATTGTTACAGTCAGCAATGAAGAGCAGAAAACGTGTTTAACACCACAATCATCGACGAGGAAAGGGAGGCATATGTGTTCTGTCATTTAAAAGCAGCGACTTAAGATTATAAATAAAATATAAATATCAACTGAGCATCGACTGAGCATCAACGTGTCTGGGAGACAGGAAGTTTTTTTTTTGTCGACGAGAAAGAGAAGTACAATCCGCAAGGATCAGATTAATCCGCTCACTCTGCGCTACATAAACAAGAATGGTATCAGTAGGATTTAAGACATTGCTTCATCGATGAATTTTAATATTTTAACATAAAAGCCTGACAAAGCAACGAACTTAAAAAAAACGGAGCCTATTATAGAGGAACCAGTACACATCTAATATATACATATATATATATATATATATATATATATATATATATATATATATATATATATCTGACGATCTATATAAATTATGCCTTCATGAAAAATTTGCTATCCTGTACTTTAAAGAACCCCAAAATCTATTAAGCTGTAGAAGAAAAATAGCAAATAACTGTGTCCACAAAATAAAACTTGCTCTAGGATAGCGATACAAAATAGCTTTAAAACTAATAAAAACAATAAAAAATAAACAAACAAATAAATTAAATAAACATGAATATACATAAACGATCACACATATATGCATGTATATATATATATGTATATATATGTGCATATATGTATGTACACATATGTATATTTATATATATAAAAAAAGGAAAAGGTATGCCTTAAACCACTAACCTAGTTCTAAAACAGATCCTTTGTTCGATAAATTGGCTGATAGCAAGGGGCGCGGTGGATACTAGAAAGCTGATTGACTAACTAAAATCCTCAACAGAAGAGGACCATATAAAAACGAGAAACAACCACAGAATTCGCGCATAAGCCTGACGAATCCTAAAGTGGATGAAACGCCGAATATTCAGTGTAGCTTAATCGCCATATATATTTTATAAATTACTATATATATATATGTGTGTGTGTGTGAGTCAATCGTAAGCGTGACCGACAATCCTACTTACATTTGAACCCTCTATATTTGCTTGAACGCATCAAAATGCCGATTAAATATATACATATATATATATATATATATATATATATAAAGACAAATATAAGTTATGACGCATAAATAGTAATATTGTAGAAATGTATGGGGATTTCTTCTTCAAGGGAGATAATATCCAACAAAAGAAGATCTAGTTGAATACATTGTTGATAATTAACTTAACTCATCTCTTGACCGACAAAAGATTAAACTATAATATCATAATAAAATCAGTTAGATTACTTTATAGAACAAAATAAAATTTGTTAAGCGAGATATTACACTGATAGAATTCAGATGAAAAATCCTGATAGATATTACTTGAAGTAATACTTTCAAGGTGATCCTAGCCAAAAAAGAAAAGCTCAATATTTAAGAATAGAGCAATATATAAGTTTCGTGGTTAAATTTTAAATTCTGAAAAAAAAATCAGAAAAGAACAACATATAGAGATATATATTCGATTTAAGAATTTATCGTTTGATAAAAGGAATATATAGAAGGGGTTATTTTAATTTCCTTAATCCATTGATTTTCAACAATGGCACATATCAGAGGAAATGAAATGCAGTTAGCAAAATGTTCAGCTGCGAATGGACGCTAGTTTGCTTTTCAGCACAATTATTGAAAATAGTTTTTTGAGTGGTTGTGGATAATTATATGGAGAAAATTATACGAAAAGAGCAGTTGATATAACCTGGATAATCCATTATCGGAAGGAGTCCAATGTCGTTCAGCGTAATAAATTTCAGGTGGGCAGAAAATCGGCACATGAGAGAAAGTAATATTCCCATATAGCGAAAGTGTATTGCTCCTTATTGATTTTTCGTAAAGTATCCGGGGTAGCCTTATTCGTTGTCGTGTTGAGTGTGTGTTGGTTGCTGTAGTCCAAATGCTTTCTCGGTGTTGACAAAGTGTATCCGAAGTTGGGTGGATATACCATTCCATTGTAATTATACCTGTGAGTAATAGAATTTGAGCATTGAGTCAAGTATGCAATGGACCGCGAAATCAATAGTGTAGGTAGCAATAGCAAAAATAGCAAAATAATCCGGGATATGGTATTCAGAACGATGTGTTGGACGGCTTGCTTAAGTTGTGAGTCTCTGTAGAAAGATAGTTCGTTTTCTTGTATATAGTGGGTGAGGGAAGCCTTTTAGATGAGGGAAAGAGAAGAGTGGGGTGAAGTAGAGAGGGTAAAGAGTGAGAGGAGGGTTAAAGTTAGGCGAGCATACAGGGTCTTAATGGAATTTTTTTTGGGCGGGGAGGGAGGAATTGTATTTAAGTATTCTTTAAAAGGGTTGACCTCTTGATTTTAAGTTCAAGTGGGAGATAGATATTCTTGTGATTTTCCAAGGGGTGTGCGTGATTAGAGTTGGTTGTGCTTTTTTTTGCCGTGCAGATGGGTGAGCGGATGTGGTGGAGATGGAGAGGAGTCATGGTGTGAAAATATGGAATGTTTGGAGGGTTACTTAATTAAGTGATTTTAAGGGTGGGTTCTTTTAATTTTGAGTGTATATTTAAAGGTGACTTCATTAGTTGCGATAAGTCGGTTCAATAGGCTTGTTGTTGTAGTGTGATGTGGTTTAATTAAGTTTGTTTAAATTATATTAAAAATACATATATTTCTTTTTGGAGGCGATCTATGGGTGACTTTGTTTTGTTGTTCGTTGAGTTAGAATTGATATTTGAGTGAGTGCCTTATATACTGTGGCTAGTTAGATATTTTTTATAAAGAGAAGATTTGATTTTAATGTAGGGCTGGGTATGGGGTCGCCCAAGCGTGGTTGTTTTTACTATTTATATCATGATTAGTAGTATATCCTCCTGTCAAATCTAAACATAAGTGCATATATAAGCACATATATACCCACACACACATACATACGTACATATATATAGACACATATACATATACATATGCATAGTATACATTTACGTACAAACACTGATCCATACCATGCTTACATAAATACATACTTATATATATATATACGCATCGTTATACTAATGCAACATGTGCACTCAATTACATATATACATATCCTAACGCAAACATGTATATTAGAGAGGGGAACTACTTATACAGCCGGGCGATTATGCATCCGGGAGAATTTGCATGCGTGCGTACTCGAGCGTACAGCTGCGCTCATATGCACGGCCGAACAACGATATAACCAAGTTCAATCATGCAAATCATACGCCCTTTATTTTTCATACCATCATATACATACAGCAAATGAACATCTACATAAGTGTTATGTCTAAAAAGAGATAAAGGTGCGCACACTGATATATCTAACATACAAATACAGAGAGCGCGCACCTTCCATTAAAGATATATATATATATATATATATATATATATATATATATATATATATATATATATATGCATCAATAAATGATCGGGTTTATCTAACGATTCAATCTTAGAGAAGGGGAGGAAGAATATTCCCCATTGCCAACACATTTATATGGTCCAGGGCGTTATAGATAGTTAGAGTGTACCAATATATGGCTAAGGTGTGTAACTCCGTTAAATGTCCATGCTCATACAAACACACGCACATACATATATACATATATATACATATATACACATATATACATATATATACATATATACACATATACATACACACGCACATATATACATATATACACATAGATGCACATATATACGCGTATACACGCACACATACACACACGTGCATATATACATATATACACACTACAGCTCATAATCATCTGTATATACACTCACCACAAAACGAACGTCTAAAAGCTCACACATATATATATATACATCCACATATATAAGAAAATGAAGTTAATGGAGACAAGATCATGCAAATATATATATATATATACACATGCACACTTATATATGCATATACACACATACACATATATACACATATATACAGATGTACAGCCATACATATATAGACATATACCTGCTCAAAAATGCACATGCATAAGTACACATATAGACACACAGCGCATGCAACATCCATCCTCTCATGCGTGCATACATATACATTCATAAAAGCGTGAATCCATGCTTATACATATAGGGGCAACATGCCAAAACTAGTTCAGGTATGGTGACTTAAGTGGTTTTGAGCTGACTATACTTTAATTTTTTCCTGTGCTTGCATAACGAAATAAGCTCATTTTTGGTGTTTATCGTGGCTTTAGGATATGTTATTATTGCTACTGCTTCTGAAATGCAAAGGTTGCAGAATTTGAATTTAGGGGTACATGAAGTGGATTTTTTTTCAATAAATCCCATGTTAATGAGTACGGAATATTTCTATATTGGAGGTTTTTAATCAGAGCTGTTAGGAAGGTGCATATATTGCTATTTGGATTTTCACTATTAAAGGAGCTTATATGGTTGGAAATTCTCAGTTTAATTAGATTTGCTGTTGCGCCGATATACGTGTGGGATTTTACATTTGCGTTAATGGTGTTTAAGAGTTTCTACTATGGGTGTGGGATAAACTTATAGAGGGGGACGGGATGATTAGGTTCGAATCGTTTTCAGGATGGGGTTCCTGAGTGTTTTATTCATGGGGTTGGCATAGTTGGAGTAAGTGGAGCTCTCTACTGTTGTTGGTTCAGTAGTTAATGTGTTTTGAGTACGATTTTTAGGTGTTCTATCAGTTGCACTTGTTGTGGTTTGGAGTTAAGTGACTGTACATGAATAGATTACGTCCTTGTGGATGCAATCGTTTAAAGGGCAAAATTGTTTGTTTCGGCAATTACAATTTTGTGTGGGTGGAAACTGCGGGGTATCGGCCTGGGCTTTTCTTATTTTAGAGTCGTTTGATGTTATTATCATTTGTGCTATGTTAGGCATAGTAAGAGATTTTTATTGAAGTTTTTTTAATATAGTACTGCATATATGTGGTTGTTGAAAGGATTGTTCAATTATTTTGAAAATTCCTTTGGTATATTAGTTTTTACGTTGGAGCTGTATGGTGGGTTGAACCATATGGATTTTTTCGCCTTAATTTATTGTTATTCTTTTGTTTATTTTGCTATTGGATTTAGTCTTAGACTTTGTGCGCTCTGGATTAGGATTATGCTTGTTTGAGGAATTATGGATGGGGTTATTGCTTTTCTTTTGGGTCATGTTATGCGTAATTATTGATTTATTTTTCTTGTTTTCCAGTTTGTTACCTATGTATTCTATCTTATCCGTATATCCTGAATTGCGTAAGGCATTATTGTAAAAGGTTGCTGCTTGGCTAAATGTTTTCTTATCGGCTGATAGACTTGATATTCTTTTTGAGACGGATGGCACTATAGAATTGATAATAGATATGGCATGATTCGATTGTTTATGCACATAGAAAAAGTTCAAATTAGGCTTATGGTAAGGGGAGTAGGTTTCCGACTTTAGATTTAAGGATATGTTCAGGAAATTGGATGTCTTCTTATTAGGATCTACTTCAATAGAAAGACTATAATTTCTATAGAACTCATGTAATGTCGTTGCGGTATTATTGTATTGTCTGGGCCTGTCTTTTGTGATGAAGAGGGCATCATCTCTATATAGGCCTCCCTGCAGGTTTTTTGAAATCTAAGCTAAGCTCTCTGTACATGTAGAGACCGACAAACCAGTAACTTGTGCGGAGTGGGTTGTCCCCATTTAAATGTCAAAATTAGATGGGGTATCTTTCCTGATCCAGTCTTTGTCAACGCCGGGAAAACATTTGGACTACAGCAACCAACACACTCAGCGCAACAACAAATAAGACTACCCCGGATACTTTACAAAAAATCAATGAGGAGCAATACACTTTCGTTATATGGGAATATTACTTTCTCCCATGGGCATATTTTCTGCGCACCTTGATTTATAACCCTGAACGACATTGGACTCCTTCCGATAATGGATTATCCAGGTTGTATCAACTTCTCTTTTCGTATAATTATCCACAACCACTCAAAAAAGTATTTTCAATAATTGTGCTGAAAAGTAAACTAGCGTCCATTCGCAGCTGAACATTTTGCTAACTGTATTTCATTTCCTATGATGATATAGGCCATTGCTGAAAATCCATGGATTAAGGAAATTAAAATAACCCCTTCTATATATTCCTTTTGCCAAACAATAAATTCTTAAATCGAATATATGTCTCTATATGTTGTTTTTTTTTCAGAATTTAAAATGTAACCACGAAACAAAATAAAATTGTGTATTAATGTTTAAAACTAGCAGAGGTATCTTGTTTCCCAGTGGAATATAAAATACTAATTTAACTATGAATAAATATTCACAAAAAATGATTCTCTAAAAAATGTAATTTACTTTTCTTAGGATGAAATGAAGTGCGGATACGACATTGAATGTATTAAGATATATCTTTTCGAATGCTTAAAAATATAGCAATATGGCATCAGTCAAACAAAACTAACTCATATTTGTTTACAGAATGCTCAAGGGACAACCTACGTACCTTCTTATTAGTATTTTCCGTCTTTTTTCGTATTTTTATTCAACGAAAACCTTAGAAACAATATCTTACTGTATATTTAAGGCACACGCCATTTCCTTCTTCTTCTTGTGTTTGTTGTTTTTGTCTTTTTATTTCAAATGCCGTTCAGTCATTTTACTTCTCCCGTTCTAAAGCAAACACACTGTTTTTTTTGTGTTTTATTTTGTGACAGGCAAACGAATGTTTTCCTATTTTTCCATTCTGCCATTTCTTTCTTTTTCTTTTGCTTAAAATTTCGTAAGAATTGAATTTACTTCGCAAATACTACCTCACCGAGGATTTGATGTAGCATAACATATCGCGTCTAATGTAGGGTATAGCCAGCTTCTAAGCGGCCGATAATAAATTGCTGATCCGATCCATTAGCTTATAGCCGCCAACAAGGGCCGTCTCGGTAATAATAACGCCCTGCATCCTTTCAAAAGAGGTAAGGCCTAGGAAGATAGATGTGTGAACCAACAAATGTAATCGTTGCTCGAGGACAGAAGAAATCCTGTCATTGTTTAATGACACTTACGCAGAATACAGACAGTTTTTAAATAGGAGTTCCAAATCAAATTCAATTTTAAGGTAGCGTTTATTGTTTAAATTGTTAGGTAACAATATCGCTTAGTTATAAACTCCGCCCATTATGAGAATGTGTTTCTAAATAATAAAGTTATTATTTCATCACGATTCGTATTCATGTTTTGTTTAGCTAGTTTAAAATATAAGGCCTGGGTTAAAGTTCTGGTTAGGGTTATGTTAGTTTAAAAAAAACAATTTGGTTAGTATTGCCTAATGCAGTTCATTATCATCATTTGTATTTAGTCAAACACGAGTATTTCCAGCATGATTCGTTTTGTGCGTGAAGTGGACATTATATTCATAATCAAAAAGTCTAAAAATAAAAAAAAGTTTTTTCACCAAAAATTTAAAAAATAAAATAAAATATTTTAAAAGTAAGTTCCCACACATATTTCTATTTAAAAAATAAATGAATAATTTAGATGAATAGAATATGTCTCATCCCAATTTTCCCCTCCTAAACTATAGAAACGATTCGGTTATTTACATCGACTTACTGAGTAGGAAGTGTGTCCTCCTTACTCTGTAAATGTTTATGAGAATGTATTTCCTCACATTGGAATATAAAACATTCATTTTTTATTTTTATTTTTGTTGACGGAGTTTCAAGCTGTTAACGTGTAATCGAAAAAGAAAACGTTCTGATATAAACAAATGCCTATTCACTTTTGCGAACTAACAATGATTCATAAATTATCAATTGAAATATGGTTACTAATAGTTCTTGATCGATCGATTGTAGAAAATAGATTGAATGTTTGTTTGCATAAATATGAGATTGAAACACGACTAGCAATCAATTGAAAACGTACTGATTTTTATTTGATTTAATTCCAATGTAATTTTTAAACCAAACACGGTAAAAATGATTTAAAATAAAAAGTCTTGGAACTCATGGCATTAAGAAAAAATAATAGTTTTCACATTTTATGAAATTAAGTGTAAAACTGTAAATATGTACTAAGATGACCCCTAAAATCATTTGCGTGGTAGTACATTTTATAAATCGTATTTCACTATTGTTATTCAATTTATAAAATTCAGTCTCTGTGTGTCTGTCTGACTCTCCACCGAAACGCAAAGTCGGAGAGAAGCGCCGGGCGGGACAAATCATTGCATAGTTTGTGGACTGTTTCATTAGCCGCTAAAAGTAACTGCTTAGGTGTAAAAATTGAAATAAATTGGAAATTGTCAGGCGTAAGTGGACTTAACGTGTTCTTGTACGCATGCGTAAATACACATTTATACGTGATAGTCAGCTCATTTTTTTACGTTTTGTTATCTATGATGATAGCGCAAACAGAATCGACTGGAATGGATCGCTATATGTTTTGTTTTTATTTTTTTAAGTCACTGCTATATATTAAATCCATCCATCTAGCCCGGCCGATACTGAGATTAAAATCACTACACGAGTTTGTAGTGTAATTCAAAGCTCATCGGTAGCTGAATACTTGATACTTCGCTAAGCCTATCAATGGTATTTTTATAGTGACGCCATCACTAGATAGGGTGCCTACCACGGCTTAAGAGAGTCCCATCTACCCTCGAGAGAAGGATAGACTTCGCCAGTTTCTCAACCTGGTATTTTTTCTCGCGGTACATACAGCGCCTCGCCTTCCATAATGGTCATCCATCTGGTACTGGCCAGGCTCAACGCTGCTTAACTTCGGTGATCTGGCGAGAACCGGTGTGTCAACGTGATTGCACCGTATATATTAAATACACTATAATATATAATGAATACGGCTGTGAAAACAGCATATTCTTAAAATTCTGTTGACTCCGGAGTATATATCCGACACGGTTGGCCTCAGCTAATCAACCAAAAACTACATCAGTCTATATAAAAACGCATAATATATTAACGGATATATACTCAAGAGTCAAAACAATGAAAAGAATATTCTGTTGTCACAGTCCTAATAATGATCGATAGAGAATTCACTCTCTAACATTAAATACGAAATTTGAATCAATTAATAATATATCATAGTAAAGCGTATTTTACGACCGGACAATGCCGAGCACTCTTCTCGTTTATTTAGAAATAAATGCCAAAGTTTAATAACACTGATTAGCACAACTTTCGAAAACTATAAGATTCATATTTTGTTTTTATGGAAGCTTATTTTATTAGTTTTTTTAAGAAATGTATTATCGCAGTATAATAGGGTGTGTCGTTCACCGCGAAAAATTAACGGGCCGAGAATGAGGGAAGGATTAACTATAGTATAAAAAGAGAGGCAAAACGCGAACGTTAGTTTTTTTTGTGTGTGGAAATGCTTTCAAAAGATATTAAAAAATAGTATATTTAAATGGGAGAAATGTAAATTCGTGTTAAATGTAAAAGAACCAAAGAGAAACCCAAGCAAACAAATGTTTTATTTGTAAATGTATTACTTTGTTTCTAAGACAAATGATAAAACCAAATATGTTTGCGTGAACGTGCTGTTATTATTTAATAGTGTAATGACTTTTAGTTGTAAAATATACCAAGTTTTCTGAATGACTTTACGTATCTTAAAATAGATAAGGAATATTGCCGAAGTGTAATTGTGTCATCTGTATTAAAAGTTTTAAAATCATTGTAAAGAAGAGAATCTGTGGAGAAAAATAAACGTTACAAAACAGACTTTTTACTTAAAAATCTATTATTCATTTTCTCTGAAAAAAGTTAAACGAAGATGTACGTTGAACTGTACGTATTATCTATTACAAATATAAATAAAATAAGTTTTAGTCGTGAAATTTACACAGATTTATGATTGACTCACGTTGTTGATAAAATTCGATTTTGCATACTTATTTATACAATTAAATTCGTGTTAATGATTAATAAAATTTCTAAAATGAATGTATTTCATGTAAAAAAAACAATATATCTGGAGAAAATAGGAATGGTTATTAGTAGCCGATTCCACATTGTTGCCCGACTTTACCGCGGGCTTCTGTAGTCTAATACAGTTTCCTTGTCACAATTGCAATTTTCCTTGTTTTTCTTGTATAAATGTGATCATTCTTTTTGTTAAACGAAAAAGTGCAAAGATAAAAAAAAAATAAACAAACAAATAAATGAATTTTTTTGCTGAACGAAAATCGCTCGACCGAAAAATGAGATAACGTTTAGATGGGTATGTAAATGTTGAAGAAGCTGTTCGATTTTTGTAAAGATTATCTTGTTTGTTTTTTTATTGAAAAAGCACTGTCTGCCACTGTTTTCTTGTTATAACAGAACATATACGTTATGAATACAATTCTCGTTCAGGTCTACACTTTTATCGAATGCACGTGGTAACCACATGGAAACGCTTATGAAAGCAATTGTTCAAATATGACACCGTATAATGGACTAGAGATCGAAGATAAAATAGTAACTAGAACATTTAAAAAAGACAAATGTTACATTGTATTATATGCTGTCTCTTTATTTCGTCTGTCATGAATTCAGTCTCTCAGTTTGTCCGGTGATCATTGCATTATTTTTTTTATAAAGGAGTCACCACTTATCAAGACCAGAGATCACTAAAGGATAAGGGTTAGTAAGTGTACAGTGGTCAATGGGATAATGTCATAGTAATTGTTAGTGGAGATTTGGTAAATTGGATTACTTAAGTGGAACGGACTATCAAGAACTTGTTTACGTTGGACATGAAGATGACCATATTATAATCAGCCGGAAAGCAGGCAAATGGAAGAGAGTTCCACATGTACGCAGTTCAAAGAAAGAAGCTTTGTTCATGGAATCTACGTTTAGGTCTAGGCACAGATAAAGAGTGGAGGAAATTATTGATAGTGTTTTCAGCTAGACGAGTGTTTCTCGTATAAGTTTGGCGAGGGGGGCATAGATTGAAGTTCAGAGGAGCACTCACCATGAAAATAACATTAAAGCAGAGACCGGTTCCCAACGTCTCTTCTGTGTGAAAGAGGTCGTAAGGAAGACAAATGGTACCACCCACTAGACTACGAAGTATATGTTGAACTCTGTCACGACAGGATAATTTTTTTCTAGCAGCTCCTGCCCAGATGTGGCAACAGTACTCCATCCTTGGACGTACCTGGCTCTTATGTAGGTAAAGAATTGCATCAGCAGTGAGATATCTACTGGATATATAGAAGGATCCCACAATTTTCCCAGCAACCTTGGCAACAATTTTGATGTGCGTGTTCCATTTCAGATCAGGAGTAAAGGTCAAGCCCAGGAGCTTGTCAACACATGGCACCTCCCCTTTCATTTCAACTGGTGTCAGATGTGGACAGAACGTTGATGAGGTAAAGATAGAAGCTTGGTTTTAGATGCATTAAATGTAGCTATCCACCTCTTTCCCCCATTGTACCACATGCTCAAGATCAGAGGAGGGGAAATCGGAGAGAACTTGGTCGTTTACGGTCTTTGATGTACTTCCATAGATGGTACTGTCGTCAGCATAAATCAGAGAGAAATGATTTAATAAGTGAGAAGACATTTCCAGCTCTACCGTAACTGAAGATCTTGCGAAGTAGGCCTTTATGCAAGTCTCTATCAAAAGATTTTCATATATCAAGAGCAACTGCCCTAGAAAGGAAACCTCTGTCAAGAGATTCGCTAATCCTATTAGATATAACCGTAAGCACACTTGCTGTAGATTTAGCAAAACGGAAACCATATTGCATGTCACTAAAAAGGTTATTTTTGCTGAGGTGGTAGACTACTTCTCTATTTTACACAGATTCGAGCAACTTACTCATGACGCACAGTAGAATTATTGGTCTGTACTGGAAGGGAGATGATCGATCACCTGAATTCTTAAATACAGGTCATACCGATGAGATTTTCCAGAGTGATAGGAAGCAGTTTTTCCTTAAGGCAACGCTTAAACAACTTTGTAAGTATGAGAGCTTGTTCTGGTTGAAGCTTTTTGAGCACTATAATAGGAATGCCGTCAGGGCCAGTTGCTTTACTTGAAACAAGGTTTTTGATTAGCTTGGCAACATCACGCGCAGATATTTATATGTCGCATTAAGTGTTATCTGGTACAGGAGGAAAAACAGGGAATTGGTAGCCTTGGTTGCATAGGGTAGAATTTACTGAAACGTATTTTGCAAAAGGTTTGGCTTTGTCTGATGCTAACAAGATTACTTCAAGTCCATGTGGGGTGTTTTTAGAGGCGGCAACTTTAAATTAACGACTCAATTTTTTTCATTGCCGATTTGACAAGGATCGGTTATTTAAAGTTCAGCTGACTCCAGATTTATTGGCAAGAGTGATGAGCTAGATTGCATTTAGTCGGATTCAGATCTAGTCGTGATGATTGCGTTTACTTGGAGGAACGGAAAGCTTTATTGCCTGTTTTGAGAAACTGTATTATACAGAGTGTCCAAAATATGACTGAATGGTTTAGAACTTAAATATATTCCTTACTTTTGATGATATGTTTCTGTAATTTTTACACAATCTGACTAAAAATTGGGAACTTTTTAAAAATGCAAGAGTCAAACAATGTTTTTTTTAAGTAATGTCTTTTAAATATTGCCTATTTTCAGCTTCGCATTTTTGTGTTATTTCCAAAACATTATTCATGAGGAATTGCAAAATCTATGTATTTCCAGTAAATAAAGTCAGCATTCATCATAGCTTATATATATATATATATATATATATATATATATATATATATATATATAAGGTTCCATGAGTGTGTTATCTACATTTTAGATTGAATAAACTTGCCTGATAATGCAGTAATCAATCACAATTTTTAGTAGATCTGTGGCCATTTCGTTTTATATATGACACGTGGCTTTCTCCCCCCCCATTTCCGGTTGTACGGGATTAATAAATTAGTTTCACTGCAAGTGTTGTTATAATTTAGTTTATTCATTTCTATTCATATTTTTACAATTATTATATAGTTAAGATTTTTTAAGCGTATGTATTATTCTTCTAGATTTGAAAATAACATTTTATAGCTTTAAGTATATGTGTAAAGTTTTAACTAAGCTTAGAATTTACATTACAGTCTCGAAATAAAGTTTTTAAAATTGGCAGTAATAAAATCATTGAAATTTTCAACCTGCCTATATTGATCTTCAATATTTTAATTTTTAATATTACAATTTAATTAAGATTGCCGAATTTAAACGATCATCCGTTTATGTCGTTTTTCGAGTTCCGCTATGACATAGAAGAATAAGCGTGTAAAAGATAGCATTTTAAAATGACATATATATATACACACATATATATATATATATATATATATAAGATTTTTGAATGTGAGAGATTACATATAATCAATTCCACAGCAAAACAACGTTGAAGTCCACATGACCAATGACAGTCAACGAACCGGAAGTCCTAGAGTTGTGTTCTGCCCTCGTTTGGGATCATCATTTAGACACATCCGAGTTCAGGATATGAAACTCGAGCCTCTTGCATCCGAGACAAGCACTCTGCCAACTGAGCAAACGCCCCACACACAAGAAATTCCTGTATTTGTAGGTTATATAAACCTTTGAGATTTTATGGATAATTTTACTTCCACAAAGTGCCTTATATATTATATATTTTTTACCTTATATATTTTAAGATTGTACTTATTCCAGATAGTTTGGTGTTTGTGGTAATTTTTTCGCATTAGTCTAACTCGACAGTCACATTTGAAATGTCGACTTTTATATGTTTTCAAGTGTACACACGAAGAACAAACACCCCAATCTCCGCTTATTAAGAACGTCTTTCTGAATAGACACCCCAACCTCTCCCTGTTTAGAACGGCTTTCTGAATAGACACCTCCAAACTTGTCAGCATACCCCAAAACCTATAAAAGATGACATGTCGAATGTGAACGATGAGTTGGACGTGGTGTAAAAATGTACCGAATATAAAACGGAACGAAATGTAAATTCCCATTCCATTTTTATAACAACGGTAAAACAGAGCATTCTCCTCAAGTTTTATTTTAAGTTATTCTGTACTTTTACCTAACAATGCAATAAATTTAAGATAGGGTAAAGTTAAACAGTAAATATAATAATATGCCAAAGCTGAAAGAGTAGTATCTGCTCCTATGCTGCACGTTCATTAGGCAAACACACACGCCCACACGAAGAATCATAGGTTTATTTTCGAACGAAAACAGGGAATCCTATCCTAAATGAATGAAACGAAACTTCTTTCGTGTATTTGTCATTTATTATTTTTGTGTATTGACTACAATATTCGTTTATATTATTTCACATATCACCGTAAAAAATACAACCTAAACATCTAAACAGGAAATGTAAAAGCGAATGGTGGTTTTTGTTTGATTGCGATATCTAAAAAACAAAAACAAATGAAAAAGAAGAACATACAATGTATCTGTTGGATAGTAATAATAAAAAGAAGGATTCCGTTGGTTGGGAGAGAACGTGCAAACAGTGGGTTCTAAGGCAGGGGCGTCTTTCCCCTGCGACACAAAAACTGAATGGTAATAAAATGCTGCTTTTTTAATATTAATCGAGCAATAAAATGAGGTTAATCCGTATCTCTTACGTTGTTGCAATCTCTGTCTGTCTGTCTGTCTGTCTGTATGTATGTATGTCTGCCTGTCTCTCTCTCTCTCTCTCTCTCGATGGCTATCCCTCTCCGTCTCTGCCAATATGATGATTTAATCTCTCCCTCCCCCCCTCTCTCTCTCTCTCTCTCTCTCTCTCTCAATGGCTATCCTTCTCCGTCTCTGCCAATATGATGATTTAATCTCTCTCTCTCTCTCTCTCGATGGCTATCCCTCTCCGTCTCTGCCAATATGATGATTTAATCTCTCCCTCCCCCCCTCTCTCTCTCTCTCTCAATGGCTATCCTTCTCCGTCTCTGCCAATATGATGATTTAATCTCTCTCTCTCTCTCTCTCTCTCTCTCTCGATGGCTATACATCTCCGTCTCTGCCAATATGATGATTTAATCTCTCCCTCCCCCCCTCTCTCTCTCTCTCTCTCTCAATGGCTATCCTTCTCCGTCTCTGCCAATATGATGATTTAATCTCTCCCTCCCCCCCTCTCTCTCTCTCTCTCTCTCTCTCAATGGCTATCCTTCTCCGTCTCTGCAAATATGATGATTTAATCTCTCTCTCTCTCTCTCTCTCGATGGCTATCCCTCTCCGTCTCTGCCAATATGATGATTTAATCTCTCCCCCCCTCTCTCTCTCTCTCTCTCTCAATGGCTATCCTTCTCCGTCTCTGCCAATATGATGATTTAATCTCTCTCTCTCTCTCTTTCGATGGCTATCCCTCTCCGTTTCTGCCAATATGATGATTTAATCTCTCCCTCCCCCTCTCTCTCTCTCTCTCTCTCTCAATGGCTATCCTTCTCCGTCTCTGCCAATATGATGATTTAATCACTCTCTCTCTCTCTCTCTCTCTCTCTCTCGATGGCTATCCCTCTCCGTCTCTGCCAATATGATGATTTAATCTCTCCCTCCACCTCTCTCTCTCTCTCTCTCTCTCTCAATGGCTATCCTTCTCCGTCTCTGCCAATATGATGATTTAATCTCTCTCTCTCTCTCTCTCTCTCTCTCTCGATGGCTATACCTCTCCGTCTCTGCCAATATGATGATTTAATCTCTCTCTCCCCCCCTCTCTCTCTCTCTTTCTCTCTCTCTACCGATACGATAGGGATTTTAAATGTAAATAAACTGAGTCCGCATTAAGAAAAAAAGACGAGGAAAATGTATAATTAAACGGAAATTATGTAAATCTAGATATTCCCAGAAAAAAAGGAAAGCACAAAATAAACTTTCGATAGTTGGTTAAAATATAAATATATGTATGTATGTATGTATGTATGTATGTATGTATGGATGGATGGATGGATGGATGGATGGATTGATGGATGGATGGATGGATAGATGGATGGATTGATGGGTAATTGCTGACAGTAAGGTACCGTAGTGTTCTTAAATAAAGGGAATGTAATCATTCCAATAATCCATTAATATAGGAATGGGTAGTGTCAGGGAATCACAGCGTGAGGATAAAGTATGTTGAGACGTTAGTATATTTAGTGTAGAAGAAGGGAATTTAAATTCTATGTGTAATAGAGAATAGATCAATTACGTAGAAAGGGTTCTAAATTCCGGTCCACTGTGAGTATAAATACGCAGTGTAAATGGGTGCCGGTGATAGTACTTGGCGATTAAGGGTAAAATGGAAACTATTTATGTTATGCGGATGATGATGGCACTCCTAGAATTAAATCTAATGTTATAATATTACGAATTAATGTGGTTAAAATGTCGCTCTATAGTTAATTAAGGTAATGACTTATAGCGTAAGCATAATAAATTTGTAAGTATCATCTGTTGTTGTAAACCTACTGCATTTCGGTCCCGAGGGAAAAACCGCGCCTCTTTTATTATATATATATATATATATATATATATATATATATATATATATATATATATATATATATATATATATACATGTGTGGAATTTTAACGGCTCCTGCTATTTTGACAATAAACAATAAAATATGCTATGATTTTTACAGATGAAACGTTATACAAATGTAGCAAAATGTAGTGGGTAAACTCAGGAACAAAGATAGGAAATAGTTAGTTTCGCCCTGCACCGCCCATCTCTAGAAGAGAGGGGTCCCTTGGCTGTAATAACCGTAGAGAAAGAAAAAGAAGAAGAAGAAGAAACCGCTTCTCATAGATACGGGGTTCGTCACAAAGAACAATCCAACCGTCAGAACCACCTACACACAATCTGCAAAACACCGGTTGATAGCTTCCCAGCGACCTGCCTTTATAGCGGCCGGTAATTGTATATTTGCATAATCGCGCGAGAGCAGACGTGATTCTGCGAGAATTGCATGGGGTCCACGCCAATAAAACCCCATGAACGCCATCTTGGAATTCTCTTCCGCTTAGCCTGCAACACAAGACGTATCCGAGGTAAGCTTTTTATTTCTCCCCATTTCGGTTATTGCTAATTCTGCTACACTCCCCCTAATCTCATGATCACAAACAGGTCTGGGACAGTCACCTTTGTCGGGTACTTCTTCGAAGAACTGGGGGCAGCACTTCCTCATTGCCATCTTCCTCATTACCACCGTTATTGCCAGCAGTCTGTTCCATAGGCGATGTTTCACAATCAGGACAGGGGCAGTATCCGTCTTTGTCGGGTACTCCTTCGTAAAAACAAAAGGGGTGGTCCTTCTTCCGCTTCTTCAGCATGTGCATTATATGGCTCAAAATCCTAACCGTCATCCTGCATCATATTCTCTCTCCTTTCGGAAGACCGTACTGTCTTCCTCTTCCTCTTCCTCCGATGTAACAACATAATGGCGAGGGCGCAGATCCTTCACGTGGCGAGACACATCGTCCTCCAACATCGATTGAAGGCTGATTACCTTGATCACCTTACCCTTGTTGAACCTCGTGGTACATCGATTTTGCGGTCTTTTGACCCACACACGATCTCCAACCTGGTAAGAACTGTTCCTGGGATCTGGGGACGCAGTTGCGAAATTGGCCTCCTTTACTCGAATTTCATATCGATAAATCCTATTGGCAGGCGCAATGAAGGGAGATGTGTCGTCTCTTGGTGTGATGTTATACCAGGAGACAACCTTCTGTGTGGGACAGCATATTCTAGCTGCTATTCGTTTCACTGTACGGTGACATCGCTTCGCTATGCCATTCCCGGCTTATGCGTATGCACAACGGAATCGCAAGTGAACTCTCCATTTATGTGTAAATTCTTGGAACACATTGCTGCAGAAAGCCGTGTCATTATCTAAAAGGATTTTATGCGGCGAGCCACGTTCGAGGAACACTGCCTCCAACTGATGAATCACGCTTGCCAATTTCCTCCAAATGGAGAAACGCGATGGACCACAGTCTGTTAGAGTTAAAAAATGGAAGGTGCCATAATGCGTGATATCCATTCCAATTCTCTGCCAATTCTCGTTCACTTCCAACTTTCCCTTTTCTCAACTTGACCGGCGCTGTGTCAATGAACTTACATTACTCACATTTCCGTATGACCGTTTTAACGGTTGCTTTTGTCGTGGTTGGGCAACTTCTCTTGACAAAGTAGGTAGTGTGTCGCACCTCCGGATGTCCACTACCTTTGTGAATAGCCATGATTTGACTCTCATCCAGCTCATCTGTGTGAACCGTGCCTATCATCGGATCAAGCACGAGTTTTTTTTTTCATCGCCTCAAACCACCGCTGTGGTACTCGTGTCAATCGGTCAGCAATATTTCGTGCTGATGGAACCAGCGTCACGTCCACTGTCATCTCCTACTCTTTACCGAGCTCCTTGATAATGCTTAGTCGCCTCCTTATGAGCATTTCTCTTGCTGCTTTGGTGCGTATTCGCGCCTTTCCAGTTAGCCTGTCCGAGACCCAATGGTATACGCAGACAGAATCTGCCTTTATGCCCTGCCACTGAAGAGCCAAATTGATGCCTTTCAATACGGCGTCTAGGTCGGCTAAGTTGATGTGTTGAGAGTCATCTTCAGATCGCAGCCAACATGCATCTTCCAACACAGTTTTACGCGTCTCCAAGGCTGCGCCAATTGCTAGGGAGCTAGCATTGAATCATACATTCAGCTCTTTGCCGTCCACACACCAAGTTCCCCGGGCCGGATCGTCCCACTGCACATATTCTAAGGTCTAGAACATCATACAATGGCGCCCCTCGCTTCATCATCCCAGCCATTTGTTACCGAACTTACTCTCCTTCTGAGTATTCCACAAGCCATACGAAGCCAACCGCACGCCGGAAAGTGTCCGACAAGTCGACCATACAGGGAGAACATTGTTCGTCGCGTAAAAATGTTGGGAGCCTCTGGAATTGCATTTCTTCGCTTCAACCGCAATTCACTGCGTTCTATCCCGACTGTCAATCCCAGCACTCGTGCCCTGTCCTTCAACCGCTCCGGGTTCTTGCACTCCAACCCGAACTGCCCTAGGCGTTCTCTTACACGAGTCGCGGGCACCATGTCTTCATTTACAAAAATGTCTTCAATGTAAGCAGACGCTGCGCGGTTTACAACTTCTTCCTGGCATAACACTTTGCTGACAATTGCTCTCATTATCAGGGGAGCCACATTCAAGCTGATAGCTTCCGTACATTCATATCTGTACTACATCTGCAATCCATGTTTAAAAAGGATGTGTCCTCTATAGTATCAGACCTGACCGAATGGTTAATTATAGGCATAGACCGATTCATACCATCGAAAAAATTCCTAGAAAAACCTAACAGCCAGCCATGGTTCTCCTCTGAATGTGCTGCTGTCATCGCGCACAGAAATCACTTTTTCCATAGCTACCAACGTAATAGATGTACTGAGACTAAAGATTTTTTCAGGACTGCCAGCAACCACTGTAAAAGAGTAATAAAACATGCAAGAGAGCTATATGCTCAGTCTGTTAAATCCAAAGTAGCTGAGCAGCGGCTTGGTTCCCACCAGTTCTGGCAAATAGCTAACGGGATCTTAAACAGAAGTGTGTGTTCTATCCCAACTATCATCAATGGACCTGAGGTCGTCTCGTCAGCATCGGACAAGGCCAGATTATTTGCCAAGAACTTTGCAGCTAATTCTACCCTATGCGACAATGACCATCAACTCCCTGTATTTCCTCCTATAACAGGCAACACGCTATGCCACATACAAATATCTGTGCGTGAGGTCGCAAAGCTAATCAAGAACCTTGATTCCAGTAAAGCAACTGGCCCTGATGGTATTCCAGTTATAGTGCTGAAAAAGCTCCAACCAGAACTTGCCCTCATACTTACAAAACTTTTTAAGCGTTGCGTTAAGGAGAAGTGCTTTCCAACACCCTGGAAAACCTCATCAGTATGCCCTGTATTTAAGAATTCAGGTTAAAAGTCATCTCCCTCTCAGTACAGACAAATAAGTATCCTGTGTGTCATGAGTAAGTTGTTGGAATCCATATTAAAATAAAGAAGAAGTCAACCACCTCAACAGAAACAACCTTGTTAGTGACACGCAATATGGTTTCCGCTCTGCAAGATCTACAGCAGATGTGCTAACGGTTATATCACACAGGATTAGTGAATCTCTTGACAAATGTTTTCTTTCCAGGGCAATTGCTCTTGACATATCGAAGGCCTTCGATAAGGTATGGCATAAGGCCCTACTTCACAAGATTTCCAGCTACGGTATTACTGGAAATGTTTTCTCAATCATTAAATTATTTCTCTCCGATAGGTTCATAAGAGTAGTGGTTGATGGGCTGAAATCAGAGGCCCACGGTATTAATGCTGGAGTCCCTCAGGGGTCCATCTTGTGTCCAACTCTCTTCCTGATCTACATCAATAATCTCCCAAAACACATACTAAAATACTTCGTTGACATCTATGCTGATGCCACGACCATCTATGGCAACACATCAAAGGCCATAAATGACAATGTTCTCTCTAATTCTCTCTCCTCTGATCTTGAGCGCGTGGTACAATGGGGGAAGACGTGGCTGGTCACTTTTAATGCATCTAAAACCAAGCTTCTATATTTACATCATTAACGCTCTGATCCCCATCTGGCATCAATTGGAATGGATGTCTCTCGTCTTGGAGAGGCTTCATGTTTTGGCAAGCTTCTGGGTTTGACCTTTACTCCTGATCTAAAATGGAACACGTACATCAAATCTGTTGCAAGGGACGCTGGGAAAATGGTGGGATCCTTCTACCGCTCCAGAAGATATCTCACTACTTATGCAATTCTCTATCTTTATAAAAGCCAAGTACGTCCAAGGATGGGATACTGCTGCAACATCTGGGCAGGAGCTGCTAAAAACAGCCTATCCTGCCTTGACAGAGTACAAAATAGACTTCGTGGTTTAGTGGGGGATGCCTTTTCTCTTCCCTGCAACCCCTCTCCAACAGAAGAGACGTTGCAAGCCTGTCTTTGTTTTATCGCTTTGTCCATGGCAGGTGCTCGTCTGAGCTGCAATCCCTCGTTTCCCCTCGCCAATGTTTCACGAGAAACACCCATCTGGCTGAAACTACTGTCAATAATTTTCCCCACTATTTATATGTTCCTAAATCCAAACGTAGATTCCATGATCAAAGCTTCTTTCTTAGCACTGCACGCCAGTGGAACTCTCTGTCGCTTGCCTTTTTCTCACCTGACTACAACTTGGACGTCTTCAAGTCCAACATAAACAAACTCTTAACAAACCGCCCCCTTAAGTAAGACACTCTATCAAAACCCCCAATACTAATGGTTACTACAATACTATCTCATTGATTACGTTACACGCAATAACCCTTATCCTTGAGTGGCCTTCGGGCCTTGATAAGTGGTGACCCCCATGTAAAAAAAATAAAAAAAGAACCCCAGACGGATCAGGCAGTATTTTTTCCGTCGATTTCCACAGTCTGATATGGCCACAGTGTCTCATGGACCCGAAGTTGTAGGTATGCTCTCCTAAGGTCCAGTAAAGACACATTAGCACCTTTTTGTCTCCATTAGCGCAACTTAGCCGAACAGACATCTGCGTTGGTTGTAAATACGTCTAGGTAATGTTTAGCTCCCGGTAGTCCATCACCGGGCGCACTATGGCTTTGTTCTTCTTTATCACAACCATCAGAGGAATTAGGTCTTTGGGGGTCCCAATTTATCCTCTGGGTACGGCACGAACCAACGATTATCTATCCAGGTGCAGAGCTCCTGCGTCTATTCTTCACGGATTTCTGCTGGCACTGGGTATTCTGACGCTTGATTGTGTAGCCTTTCAGGGGGGTGGTCCTCATACCACTTCCACGATGAGGTCAACGGACCATCCGGTTCATTAATAGAAATGGCTACGCATTTATTATTTTTCCTGTCGCCCAGCCGCACTGATCCTGTAGGCTCAACAATGACACCTCCCAGAGCTTTTATGGCGTCGATTCCTAGAAGTAAGTCAAACCCCAGCGGTTTGCAACGCTCCACCAACACATCGATTCTTGAAGACACATCTTCGTCAGTGGATACAGATACCGCTCCAACACCGCAACACGCATGGGATATTCCACCAATCGTTTCGACATTCACGTTCGTTTTTCTCCAAGACCGGCACCGGTCTGCATGTAAAATCGTCCTAGAGCATGCTGTATCAATAAGCGCCAAACATCGCGTCCCGTCACCATAGATGCCTGTAACCGGGAGCGTCGTTTTCGCATTTTGGTGGGGAAAGACACTGACGCTTATGCGTCCCCCCCTTGTTCGTTTCCCGAGCAGTTCCAAGCCACGTGTCCAGTCTCACCGCACCGGTAATACCTTGTTCCGCATTTCGACAGTCCTTCGCAAGGTGGCCTTTAACATTGCATTTAAAGCAGGTCACACTAACAGTAATATACTTGGCCCTGTTGTTGTTGGTTTAGCGTGTGGCCGCAACCACGCCCTGATTTTATTCTCCAGTCGTCGTCAAAATTCTCGCTCTTGACATTAGCTCCCCCATGGTTAGGGCTTTGATGTTTGGCACCTGCTGAAGAGCAATTTAGAAGACACCAGGGAATCCAGTGACGAAAGTCAATTTCGTGAGTCTGTCTATGCCATCTCCTGTGAACCCGGCCAATCCAACCAAATGCCTGATTTTGTTGGCGTAAACATCCACACGTTCGCCAGCCCATCTGACCATAGCTATTTTCTGTATGCTGCAAACGCATCGTCGGTAACTTCCTCTTTTAATCGGGCTTCAATCTGGTCTATCTTCTTTTGATCGTTCTCCCCCATTTCCATGTAGAGGGCCAATGCATCACCTTCCAGATATAAAGGTAGTAGACTCGCTACATCATCCACTAGCTGAAGTTGTGCGACAAGTCTCACTTTTTTCATTGCCAGAGAACGGCTTGATGATATCACTGATTATCCGCAGCGTCGCCATAGTCGGGCTGAAATAGCTTGTAGAAGAATGTAGTAGGCAAAAATCAGGAACAAAGAAAGGAAATAGTCAGTTTCGCTCTGCACAGCCCACCTCTAGAAGAGAGGGATTTCTTGGCTGTAATAACCGTAAGAGAAAGAAGAAAGACAAAAAAAACAGAAGAAAAATCGCTTCTCGCAGATACGTGGTTCGGCACAAAGAACAATCCAACCGCCAGAACAACCTACACACAATCTGCAAAACACCGCTTCCAAACTTCCCAGCGACCTACATTTATAGCGGCCGGTAATTATATATTTGCATAATCGCATTAGAGCAGAATTGCATGGGGTCAACGCCAATAAAAACCCATGGACACCATCTTGGAACTCTCTCCTCCGCTCAGCCCGCAACATAGGACGTATCCGAGGTAAGCTCTTTATTTCTCCCCAATTCGGTTATTTCTAATTCTGCTACAACCATCTTAACTAAAACGACGCAGATGGGATTATATAGCAGCAAATAGCTTTTTCACAGACGTGTGTTGCTTGCGCGCGATTTAAAAAAAACACACTGTGGGTTATCGCAACTTTTAAAATATAATAAAATCTTTCTACATACATTTTTACTGTGTCGTAGGATAGGTTAATAGCTTGATATTCGGTTACCTCTAGACAAACCACACGTTTCCGTAAATACAAGTGGGAATAGATTATTTCCTGCAAGGAAGTTTTTTCTAAAATTATTTCTCAACTTTAAGCTTATAAATACACTTTCTTTATTTCTTTCTAATTATGTGTTCGTCGACAGGCGTTTTGTCCAATAATCCACTATATTCAATAGAATTGGCCACACGTTTGTCCGTATACATTCCCTAACATCGATTGTTTAAAATACGCCGTTCCAAATTCGAATTATTTACACGTAATCCACCTTTTTAGGTTACGAACCCTTGCACCCAATGTGTTTTGTTCTTTTTTTTTTTGAGTCCTAAGGTATCATGTACTTTCCCTCGCCCCCGTCTGTACTGTAAATGTACTTAAATGACACTCTAAATGTACACTACTTGAGCAAATCTCTCTACCTACTGGCGTTGGGTCATCACATACAACAAAATAAAGAACTGAAAATAAATATAAGAGGTAAGAAATTAACAAAAAACAACAAAGGTTTGAATTTTTACAGTAATTGCACGGTAATGGTTTTCTTACGATCCAATTTGTTTTTGAAAAGACATCAAATTGTACATTGTTTTCTAAAACCGTTATAATGATTAACTTCAGCTAATACCGGGAAGAGAAGCCTTCATGTTTAGAAACTGTTCGTTAATTGCTATATCCCTCCATATTCTAAAATCTTGATAAATAATTGAGAAAATATGCTGAGAGAATTTTCGACTATATTTAGTGCTCAAATCTGAATGAAAATTAATGTTTTTCTTGTAAGCGAAAAAATGTGAAAAGAAAAACAAAATAACAGTAATAAAATATAATTTGAAAAACTTACCGACGAAAACGTCTGAACCCTAAGCGAACATTTACTGTTTTGCTTGACTTCAAATAAGAAGTGTTTGTTAAGTATTCTGGAATAACGACATTTTTTTTCATTCTTATTCCAGAAAAAAGTTGTCACGTTGTGTAACTGGGGAGAGCAGATAATGAGATGTGAGCAAAAATGAAAGCCACCTTCTCTTTGGAAAGTTGATTAAAGGCATCGGGTAGTCCAGATGAAATATAATAAATACTGAAACTCAAGTAGTTCGGATAAAATAAAATAAATATCAAAATAACATATGTGCATACTTTCTGGAAACACGCATGCGGATTTAAGATAACCGGATTGTGGAACGGATGATCATACAGACAAACACACACACATACACACACACACACACACACATATTTTACTTTTCATTTATACTATTCCTTAAATTTATGGAGCTCTATATTATTACAGAGCATATAACAAGTAAATGACAGGAGTCTATATTCAAAATTTTAAGGTTCCACCTGTTTCGTAACGCAAAAGATAGCGTAATAAAATGAAAAATGTAATTGTAACGTCTCTTAAAATTTTCGAATGTTCGAATCATATCCGTGTGCTTTTATTTTCTTTCAAAATTGATGTGTTTTCCTTCTGATGAGTAAAGGACGAAATAAATTCATTTATTTATATAATACATAAATAAATGATTTTGCGCTACGAAACGGGTACTGCCAATAATTTTTCATGTCGCCTTGCTTAAAGGAATAAACGGTAAGACAGTCAACATCTTTAAATTTGGAATATAGGCTTTTGTCATTTATTTGTTAAATATATATATATATATATATATATATATATATATATATATACTCATGCGATCTTAAGTGATCGACTTTCAATACAACCGTAAATTGCTCAACAATAAGAACCGAGTTCTTTAAAAGGCTGAAATAAGTATCAATGTAATAATTTTTAAATAGCTACAGACACTAGTGTTTCATACTTTCGGGAATCATCAGTGAAGGGTGTCACGATTACCGCCTGTTGAGAGATTCAAACCAAGCCACGAAGCCATCTCTGACTCCATTACCAAGGAACAAACCCATACAACTAATTTTAACCACGGGAAATACCTATGAAATTTAAACATTTATTTTTACATGTCGAAACATCCGTCCATAGTGATCTAATGGTTATAACATCATTATCTATGCATGCGAGCTTAAGTGACCGACTTTTATTTATCAATTGTAAAGTGTTCAACTATAAAGACCGAAATCTTAAAGGGGCTGACATAATTTTTAATATAATAATGTAAACTACCTACAGATATTAGAGTTTCATCCTTTCGGGAATCATCGGTGAAAGGGTTCGAATCTCCCGACCGGCGGTAATCTTGACACCCTGCACTGATGATTCCGAAAGGATGAAACATTAGTGAGTGGAGGTATTTAAAATATTATTATTGCAATATATATATATATATATATATATATATATATATACTAGCAAAAATACCCGTCGTTGACTGGGTTCAAAAACAACCTACAGAAAATGGACCCTGATTTATGAGTATGATAGGTTATGAAAAAATTTATGAGTATGATAGGTTATGAAAAGAAAGGGTTGTAAATAGATAGCTAAGAATTTGGGGGGGGGTATCAAAACCAAAGCAAAATATGATGAAAGTAAAAATAAAATAGATAAACCCCATAATTTATTATACCATACCTGTTCACACTGAAACACTTATCACAATATTCTGTGGATCTATATTTAAAAAAAACCTTGTTAAACTTTGTGACATATTTCCATTCTATGGAGGGCAGGTGCGAACAAACACCCCATAATTTTATTACACCATATTTCTTCAAACTGAAACATAATTATCAAAGTATACTTACGCAGATATATATAAAAGTCTTTAATAAAGTTTGTACCTATTTCCATTCTATGGAGGCCAGGCGCGAACGCAGACCCCATTATTATTATGTACATCTATATCAAAAAAAGTTGTAAACGTTTTGTTTTAAATTTAATTTTTTTTATTTCCATACATTGTGGACAAGGCGCGTACGCAGGCCTCACAATTTTAATGAATCATCATTATACCAGATCAAACATACCCATTCCTGTGTCTCGATACATATTCTATCATTATATATAATCTGTTTTCTATAATAGTCAACCATATAGGAGCATATTCTTAACCAGACCCACATACAGACGTTCAGCTTTATATTTTTGATATATATATATATATATATATATATATATATATATATATATATATATGAACAAATGATTAATAAAACATGTTAAAAGACATCTTGAAAAAGAGTTAAAAACATATTTAATTTTAAAAAGGAAGCAAAAGATAAGTGAATAGTCCTTAATCCGCGGAGTTTCGAAGAAATATTCTCCTTCTCATCAGAGAGCAGGAATTAGCAAAATGCGGGATCGGATTTTGCATGTAAAAGTATTTAGTGAAACTCTAAGTAAGTCACAGATCTTACTTGGTTAAAAAAAGAGTGAGGTAAGGGGAGTAGGAGGTAAAAGAAAAATGATAAAAAGATTTCACATGAATGGATAGTCCGGTGAAGGGTAAAAAATCCAAGAATGGTAAAATCCAAACACGGTAGAATTAAAAATTTCCAATCCAACAGGTAAGTTCCAAATAGTCCAAAATGATCCAAAAGGCAGAATTCCTTGGAAAAAATCACAAATGGAATGAGGTCCAAATCATTAAAAGAAAAGTTCAAATGTGCACAGAAAAGCACTGGAGAGAATATTTTAAACACGTCTGTTTGGTTGAGATTCTCTTTAATATTTATAATATTTTAAGTTTACCATTTTGATTAACTTGGTAAACTTCTTGTAATTTATATATATACATATATATATATATATATATATATATATATATATATATATATATATATATATATATATATATATATATACATATTGTGGAGTTAAATGAAGTGAGTAAATCCAATTCCATAAGAGGTTTATCGGGATAATATAAAGCTCAGCAAATTGCCTTGGATCTAACATAGGAGACAGTAAAAGTAGAAAATGACGTCACAACGACTATATATTGGTAGTAATAGAACGATTCATTTATTTTGTAAGGGTATACACACATTAGGTTAGTGGATAAGGGGGATCTTTTAACTAAGGTATTTGAAAGCCTAATGGTTCTCATCAGGAGCGTAGTGAAGTCGCTAGGTAACATAATGGGGATGCAACGTCTAGCGAGGTATTTATCAGGAACAAAATAAATTAATAAAATTATTGATGTTGTTTGGGGAAACTACATTGAAATCTAAGATAAGGAGGATTGTATTGAAGTGTGATGTAAAAAGGTTTATAGGGTGTCTATCATAGTTTTTAAAAAATGTGGGGGGTTTATGTGTTTAAACTCAAGGGTAAGATATAGAGTAGGTTGAGTGGTGGTTCTAGTTTATCCGTATGAAAGATGTGTAATATCTATGGAGAGTTTTCATAAGGAGGGGTTTACGCTTGAAGTATCTGAGACCACGACAGCACTTAGAGAAGGTGTATGTGTTCAGGAGTAATATGATGATGAATTAAAGCGAGGGGGTATGTACTGAGTTAAATTTTATCAAATATAACTGTGATCACAACGTACCTTATAAAATGGATATGGCTTATGGCGAAATCTTATGAGATTAACTAAAATAGTGGAGTGGATTACATGAGTGCCGTATACTACGGTTTAAATTTAGTAACATAGTGGTAGATCTGACGGTGAAGTAAGGTGGTTAAGGTTAGGGTTAGGGTTTGGGTAGGTAGTTGTTTAAATATAATAATTTTCGAAATATAATATATATATATATATATATAGACAGATAGATAGATAGATAGATAGATAGATATATAGATATTATAAATGTTTTGATTATTATATCATTGTGTCTGATTGCCAGATGGAAAAATTGAGTTTACTTAATTGGATAGATATAGTGACAGTATTGCTAATTCCGGTTTTCTCACCCCATTTTATTCTGTACGCTTATTTACTCGAATTAAATAAACTATTTAAAAATTTATATTTATAACGTACACGTTTAGTCTCGTAGTAACCACAATAAGTAAATTCTTATTACTAACGGGAGCTGTGAAAATTCCACAGAGACCTGATTCATTTGTAATATATTGACGTTGGCATTCTGTAAATATTCAGCTAAATGTTATTGTACCTATTTACTATGCCTCCCCACGGGACAGAGTTAGACACCAGGGTCGTTTTTTAACGTGGAGAAAAGGTACAAAAATAAAAATTGTCTCAGTCGTGAAGGATTTCTCCTCCACCGAAAGAGAACAAGAAATAGAAGTGCAGCATCTGAAGAACAGATACTACACTTTGATCTTTACCAAAAAAGGCCAAGAAAAGTAGATGGTGTTTATTTGCTCCCCCACTGAGCAAATTAGGCACAAGGCCGTTTTTAATGTGAGGTAAAAACCAGCTCCCCTAAAAGTAGGCAAAAAGGGGGCACTCTGGTTACCAAAAATAATAATTGTCCCAGTATAGAGGGTTTCCCCTCAAGGCCAAGAAAAGTAGATACTAAATGTTATTGTAGCTATTTTGTTAAAACTGCAAAAGTATTAATCCAAGTTAGCAGGGACCCCTGGCGGAGCCAGGTTGTAAAATATGCTTATATGTGATATTTTGATTCTTGCAGATTTCGCATATATTATTATAGAATTAATGTTCTATCGATTTTTATATATGATAAAGTTGTGATTTCTAAAATAAAAAATATATCTATGACTTGGATTTATTAACTTGAATTGAAACCGAATCCCAAACATATATATATATATATATATATATATATATATATATATATATGCATATATATATAAATATATATTACTTATGAAGAATTCTTGATAAAATTATTTATAAAAAAAAAAGATTACTAAGGTGCCATCAACTAAAATCGAAACCGAAACCAAAACTTATGAAGAATTCTTGATAAAATAATTTTTAAAAATAGATTATTGGAGTCCCATCAGCTATAATCGAAACTGAAACAAAGATTATTAAGAATTTTTAGGAAAATTATTTATAAAACAATTAAATGACTTGAGTGCCATCAGCTATAGTCGAAACCGAAACCAAAACATTTGGAGAATTCTTGGTAAAATTATTTATTACAAGAAATGGAAGTACATAACAATTAAACGATCCGGATATGACACCGAAAATAACACACCCGCTATCGTATTAATATATAGATTAATCACATTTCTCGGTAAATAAATTTGTCTCTATTTAAAATGTATAATAAAAATACTTAAGCTATTTTACTTGCATTCCCTTCATAGTCACTCGTCATCGGTGAAGATTATGGGCGTGTTTTTGTTCTGGTAATAAGCTGCATTGGACGATAATGTTATCTACGAATCTGAGCCAAGCATTCCATATCATTTCGTAATGAGGACATATTGTTCCGGGTTTTGCAGGTGAAATGTTGTGCTCGGGGCGTTACTGTTCTATTTCTACCTTCAGCGTATTTCCTCTTGATGACCGCATAGCGCGAGACTTCGAGATTAGATGCTTCCTCGGAGAAAATCGGGATTCAAGCATAGGTTCGGAAATTACACAAAAGACAGAAATACGGTATATATTCGCTTGGGAATTAGTGTAAATGTATTGAGGGTTTTTTTTTATATAAAAGAAATAGAAGTTTTGTTTAATAATAGAATAAAAACATAATAGTCTGCCATGTTTTTAGTTAATCGTCAATTTTCTAGTATTAAGGATATCATTGCATCGGGTTTTCAGTGTTGCATTTTATGACGATATCGTAAAAATCAGATTGACATGCAACTTAGAGGAGACAAAAAAAGGACATTTCGCATGTCTAAAGGAATGCATATTACATAGATAAGTTAAAATTGTGTGTAAAAGCTATCGTTTAAAACTGCTTTCTCTCTCTCTCTCTCTCTCTCTCTCTCTCTCTTCACATCCTCGCTCACGTTACTTTTAGAACACCTTTCCCTCGATCTATTTCGTTCTCCCTCCTCCTATCTCTCTCTTTTAATATAACAGAACATAAGAGACAAATATGAATGATAAAACGAGATGATATATATATTATTCCTTAATTGGAATTCATTTTTGAGATGAGCATTATATATTAATTTATTTTTATTTCGGACTATTATTCTCATCTTTATTAGTTGTTGTTTTTCATCTTTTATTGGTTTGTTTATTCACAACGTTTGTTTATTCACAACTAATAAAGATGAGAATAATAGTCCGAAATAAAAATAAATTAATATATATAATGCTAATCTCAAAAATGAATTCCAATTAAGGAATAATATATATAGTCTATGAAGTTTTTAACATTTGAAACTATACAAAAAATTACTTTTCATCATTCGTTAAAAAAAACATCTAGTCAGTAAGTCATTTAATCACCTGCAATCACTGCATCAACTCTCTCGAATTTACTATAATACCAATTTTTTTTTTTTTTTTTTTTTGTATATATATACCAATCGGTACGGACCCGACTATGGAAGATCAGATAATAAATAAACGTGGATTTATAAGATTAAAGAATCCAACCTTGATCGCCCTTCGGGGCCCGTTGAGCAGTTGATAGAGACGTTGAATCTCAACAGTTCCAGATGAGCATTGTCTGAAGATAGCGGTTTCAATCCCACCCAAAGCGTGCCAGAGGTTTACTTGGCCAAAAATTTGGTTAGACGACAACAACTACGGATGGCAGGGATGTCTGAGAATGCAGTCAGGAGATTCGAAGTTCCTATCCCTCGCGGTTACCACCTGACGAAGACCAGAGGAATAGTTGGCCGAAACGTTGTGAATAAACAAACCAATAAAAGATGAAAAACAACAACTAATAAAGATGAGAATAATAGTCCGAAATAAAAATAAATTAATATAAAACGAGATGAGAAAAAGATAAGGTTGTATGCTGACTGACTGTTTAACCTAGTTTAAACGTTGGTTTTGTTGGAACAACGATTAGTAATAATAGTATCTATCTACTATTATATAATAGGATAGTCGTCCATGTGTGTGAGTTCGTTCCCTATGGACCCGAAAACGGCTGTGTCGATTTTCACACGAAGCTATTGGGATTGTTCTTGCGTAGGATTTGTATCGGAATGCGTTTGATAAGTATCAAAAACAGATAATCGAATAAAATCCGATTGAAGAAGGATGTCTGCATTCAACAACTCTTATAACCGCATAAGCAAAAAGGTTAAGCCTATAAAATGAGTTGTAGATTCTTTTATAAGACCTGGACGCGTTTAAAATGAGTGTTTATTTTTAGTGCACAATTGAACCATGATAGGGGTCATACAATCAGATTCTGCAACGTTTTCTTATATAAGATATTTTATACATTTATCAGGTTTTGTGACGCAAACACAACACTACTTCATATAATAAATGGAAATTGCATATAGATGACATAGTAATGAAGCAATATGTTTTTAATAAAATCACACACGTATATAATGGCAGATATATTAATAATAAATCTGTTTAATTTTCAACGTCGTTGCCTGTTTATAAACCCGGTTAAATAATACATAACACGCAGGCAGGTGTTGTTAAGAAAGCTGTTAGATAGCGTTGATCCTTATCATAAATAAACGCTACATTTTCAGAAATAAAAACATTTGGCAGCAAATCAGAAAATCAGATCTAGGAAATTATCACCTCTGATACAAACGAGCGAAGGCGAACATTTTTACTTATTACCAACGATTTTATAAGAGTGTATTGCTAGTTTGGAAAAAAAATTTCGCAAGATTTAATGAACGTTACACTCAGGTATAAATGACTTCTTGCGTCTTATAAGAGCTGGTCTTGTCAACTAGAAGGTAACAGATGATTTTCAGGTGACGTATACAAGCGGTTCTCTGTTCTATTCGCTATGTGAAAACCCATCAGTAACCTAGGGAGGTGTTAGCGGATAAGTGGTTAAGGACATAGACTGACAACTTGGTTGTATCAAGTTTGAATCCAGTTTCTTCCGCAGAAGTATTTTCACTTAGAGATGTAGATAATCTTCACGTGATGCCTGTCGTGAGTACGTGATATCTTTATGGAGAGAATAGTAGTTAGAAAGATATCGGGAAATGAATATCAATAATACTTGTCTGATATATGCGAAATGAATGAATGGTGCCTTGCAATAACAAAATAAACGAATGAAGCATTTGGCGCAAAAACAAGCTATTTGCATTCAAATAAACGTATGTAGTTAATATTGATGACTATTATTTTATTTCAATATTAAACCTTAGGCTACGCGGGCTTTTATTTTTTTTCCTATTACAAACAACTGTAAAAATAGTATCTTCAAGAACTATGGAATTCTTCTTTCCCCTAACTGCATTACTCAATGAATAACACCCATGCTTCCCTTGTCTTGGTTTTATGTGATGTGAAAAAATCCACACTCATCATAGGAAATGTGTGTAAAAATACCATCGTAACCCAAGGGTTAACTAGGAGACAATGGGCTGCATGGCTATTAAAACTTGAATTATATCAGATTTGAAAAATCTCTGAAGAATACATGATACAGAAATGTGCTTATTCTGTTTGCAATGATCTATTTTTATCTGAAAATTGTAAACATAGATAGTTTTATTTCTATCAATAAAAAATATTATAGATTGTTATTTTTCACCAAGTTATGTATAATACATTATGTGAAGCAGAGTTACTTATCTTTCCCCAATTTTTTTTTTTATAATGTGAAATAATTATATTATCTACAGCGATAAAAATGTTAAAAAATGAAAGTAATGCGCATGCAGCGATATAAACAAAAATAGACAACAGGAAGACTTGACAGTTAACGTTTCGCCCAAATTTTACATAGGATTTTTCAAGATTAAAAACAGTAAAAGATGGGAAAATCTATTATTTGATTGAATACATATGATTATTCGTGAATAAAATAATGTAAATGCCTGTAACGAAGAAAGATAAGCAAATCTCTCCCCCTCCCTCCCTCTCTTTCTTTCTCTCTCTCTCTATCTATCTATTTATCTATATATATATATATATATATATTTATATATATATATACATTATATGTTGAAATTATCAGTGTTGTTAGAATTATCTTACGTGCACTATATACAATAATGTTAAGAGTAATGTTTCTTTAATGATATTTCCGATTTGTTCTTTATTTTAAGTGACATAATGATTTAGAATAAGTTATAATTGTGTGCATTGTTTTTCGTTGTTGTAGGCGATTATATATACACTACACTGAGGATGTAAATAAAGAAAAGTAGTCATTACTCGGTGTCTGCTTGTGTTGGAAAGAACGTATCCTTACACTGATAATTGTGGGGAATACACTTACAAAGCACTTGAAGATTATTTATAGAAGAGGTGTATACCACATAAACTACTACGCTTTGTAAAATACCTAAGCAAAATGGAGTAGTTGAAAGAACGAGTCGAATATTTGTAAAGACGTTCCAAGCAATGCCTTCATATGTGAACCTGCTTAAGAAAATTGGGACAGAAGTATGATCTTCTTCATATGTTCGAAACCGGAGCCTCCAAAATACATTACACCGTATGACGCCATGAGAAGTATGATAATGCTACAAACAAACTGTGAAATATTTTGCCATTTAATGATGTGATGCTTTTGTCCATATACCAAAGGACGAAATACATTAAATGGTTTCGAACGTAAGGGAAAGTGAAAACGTTGGATATAGTATTGGAGTTAAGGAATACAGAATATACCATACAATAAAGGCATAGACGAGATGTCATCAACAATCAGGTGTATTAGCTGAACAGAGGAGAAAAGAGGTAACAATATCCAGTAGTAATTGAACATCAAGTCATCTGTGATGATGACAATTTGAATAAAGAAACCGAGCCCGATGAAAACTTGAAAGAAGTGACAGTAAACCTAAGGTCACCAAAGATTTAAAAAAATCCAGATTGGTATGGTGACTAGGTCTACGTGGCCCCTAACTTAAATTACTAATTGACTATGAAAGAAGATCTTTCTTGTCCTGATAAAAATGTATAGATAAAATAAATAGAAAAATATAATTTTTTCCTTACATATTATTAAATTATATGACCTTATGAAATTGCACAGTGGATAGTAATGTATTGATAGCAAGTATGTGTTTAAGCTAAATATATTGCTGACAAAAAAATGAGGAAACACAAAGCTCACTTTTTTGTTTCAGAAGTACGGAATTGACTATGAATAGTCATTTTGCCTAGTTGTCATCTTTAAATCATGAAAAACTGCGTTAGCAGTACAGCTTGACCTGAGGCTACATCGATTAGATAAGGCCACCGAATTATGAAATGGTGAGCTAAACGAATAAATTTATATAAAGCACCTAGAACAATTTAAATTAAAAAATCTTTGTCAGTAAACTGATTCAAAGAATCTATAGTTTGAATATAATCGCCAAGGTGTTGGAATAAAGCACTTGATTGTAAACTGAGCATTTATGATTCTGTTGGGCCATATACAATACTGTTAAGAGTTATTGGTGTTTTACGGTATGGAAGACCTTTGCCTTATCTTCAGTCGTATAAAGGTTTAGAGTAATTCGAAGTTGTCTGTCTTTTTGCGATTCTATGTATGTTAAACAATATGACTCAGAATGTAAATAAATAAAAGTCAACTCGTTGTTTGTGTGCTTAACAGAAAATATAATTACGTATCTCTTAATATTTTTATGTCTTCCCGTCTACAGTCTGAATTCTTTTATTTGATTGATTATTGATTTAATAATTAACTAACATTATACGTATACATATACATAGGTATATATAGATATATTGTATTTATTCGATATATATATATATATATATATATATATATATGCTAGCAAAGTCACCACCTTCATCTTGACGTTGACCTTGAATAATAATGCGCACAATTCCTAGGTCAGAGACCAGCATCATGTCAGGTTTCGTCATTATCTGCCCAATAGTATGGACTGTAAGAGAGAATATATACAATGGATATAACCATGAACTTTTACTTCAACCTTAAAAATTATGTGCACCATCCCTAAGTGGGATCATCATACTGCCAGGTTAGGTTATGATCGGTTCACTGGTGTGGACTGTAGGAGAGTATATATATATATATATATATATATATATATATATATATATATATATATATATATATAGGCTATGACCTATACCTTTAACCTTAACCTTGAAAAATGGTGGACACACTCCCTAGGAAGGGGATAATCATTATGACAGGTTTGATCATGATCGGTCAGCTGGAGTTGGCTGTAGGAACTTTGTAAACACAGACACGACTTACACCCCACACATACATGAACGAAACTACTTTATTCACATATATAAGATATACACATATGTCGTATTAGCAAAAGAACAAAAAATCAACAACAACAAAATCACAAATCAAATCAGTGAATCATCTATAGATATGTATGTTGTTTTGATTTTTAATAGCTTCACATTAGAAGAAATGAACATAATATGACTATATTCATCGTTTAAATACGTTTGAGTGGATTATGAGAAATGATAAGTTTTATCGTCGGGTGATTTTTACGCAAATATTTAATGAATGCTACGTCTATCCATATATATATATATATATATATATATATATATATATATATATGTGTGTGTGTGTGTGTGTGTGTGTGTGTGTGTGTGTGTGTGTGTGTAGCGGTTTAGCCAGATAATTGACTTCGTGAATAAAAGATGAATAAAAGATTCCGAATACAAGACAGTTCTATTCTCGTGTTGTGTAATGTTGAAATAAACATTGCAATAGATATTCGCAATTACTTAATGATATATGTGTCTGTACAATAATTTGACATAATCTGTATATATATATATATATATATTTATATATATATATATATAAAGCTGAACGTGTGTGCGCGCGCGCGTGTGTGTGTGTGTGTGTGCGTGCCTGGTCACGAATAGGCTCCTATATGGTTGACTATTTCAAAAAACTGATTACATATAATGATAGAAGATGTATCGAGTATCAGGAATAAGTATTTTTGATCTGGCAAAACGGTGGTTCATAAAAATTGTGGGATCTACGTTCGCGCCTAGCCCCCAAAGTATGGAAATTAAAAATGAAAAAAAAAAAACGTTTACAGGGGTTTTAATATAGATGTACATAAGAATACTTTGACAAGTATGTTTCAACTTTAATAGGGATCGTATAATAAAATTGTAGGATCTGCGTTCAGGCCTGTACTCCATGGAAATATGGCACAAACTTTAACAAATACTTTTCATATCTATTTGCGTAAGTATACTTTGATAATTGTTTCAATCTGAAGAAATATGGTATAATAAAATTATTGGGTGTTCGTTCGCGCCTGATCTCCATATAATGTAAATATGTCACAAAGTTTAACAAAGTTTTTTAAAAGGGGAGAGGGTCCACAATAACATCTTAAATTTAATCTTAATTCACGTTAGCTTTTATTTTTTTTTTTTAGTTGAATCATATTGTGTCGAATAAATTCACCTCATAAAGTCACGTCCTTATTAAAGTAAAAATCACCCCAAAAAGTCGGAACTTTAGACAATTCTCGACACAAATTCTGCATAACTCTGTTTTTTCCTTCTCCACTTGCCCATAAACATAATGGCACACTTTCGAAAATAGATAAATAGATAAATAATAAAAAATAAGAACGTTACTTGTTATCGTGTCAAAAGAAGGAACAATTCTGCTCACGTGATTACGTGTCTTTTTAAAAACATTTACATAACCTTTTTATTTTTATTTTTATAATGTTTAAGCTATTTTGTACTAGAAGGAATTCGTTTGATTACAACCCTTTCTGCGTATTCTTTACATTACAATTTTACAACTCTGAATCCGACGGCGTAATACTGCACCGTTCAATACTGTGAAACTTAAAGGAAGCAGTTCTGCTTGAAAAGGGCGCCATTTACTTCTTATTCATATTTATATCGGTTCTTTGCTTTAAAAAACTAAAATAATTACGCGTTTACTTTTTTAATATCCCATTTTGCTGGTTCGGATTATTTTACTAAAATGAGTAAAGCTTCATTATTTTTCAAAACTGTTTTGTTTCTTTGTTTTTCGATATTTCGTCGATATTACTTAGTAAGAGTGTTTAGCAGAAAAGCCAACAAACGACTACCCGAAAAAATAAATATACAAGAAATAAATGTTACCATAGTCAATAAAAGTTCAGTTCATGTTTTTTTTTGTTTTGAAATAGTTTTTAATGCTCTTTACTTGGAATAATTTCAGCGAACCGAAATTAAAACGAAATTTGAGGCGATAACTACTTAAATGGATTTTTATATAAACTACACATGCCATAATTGAATATTCCTCAAGCACAAAATAACGAAAAACATTAACATATGTTTATAAATATTCCTTACGTTGAGGGAACTCTCTTAAATTGTTAACACAGAATGCTCAGGTTCCCCTCCTTCAAATTGAAAATGGGGCTCTCCATTTTGATTTTTTTTAAACCGATTTGTGAATTAGAAAAAATTATTTTTACAAACTACTTAAAAATACAAACCAATGAACTTTTCGACCATAAAAGTAACTTTTATTGACTATGGTAACATTTATTTCTTGTATATTTATATTATTATATATATAACATTTTCTCTTTGTGAGGACACATCATTTGGTTAGTCACTCTTGGCTACGAATGGAAACAAAGTTGATATAAAAAATATATTTCCGCGAAAATTATCTTTACTTTCATCATATTTTATTTAGGGTAAAATTTTTGAGTATCAAAACCTGTCTCTTTAAAACCCCCTCCTCTTCATAATCGATCATACTTTCATCAATGACAGTCCATTTTCTGTAGGCTGTTTTTGAACCCAGTCAACGACGGGTACTTCTGCTAGTATATGTATATATATATATATATATATATATATGTGTGTGTGTATGTGTGTGTGTGTCAATATATATATATATACATATATTAATATAATTTCAAATTTTTTCGCGTTTGTTATAAAATAGGCAAATATTATAATTATTTTTGGTGAAATACACGAAAAAACAATCAGATTGATTATAGTGCAGCTTTTTACCTTGTTTATAATTTTCTTCGGCTAAAAAATGAATATCTACGTATCATTTAAAATTTTTTTCAATTCGGAAATTATAATATTGGATATTCACACCTATTTATCTTTAGTTGATCGGAATATGAAATTCAGTTTTACATAAAAATTTTTAAGGCTTGTGCGCGTGAATTTGTAATATGGGGTCAAGACATTCATTTTAAATTAAAATTCTTTCAAGTTCTACTTATCACTTTGTTTATTACTGCCAGCCAGTATATAGTTGCTTGTTTTTCTGTTTTATTTCTCTAATGTCCACCTCTCCCTCTCTCTTTCTCTCTCTCACACGCAAACACACACACACACACTATCATTAGTCAGAGATTGAAATTTTCGCCTTTATTCTATGGATGGACATCCAGACGAGTGTCGTTCCAAAAGTAAAGCTTTCTATTTCTTAACTGATGAGTTTGAAAATGCAAGTGATATAATTGATACTAGCAAATGATTTTGTACATAGTCACCACTATTCACAATGCAATTTTGCCAGAAATTCCATGACACATTTCTGTCTTTGACGCACGTCGATGACAGCAGTTACTTTCTTAGAGTCTTATACCGTCGATATCTGCACCAAGGACATAAAACTTTTAGGCCGGGAATGCATGAGTTTAGTTATCGTAACAATGCAATTTTCAATCCAACTAATCCGGAGAAAATAAGATGCATTAATTTTGGAACTCTCGGCGTGTATATATATATATATATATATATATATATATATATATATATATATATATGTTGGATGTGATGACTAATGGCTACACATATGTAAACATGTTTCAGTGACCACACTGCCAGGGAAAATCACCTCATCAGGCCAAGAATATCGACGAGCGTATATATATATATATATATATATATATATATATATATATATATATATATATATATATATATATGTATGTGTGTGTGTTATTTAATTGGAAATGTAGTATTGATTTTGTTGTCAAAATCTTCTCAGGAATTATTTCCTCCTTTTAAAGTGGTATGAGGAAAACAAGGTGTCTGCCCAGAGGATACAGACCGACGTAAGTTTTCCTTCCTTCTTCTTTATGCAATTTTCTTTTCAAGAACTTTCTGTTTTCCTGAAGATTTCATTGAAGAAAATAACCAATGTGGGCATATAAATATTGATAGTTTTTCGTGAACGAAACATATCTGTAAAAGGTACCGAATCTTTTTATTTTAGAATAAAAATGAGTGGTAAAATAAATAAACATTGGACATAAGAATAAAGCAAAATTCCTGTTCATTTATTTATAATCAGTTATTATATCTCAGCAGACATAAAACTTCTTATCAAAAAAAACCTATTGGTATAAACAAAGAGTAGAAAGCATACACATAAGCATACACACACACACACACACACACACACACACACACACACACACACACACACATATATATATATATATCACAAATGATGCAATTCTCTATCTATATAAGAACCAAGTACGCCCAAAGATGGAGTACTGCTGCCACATCCGGGCGGGAGCTGCTAAAAACAGCCTATCCTGCCTTGAAAGAGTACAAAATAGACTCCGTGGCTTGGTGGGGGATGCCTTTTTCTCTACCCTGCAATCTCTTTCCCACCGAAGAGACGTAGCGAGCCTGTCATTGTTCTATCGTTATTTCCATGGCAGGTGCTCGTCTGACCTCCATTCTCTGGTCCCCCCTCGCCAATCTTTTTTAAAAAACACCCGACTAGCAGAAACCACCGTCAATAATTTTCCCCTCTCCCTACCTGTGCCTAAATCAAAACGTAGATACAATGAACAAACCTGCTTTCTTAGAACTGTACGCCTATGGAACTCTGTTCCGCTTGCCTGTTTCCCTCCCGACTTCAGCCTTGATGTCTTCAAGTCCAACACAAACAAATTCCTGATGAACCGCCCCCCTAAGTAATGACACCTTACAAATTCTCCAATACTATTGCTACACTATCCCTTTGATTACTGTACACACAATAACCCTTATCCCTGAGTGGCCATTGGGCCTTGATAAGTGGTGACCTCCATGTAAAAAAAAAAATATTAGAATTACGAACTATTTTGACACACCATCTATTTTTTTCCTAGATTGCATAATATATACTTTTGTGGGCAAGGAATTAAACATTTTACTATGACATTTTACATTGGAACTGTACTTGTGATTTATGTTGCGTTTACGTTTATGGTTTACACATTTTTCCGAACATTGTTATTGTTTACTTTGAGTCTAAATAATACAAGCTCAATAAATACCATTCTGGGTGTATGTGTGTGTATCTGTGTGCATGTATGTGCGTTTTGCTTTCTGTGCTTGTGTAATTTAAACGCTTTATATTTATTTCAAATCATAAGTGTGTGGACGATAATATAAAAATTGTTTATATCTGTTTGGATATGATGTTTACTTACAATTATATAATTTGCCAAGACACAGCCTGTATATATATATATATATATATATATATATATATATATATATATATATATATATATATATATATATATATTCAAATAGGTGCAGCCACAAATGGGTGGAGCCACCAGGATTTCAAGATTTGTTTTTTTTATTCTTAGTTTATCATTTTATGTCTTCATTCCCATTTTTCTATTATTCTTATGAGCTTAAATATTTATATCCTGTACCTCTACAAGGTCATCATTCGCCCATGCGTGGAGTATTGTTGCCACATCTGGGATTATGCATCTACTACTAGGCTCTTTCTCTCTTTGAAAGGGTTCAAACAAGTTTTCAATCTAATAGGGCCGAGTTTGTCTACTAAGCTCCAACACCTGTCCCATCGCCGCAATATGTCATCTTTGTGCCTGTTTTACAAATATTTTAATGGCATGTGCTCTGATGAACTCGTTGCATTGTGCCCTGTCGAGAAACCCGCTTAGCATTAAAATCACAGCCATTCACTGTTATAATATTTATAAAGTGTCTTTAAAGGAAAGTACGTATATCTCAAGTATTGCACTATTGAGCTATTTAAATGAAATATGTATGTTATTTATATATATATATATGCAATTACTGCACCATATATATATATATATATATATATATATATATATATATATATATATATATATATATATATATAAGATTAATCACAGATTAGAAATCAAGTCAATTGTCCTAACAGATATTACGGTGAGGTACCTTTTTCAGGACGGTTGTAGTCAAAAAGTAAAGCTCAATATATATAAAAATAGAGCAAAATATAAGTGTTATGATTAAAGTTAAATTCTGTAGATTAAAATATACATATAAGTATATTCAAGTTAAGAATGTTTCAAACTAGGAATATATGGAGAAGAATTATATTTAATTTCTTTAATCCCTGTATTTTCAATAATGACTCATATCCTCAGAGGAAATCAAATGCAATTAGGAAAATGTTCAACTATGAATAAACATATAATTTGCTTATCAGCATATATATTGAAAATGCTGTTTAAAAGTTATTCAAATGGTGCTTAAAAGTCATAGAAAAATTATATTATACAACCTGGGAAGTCCAATATCAGAATGAGTTCAATAGTTTCCGAGATATTATTGCCACGTCGGACGGTAATTCAATGGGGAAATCAGAGGTGATCGAGTAATCCGATAGATTTGAAGCATGTTCCAAATGTAAGGTGATATCCAGAATATTTGATAGTCCTATATCGTGATTTGGAAGGACATATGAGATGGTCATCCTCTTCGGCGATTTAGAGACCTGTTGGTACTGAGGCTTATACCAAATCCAGAGTCTTAAATATATTTTAATGAATATTTTATTCAATAGAATTTAATTTAATCATAACACACACACACACACACACACACACACACACACACACACACACACATATATATATATATATATATATATATATAGATATGTATATATATATATGTATATATATATATATGTATATATATATATGTATATATATATATATGTATATATATATGTATATATATATAGCAGTTCCGTTACTCCTCATTCATTTGTTATGTCCTCTACTCATTCTCATATTAATCTAAAGTGAATTCAGAATTTAAAGCAATAACTATTCAGAGTTTACGTCATATCTTTGAAATCTAGTTTCCGATATAGGAATAAGCACAAATTACAATCCTTATAAAATATGGATATAGACAAGCAAACAAAGGCAGATGCCAACAGAGAATGTATGATACGAGTACACCCATGCAGATTAATAAATAGAAATGTATCTCAATGAACAAAAAAAAAAAAAAAAAAAAATTTCTGGTTTCTGTACTGGTTGTCGCCATCTTGGTTTTTCTAAATCCTATTTTGAGATGGATTCTACGATAAGTTCAAACCGGTCGGCATAAAATATTGCAGCTTCTTCGTATCCCTCTTGTTCCGTTTTCTTTCCGCTCTTTACCTTCTTGGCAAAATCTCATGGTTTACAAAAATCCTCTTTTTATCAAATGAAGCGTAAAGTAATCGCAAGCTGGATCTACGCTCGTTGCACTAAAACGAAAAGAAAAATGTAAGACTAGGTCGTAATATCTGTGGATGTGATCCATACAGGGTTTAATTGCGGAAGCCAGTGATTCCTGGTCGGATTAAAAAGACCAGGATTGGGGGTCACTTCTTTAATTGGATCATATATTTACATAAAAAGGCAAAATAGTCATCTCTAATATTACATTATAAGCAGTACATACCCGGCGTTGCCAGGTAAAAAACATATAATCGGCAAAAGGGCCAAGTAACACCCTATTGAAAATATACTAAATATCCTAAGTTGTTACGATTTTTCAGAAAGTTGACCATATTTTTGATTTTTGGAAGCATAGAACAATCATTTTTATCCATTAAATTCAAACACAGAAATAAAATCTCATAGCTTAAAGGGAAATAACTCACAGGTTAAATGAAACATACTTCCATTTTTAAACGCAGCTGGTGTTGGTTATACTAATAGTTAAAAATAAATTAATTAAAGTATGAATTAAATTAAAAATAAATAAATTAACTTTATTTAATATTTCTAAATAGAATACGTAAAACAGTTCTATTACTAATTTCTATTAAATATCAAGCTAATTAATATAACGGATTTTTAAATGTAATACGCCAATGAGATCACCTCATTATCTTGATTAAATGTAAAAAAATCAACCCCCTCACAAGTGTGTTTTTAGGGTTGAGAAAATATATGCACATGTAAGATGTATATAAATAAATATATATATATATATATATATATATATGCATAATCTGGGTAGTTTTTTTTTTGTTTATATCCGTTAACTAGTGTTTATTTTTTAAGGAATATATTTAGGAGTAAGGCTCCTTTGTCTATCTTTTTTTTTCTCATTTTCTTCGACATGATGTAGAGTGGAAGATAGTTCGATGAAGAGTCCACAAGATGTTGTTAACTGCAGGGTTTTATGAAGCCGGATAGGTGACGCGTGGTCGCGCAATTTTAAAATCTGGGTAGTTTTATTATTTTTTTGTTTATATCCGTAAGAAGCGCTGAGGGAAATTCGAAGAATAAAATACGTATAAATACGTTTGAAGCCAAAAACTGCAACGCGAATTTTTTTATAAAATAAAGCGCTAGAAGCGCTGAGTGAAATTCGAAGAATAAAATCCGTATAAATACGTTTGAAGCCAAAAACTGCAACGCGAATTTTTTTATAAAATAAACGAGTGTTTATTTTTTAAGAAATATATTTCGGAATAAGACTCCTTTGTCAATCTTTTTCTCTCTTTTTCTTCTAAAGACCCCGAAGTAAACAACATCACGTGGACTCTTCATCGAACTATCTTCCTCTCTACATCATGTCGAAGAAAAAGAGAAAACAAAAGATTGACAAAGGAGTCTTACTCGAAATATATTTCTTAAAATTAAACATTCGTGTATTTTATAAAAAAATTTGCGTTGCAGGTTTTTAGCTTCAAACGTATTTATACGTATTATATATATATATATATATATATAAAGCTGAATGTCTGTGTGTGTGTGTCTGGTCACGAATAGTCTCCTATATGGCTAACTATTTTATAAAACTGATTACATATAATGATAGAAGATGTATCGAGACACAGGATTGGGTATGTTTGATCTGGCAGAACGGTGGTTCATTAAAATTGTGGGGTTTGCGTACGTGCATGTATAAAATAAAAAAATAAAACATTTAAAAAAAAACGTTTACAAGTGTTTTTGATATAGATGTACATACTTATACTTTGATAAGTATGTTTCAATTTAAATAGGTATGGTATAATAAAATTGTGGGGTCTGCATACGCGCCTGGCCTCCATAGAATGGAAAACGGCACAAACTCTAATAAAGAATTTTTATATATATCTGCATAAGTATACTTTGATAATTATGTTTCAGTTTGAAGAAATATGGTATAATAAAATTATGGGGTGTTCGTTCGGACCTGACCTCCATAGAATGGAAATATGTCACAATGTTTAACAAGGTTTTTTAATATAGATCCACAGAATATTTTGATAAGTGTTTCAGTGTGAACAGGTATGGTATAATAAATTATGGGGTTTATCTATTTTATTTTTACTTTCATCATATTTTTCTTTGGTTTTGATACCCGCAAATTCGAAGCTATCTCTTTACAACCCTTTCTTTTAATAACCTATCATACTTTCATAAATCAGAGTCCCTTTTCTGTAGGCTGTTTTTGAACCCAGTCAACGACGGGTACTTTTGCTAGTATATATATAATTATGTATCTGTGTCTATATGTGTATATGCTTATGTGTATGTACATGTATATATGTATGGGTATGTGCGTGTGTGCATATATATATGTATTTATATATATATATATATATATATATATATATAACGCGCATTCTATTTATTTACTTTTTTATTTTATTTTATTTATTCATTTTAATAGTGACTTATATTTTAATTTATTTATATTTAATATTATTTATTTTTATTACTCCTTTTTATTTTATTTATCTATTTAATTTATTTCATTCTATTTCTTTTTCGATGGGAGCGCGTTAACATAATGCATATGTTAGATGCAATAGTTAAACTTTAATAGAAATCACTATATTATTGACATCAATGTTTTACTGATTTGAATCGTTCAGTTACTTACTATTAAGATAATATCGGCCTCATAATAGTGAGAGGTTCCTGTACGCATGAAAATGTGTCGAGAGGTTGGCCCCAAAAGAGTAAACATTCTCTCCTGATAGAACTAATATTATCTCAAAATATAGGCCTACAAATAATTTACCAAAGGAATAACTACAATAAGAAAGTGACAAAACGATCTATGTTTCCATCGTGACTATCCGACAATAACTCAAAGCTAAAGAGATATACTTCACATTCAAAAACATTCGTTTGAATTAAAGTCACTGAACAGATGAATCGTCACGCATTTTATTTCTTCCCTTCTATTTAAGTTTCATATCGTCAGATTTTTTTTCGTTTCATCATGATATATACAGTGTATCACAACAGTGAGTAAACCCCTAACATTTCCTCAAATATTTAAGTATATCTCGTCAGTGGGGCAACATTGAAAACTGATTTTTACACAATGAAAGTAGTCTGTCTACAGCATATATAACGCAGTTAATTAATTTTCCCTCAAAATAACTCAAAATGTAGCCATTAAAAGTTAAATCCCTGGCAACAAAAATGAGTACACCACTTACGAAAAGCTGTGAATATTAACGTATAACTTGTCAACTCTCAATATTTTGTGTGGCCACCATCATTGTCCAAACTGCTTTTACTCTCCTGGGCATGGAGTTTACCAGAGCTCCACATGTAGGCACTGCAATGGTCTTCCACTCTTCAATTACGACGTCGTGGAGCTGGCGGATATTTGAGACTTTGTGCATCCCCAATTTCTGCTTGAGGATGCCTCAAAGATGTTCTATTGGGTTCAAGTCTGAAGAGATGCTTAGCTAGTCCATCACCTTTACCCGCAGCCTCTTCAGTAAAACAGTGGTTGCTTTGGATGTGTTATTTGGGTCATTATCATGCAGGAATACTGCTTTACGACCCAGTTTCTGGAGTGAGGGGATCATGTTCTGCTAGAGTATTTGATAGTACATATTGGAGTTAATGTTTCCCTCAATGAAATGTAACTTTCCAATACCTGATCACTCATGCAATCCTATACCATGACATTCCCACCACCATGCTTGACTGTAGGTATGGCACAATTATCTTTGTACTCCTCACCTGGTCGCCGCCACATATGCTTAAGACCATCAGAACTAAACAATTTAAGTTTCGTCTCATCAGACCATAGGAGATGGTTCCAGTAATCTATGGACTTTGTTGACATGCCTTCAGCAAACTGTTTTCGGGCTTTCTTGTTTATTGCCTTCAGAAGAAGCTTCTTCCTGGTAGGGTCAGCCGTGTACACCAATTTGAGGAATACAAAGATAATTGTGCCATGCCTTCAGTCAAGCATGACGGTGGAAATGTCATGTTCTGGGGCTGCATGAGTTCAGCAGGTATTGGCGTGTTACATTTCATTGAAACATGAACTCAAACATGTACTGTCAAATACTACAACAGTGCATGATCCCCTTCCCGCCAGAAACTGGACCTTAGAGCAGTGTTTCAGCATGACATTGACCTAAAACACACATCCAAGACAACTACTGCTTTACTGAAGAGACTTAGGATAAAGTTCATGGACTGGCTAAGCATGTCTCCAGACTTGAACCCAATAAAACATCTCTGGGACATCCTCAAGCAGAAATTGAGGATGCACAAAGTCTCAAATATCCGCCAGTTGCGCGACGTCGTAATTGAAGAGTGGAAGACCATTCCAGTGGCTACATGTGAAGCTCTGGTAAACTCCATGCCCAGGAGAGTAAAGGAAGTTTTGGATAATTATGGTGGCCACACAAAATATTGAGAGTTGACATGTTGTATGTTAATATTGATAACGTTTTGTAAGAGGTGTACTGACTTTTGTTTCCAAGGATTTAGTTTTAATGGCTATATTGTGAGTTATTTTGAGAGGAAAATAAATTAACTCTGTTTTATATGCTGCAGACAGACTACAAAAAATCATTTTCAGTGTTGTCCCATTGAAGAGATATATTTAAATATTTGAAGAAATGTGAGTTATGTACTCACTTTTGTGATACACTGTATATATATATATATATATATATATATATATATATATATATATATATATATATATATATAATGTTGCCTTAAGGTTTGTTAACATACTAACGGGAGTGGCCCGGCCTTACCCTATAGGAAAATAAGCTTAAACATATTAGAATTCGTGCAGATTTTGTATTTAGTATTGCAGAACCAATTCTCCATTGAGTATTATGTATATTTAGTACTAAATTACTTGGTTGCCATCAGCTAGAATCCAACCGAACACATTCACCGCTCCAACAGCGTTTCATACCGTTTGAGTTATTTACAGATAGATATGAAAGATTAAAAATTATACCACTTCAAGCTATAAAAGAATTTGCGCATATTTTAAAGTAATAGGAATCTGTCGGCAAATTGAAATGACTATTTTGAACATAAATTCCCGAAATATTTTTGTACGCGTTATTCATCCAAACATTTTACTCTTTATAGACTATACTTGGTATTTGGTTACTGTTTCATGTAAATTACTGTGTAATGTCGTCAGTAGTTTATAGGTTAAATATACACACATATATCCATATATCTATTGTTTTATTCAATTAGATTGAAAATAATACATTTGAAGAATGCGTTGCCTTCACTTATTCTCAAAACCTTGGATAGGTCTACTCTAGTTAAAGACATTCTTTAACTTCTTGAAGTGGATCGTATTTAGTTTTTCCCACCTAAAAGAAATACACCGCGTTCAAATGCCATTCAGTTGCAAATTTGTACAAATATTACACTTATGTTCAGTTCGTATATTATATTCGTATATTATATTCATCAAATGCCAATAATCAATTAAACAATGCTGGCTCAATTTGCAAAACATTACTTGCGTTATATTATTATTTATTCCACGAGAATATTTTTGAGAAATTTACTACTGGTGTATTTGTAATGTGTGGTAGGATAGTATGACAAATTTGTTCAATGATATCTCTTATATTACTGTTAAAAATTTTCGAATAGATTTTTTTCACCATAGTCCTTAGTATGACATTGTTACAGCAATTTTGCGGCGTTGTCCATGTGATTTGTCGCAGGGTCTCATTATTCAAAAACAATTTGTGAGAAAATGAGAAGAAATACGATGATATCAAAGAGTAAGGAGCTGAAAGAATTAAATTTATAACAGACAACCGTTTTATTGGATCGTAAATGTACATGTGCTTTCAACTATCGGCGCCACGAAAAGTTTCGCTAAGAGTATGCGATCCGTTACAGTTCTAAGTAAACATGGAGGAAAATTCTGTCAGAGAAATAACCCAGTAGGTTTGGTTGAATGCCGATAATTGTTGTGGAGACAGAAAAAGACATTTATCTGGAAAAAACTACTGAAAATATAGTAACTTGCCTTTACTCAAACAAAAGTATCGTAGGTAAATTCTCTTACTTTGGACAAATTTCATCTGGGACGAATCGGCGCGAAATGAAACACTGGAGGCTAGGAACTCGGAATTATTTGGAAAAACATAAACCAGATATGTCACACACTACAGTGATAACGAGAACTTGGGCTTATGTAGGGTACGCAATCACCATTACTACAACAGTCAAGATTAAATTTTCTAAAAATATTTTGATTATATACTCGAAAATGTGCTAATTACAATCTTAAGAGCAACGACTTAAAAGCCGTATTGTTTTTTTTGTTTTTTTTTTGGCACAGGAAGTGTATTAAATGTGCCACAGAAAAGTTACCAACGTCAGAAAACAGGATAAAAAAAACAGTTTTCGTTCTTGGAAAGCATAAACGCGTCTAAATTCATCTTTCAACACCTTGTGTTGAAAGATGAAGAGCATAACATCAGAAATTATAAAATTTCTGTCGACTTAAAAAGATCATTTTGTTTTATAAATAACATGCAAAAAAGATAAACAATTTTTTTCTCTTGCTAAGAAATTTGCGACTGTGTAAAATATACGAAAAAGACCTTAGCTTATTTTAAGTGACGAAAAACGAGGAATTAAAGAGTGCTATGTTTGTTACTATGGAAAACCAATATAATCAAAGGTTTTTACTAAAAGAAAAATTCCAAGAATAACAAACAAACAAAAATAGAATATCAAAAGAATCTATTGTAGAAAGTAAATTAAACAATGGGGATAGGTTTCTTTATAGCACAGAAGAACAGAAAATATTGTACGAACTATCGAATTGTTGTCAAAATATTTAATATAAAAAGGCATTTTCTAAAACGTTGTTTTACTATTTAAAGAAAATTAAGTTTAATCGATTTTTAGCAGATAAGACAGTTTTTAAAATACAAACTGTGCAAGGGTTCGGTTACCATTTTAAATTCAGGTAGAGTTGAACATACAAAATGCATCAATTATATATTGCCACAGAAACAGTAACCGTAAATGTGTTATAACAATAGAGCATGCGCATAAAGGTATTTTCTTTCGCGGTGTAGAGTGGTGCCGCGCTATATTCTCAATTTCGCACGGAATACTTTTTAGACAGACCATGTATTAAAGGAAATTTATCGCCTGCAGAAATCATGAATGGAAGGAAAATACGTTAAATATCTTACAGTGTGTTGTCAAGTAGAAAGAAAAATTACACGAAAATAAACACGAATTATAAATTGTATAAAAAGGGATACAGTTTTCTATGAATTATCAGGCTGGAAAATGTTTATTTTTTTTGGGGGGGGGATTGTATTGTTACTTGAAGATTCGGGTAAGTTATGTACATAATTCAAGGAGCAAAAGTTTCTGTAAGACAGGTTAATCAGTTGAGACCCCCGAACACGGAAAGCGTCCAAATTGAGGTATTGTATTACTCCTCACCAATAAAACTCCTCATGAACGATGCAATATTGATAGAAGTAATAATAATAAGATGAAAAACTATTGATTCTTCTAAATGAGAAAGTAGACGGACTGAGAGAAGAAACATTAGTGGAAAAAAGAAAAAGGACTAAACACTTAAATCTTAATTTTAAAATAAAGAAGCATTGAAAGCAAAATTCTATAAACAATTTAGCTCGGGAAAAGGTGATATAGTGGAAGATCCTGACACTCCCTGAGAATAAATTACTCAGTCTATAAAAGACGCTAACAAACGGTAACCAGCGAGGAGTAAGAAAATCTTGATATTACAGCATTCAAGATACCATTCGAGTGTTAATATTTGATTTGTTACATTTTTACCCTTTGTACAATTAACCTTTATACTTACTCGGTGTGTTGACCATCACTTAATCTGAATTAATTTATACTGAATATATTCCTCCAAGCATATATCCACATCATACCAATGTTAACTATGTGAAAACGATGAGAATGTTTTGTTTCAATATTAAGCATGCCATATCACTGAAAATGCTATTTCAACGTTTACCATACAGACCAACTCAAGCGTGATGTTTTTGTTTTTTTTTACATGGGGGTCACCACTTATCAAGGCCCGGAGGCCACTCAGGGATAAGGCTTATTGCGTGTACAGTAATCAATGAGATAGTATTGTAGTAATGATTAGTATTGGAGATTTGATAGTGTGTCTTATTTAATGGGGCGGTTTGTCAGGAATTTGTTTATGTTGGATTTGAAGACATCAAAGTTATAGTCAGGTGGGAAACAGGCAAACGGGAAAGAGTTCCACAGTCGTGCACTACTGAGAAAGAAGCTTTGCTCATGGAGTCTACGTTTGGATTTAGGCACAGATAAAGAGTGGAGAAAATTATTGACAGTGGTTTCAGATAGACGAGGGGGTACGAGAGATTGGAGCTCAGACGAGCACTTGCCATGGAAATAACGATAAAACAAAGACAGGCTCGCAACGTATCTTCTGTGGGAGAGAGGCTGCAGGGAAGAGAAAATCCCCCACTAAACCACGAAGTCTATTTTGTACTCTGCCAAGGCAGGATAGGCTGTTCTTAGCAGCTCCTTCCTAGATGTGGCAGCAGTACTCCATCTTTGGACGTACCTGGGTTTTTTACAGATAGAGAATTGCATCAGTAGTGAGATATTTTCTGGAGCGGTAGAAGGATCCCACCATTTTTCCAGCGTCCTTGGCAAAAGACCTGATGTACGTGTTCCATTTCATATTAGGAGTAAAGGTCAAACCCAGAAGCTTGTCAACCAATTGTGATACCAATGTTTACTATATGGAAATAACGAAAATGTCATTTTACTTTTTAGCATGTCGTATTAATCAATATTAACCAAAACAGATCAACTAAAATAGCACAACTTGTCAAGGATTATACATTTAACCGGTTGCTTTTTTTCTTCCCTGTGTTGAATAAATATCATCGTCTATCGCAGGATTAAATACTACCTTCCACCTATATGTTTTGGTATTAATGCAAATTGAGTCACGTGATGAAATGAACAAATTCTGAATAGAAATCAAAACACACAAGAGAATAGATTCCTGATTGTTTGGTTTAATAAAGTGACACACATTAAGGAAAAGCGGTATGCCTTTTCTTTTGACGTACAGTCACATTATTTATATGTCACCTCGAACAAGGATATTATACCTAAGAACAATTACGTGATCAAGTTGGTTGCTTCCACAGTTCAAACTAGTTAAGAAGGTGACGCAACTTCTAGATGTCGATTGGCTATTAATTGATATTTATTAACAGTGTTAAGTAATTGATAATAATATATAGTGTTTTTTTTATCTTTTTTACTTTTATATGTATCTGGCTGTGTTCTTAGACAGGTCTCGTATCGGAATGTTTTCGATAAGAATTGATAATCGATAATCCAAAATATCCGTGAAAGAAGGAACAATTGATTTTGATCCACGTTCACACTTGGTACAGCCTAACATCATAAGTGAATTTGAGACGTTGTATACCATACAAGTAGAAAAACCTAGCATATAATATCAACATTAGATCCTTTGATGTAACATGTGTACGTCCGAAATGAATGTTTTATGTTTAAGCACAACTAAACAATGATACTTTATCTTTTCATTTTACACTTAAATTGATATCATCATCACCGACCAAGCAGAAAGGTCAAGCATATAAAATCAACAGTAGTTTTTTTTTTTTGTATCGCAGGGACAATTTCGAAATGAATGTCTCTGTTTAGAGCACAACTGAACGATGGCAATTGACTTTTTCATTTTCAACTGGAATTCAAACCGTTATATATAAAAATAATTTTATAAAATCAACAGTAAGTGCCCTACAGTGCAATGTATACTACAATATATTGTGGACTAAGTTACTGCAAGGAGGCATGTGAAGATTATTCCCGGTGCACCGCGATGAGTTCCCAACAAGAGCACGCAACCAATCGATTTGATTAAAAATGGGTTATTTTATCGATATCGATGACAATAAAGATATTAGAGTGTGAAACAATCGTTGATAATAATACATTCCTGGCAACGTCGCGTTTCCCTGCTAGTAAACAAACAATGACAATGTAAACATTACAAAAAATTCAGAATGTTTAAAAAAATTTAAGGTCATTTCGCATGTATGTGAAGGACTCGTTTATGCCCTCCCCCCACTTTTCCTACTAACGTTGAATAACTCAAGCAGAAAATCACTTCTGCACTGAAGAATGTTACCAAGGACGTACTGTAGCGTGTTTGGCACGTGTTGGATTACCAACTTGGATTGTGCAGAGTCACAGGCGGCGCTCATATTGACATTTCTAAAAAAAATATGAAATCGGTTATAGAATCTACAAATCTCTGTTCATTTTCTTTGGAACGTTAACTAATAAAACTTATAGTGTTCAATATAGAGTTTGTGCGGTTTCATTAAGATACATTGAGTAGTTTCAGAGATGATCACATTTAAATGACGTCAAATTTTTTGAGATATCATGTATATGTTGCAGGATGAGCATTTAGAGAAGTAAATAGATTTAATTCATGGCTAGTGCAAATTTGCGTGTGTGTCAAACAGACGATACCAACATGTGTGCCTTTCTTTTCGCCGTCACAAAGACGCATTCACGTGTTCTTTTCTCAACACAGATATGCTTATCTGAATGTTTAATCACTCAGATGTTTTCTTGGCATTTCTCAGTGCCAAAAAAAAAAAAACCCTACCTTCCTTTTTTTCGGGCCGTATCATATTTTGAATTTACATTAATATTAATCAAAACGTCTTTTTTTGAACATCCCAAAGGTAATTCTCCCGACGGAGTAAAATTGCTCTCACCTGGTCTTTAACTTAGACAACGCATTTCTTGTCATGACCCGTGTTAGCATTTTAGAGTTTAGAACTTTTTTTTTTGATAAATGAATAATTTATCAAAAAAGTCTACTTCGATTTTTTTGTTCAGTTCTTTTTTTTAAAACCGAGTAACCCTCTTGGTGTATTGGCTAGGATAGAATGATAGTATGAATTGTTATATTAATTTTACCACAATAAAAACCGACCTTTTTTCTTATTTCGCTCTCGTTTGCAAACGAATAATTCGATTTAAACCGTGCAAAATATGCCTCCGTCTAGAAGGATTTATTCCTACACGGGGCAAGTATAGAAAAGGGAAAAATATGGTCTATATCTTATTGTTGATGAGAGGAGTAGGGGAAACCATAGTATAAAAAGTATAAATGATATAAATATGTGTTTAAATTTTTAACCTGAGGAGTTAGTGTCTATATTGATTATTCGTAAAATGATAATCAATACAGATTTAAAAAAACGATTAAATAGACTGAAAAAGTAAATACGAAAAATTATACGAAAAAAACCCACAAAATAGAAGTAAATAAAAATGATTAAATCAAAAACGAAGAAAGGAACGACGAAATATTGAAACAGCGACAACATTAACAGAAAATATATATATAAAAGAAAAACTAACGACAAACTAGAATGAATGTTAAGCCACAAAATTGGAAGTAAAATCACAACAAAATAGACCAGAAAAACGGCAAATTTAAAAGAAAGAGAAAGACAACATAGACAGAAATGAATAACACAAATTCGAATTTATTCATCTATCTATCTATCTATTTACTATCATATAAAATGAATGCTGTATGTGTGTTTTTGTGTGTCTGAGAGTTCGTTCCATATGGAGTCGGAAATGATTGGGCCAAGTTTTTAAATGTCACAGGTAGGTACTTGATGTGTCAGGAAGTGTCCGTACGTAGGCTTTGTATCGGAATGCGTCTGATACGTAGCGAAAATCGATAATCGAAAAAGTCCAATAAAAGAAGGAAGTCTGATTTTGTCAAATATTATAAATTTTATCACAAGTGAAATTGAGAAGTAGCCTAGCTTATAAAATCAACTATATATTCTTTTATTAGACAGTGGCACGTTCAAAATGAATGTTTCCTTTTAGAGCACAGCACATGCTTGACTTTTGTACGTAAAAATTTAATTCAAGTTTTATGTAAAAATAATTTCATACAATAAACAATTGACAGACAGGGTTGCGTTCGAAATGAATATTACTGCTTGCAACACAATTGGACTATTGTACTTGACTATTGCATTTTGAAGTTTAAGTGAATCCACTATTTAAACATAATGTTTATAGGACCAACAACAGACTACAATGTTTTGTGTACTAAATGAGTGCAGTGAGGCATGTGAAGCTTCCTCCCAGCACACTTCATGAGGAATCCCTAAGTATTGCATTCAATTGATTTGATTAAAAAATGTCGATTTCACCAAATTTTCTGACAATAAAAGTATGGGAGTGTGAACATTTGTATTATCTATTATTATCTAATACAATCATATTATCTTATATAATTCCGGTAGACGTCTGGTCTCCTTGCCAATAATATGGTAAATGCTACAAATTAAAGGAAAGAGAAATACATAAAGTTAAATAAAAATAAACGACAAAATTAAGAAAATAAAAACAAGCGTATAGAGAAAACAGGAAAAACATCTGTGATTCTCGTACAATATATTATATCTTTTTACTAAGATATTTTATAAAAATTACGGTTTTTGAGAAAAAAAAACACTTGCAAAACCTGAAATTTATGAAACATAATACGTTGCGGATAAAACGACAAGAATTCTGATGTCTTCATAACAGAAATAATGTAAATAACAAGATGTTTCGTTAACGTCGTGTAAGCTCAATTACCTCTTCTATTCAAATCGGATTCCTTTTTACAGTTCAATGTTCAAGCGAAATCTATGTTGAGCAACTCTGACCAGACAATGTCTAATCTTGAATTACCAAATCTATCGTTTTTACTGGTCAATTTTCCGATCTAAAACAAGGCTTGGAAACAATGGCAAGATATCGCTGATTTGATATCGAGTAGCTACAGGGTACGTCTTACGTTGGTTCATTCGCTTCTTGCACGCCAAAAACGACGAGTCGAAACTGACCCCGGTAACCTCGATTATGACTGAAATTTAAAAGAACTCGTAATGTTCGTGGTAGACATTCATATGTCGTGAACATCTGCTGTTTATATTGACCTATTCAATAAAGTCTACTCGGCAATAATCCATAATACATGAACAAATAATAAAGTTACATGGCGATGGAAGACGGGTCATACGAAACCGGGGCTCAAAAGAAGAACTATCAATTTCCGTTTGTCTGGTCGATATGACCTTTTGCTCAGAAAATAGAAAATCTTCGAGCATGAGACAACAATAATGCAATGTAACAAGACTATAACACAGTTAAATGAAGTTCGAAAGTTTATTGAAACATCTTATTTTTATATTATTGGGAACATATTTTCTGAATATTGTTCTTTCCACACATTCTTCTGTCGGCTTCTTCTAGACACATCCCGCATTCTTTCTGTGTGATCTAATTACTGACAATGATTCCATAGTCAGTTATGTCTCTATTCTATGCTTACATCCCAATGCTCACTGTTCTATTTATTACTATTAGACTAGGTTAATGTTCATGAAAGATGGCAAACGTTATTAGTTATTTGGGTTATCCGTAACAAGAAAGACTGATTTTACTTAAATAGTTGTACGATAGCAAATCTATATATATTCACACACATTTTTGCTTATATATCTATAAGCAAAAATGTGTGTGAACACTATACCCAGATTGGCTAATCTAATAATCAAAACTCCTCATAAACGATGATTCCATTGGTGTAAATTTTAGCATCAAATTAAAGACAATAATTCATTGTTAATCTTGGGGGTATTATTTCTTCTTCTAAGTGAGAATTTACAAAATAAAATTATACGAAGATACCCCCAAACGACTTTGTATATACGAAAATTGCCATTTACATCCGAACCTTATGACTGGCTTCTACGGCAATACACCCACACGCACATATACACGCATGCATGCTACTGCCAGGTTGCTATGACAACACGCACACACGCACACAAACGCAAATAAAGCTAAATCATAAGCACAAATCATTTTTTATAAATAAATCGTTTTTATTTATCACTCAGGATGGATATATTTGGTATCTATGGGTATATTAGATGATCTGTTTGCATTTTAAAATGCACATTTTTTCCTATTTCCCGAGATAAACCTTTACAAAATACAATTATACGAAACTAAGCCTAAACACATTTAGCATACGATAACTGCCGTAAAAATGTAAATATTACGCCGGGTCTGCCAGGTTGACATGACAACACGCACACACGCACACAAATGCAAATAAATCGAACTCATAACTACGCCTCATTTTTTAAAAATCTATTGGTATATTACATGATCTGTTTACATTTTCCCCTATTTCCCTAGATGACCCTTTACAAAATACAATTATACGAAACTAACCCAAAACACACTGAAAATTCGAAAACTGCCGATTAAATGTAACTATTACGCCGAGTCTGAAATTCTTTCAATTTGGTACCATAATTATTTATATCACATTTTTCCTTGCATACCAGTTTTCCTTCCAGCTGGTTTGCGAGAATGTTCACAATCATTATATTGATATCTATAATTTTCAGAAATTCCTTATTTGATATAGAAATTCTCGTATATATATATATATATATATATATATATATATATATATATATATATATATATATTCATACAGAAAATGCATAAAAAGTATGTTTACGAAAACCGTAAAGTGTTAGAGGATTGTATAGGAAACAGTTTAGTTTGTTTTTTTTTCGAAAAAATCTTAATATTTCTATTTCATTTTTTTCGCCTCGGCTATTCATTGCCGGTGAAAGAGCTTTTTTTTCTACATGGTAGTCACCACTTATCAAGGCCCGTAAGCCACTCGGGGATCAGGGTCATTTCCTATACAGTAATCAATGTGATAGAATCGTAGTAATCGTTCGTATTGGAGATTTGATTAATTTTCTTACTAAAGGAAGCGGTTCATCAGGAATTTGTTTATGTTGTACTTGATTCCCTCCAACTTGTATTCAGGCAAACAGATGAGAGTTGTACAGGCGTTCACCTCTAGGACAAAAGCTTTGTTCATGGAATCTACGTTTTGATTTTGGGACAGATAAATAGTGGGGAAAATTATTAACATTGGTTTCAGCTAGACGGATGTTTATCATTAGAGATTGGCGATGGGAGACTAGAGATTGGCGCTCAGACGAGCACTTGCCATGGAAGTAACGATAAAACAAAGCCATGCTTGCAACGTCCCTTCTATGGGAGAGACGTTGCAGGGAAGAGAAAAGGGCGCTGTTTTACACAATGTCACTGTGCAGAGGGAGGCAACTCCATTTTACTAAGAGATAATTTAGGACGCTAATAATAAGGATATTTTTATTAAATCAAAACATTAAAAACAAGCTGCGACGAATTTTTATTTTAATCTAGCAAAGTTGATAACATTAATAATACAAAATGTAGTCTTTACGTGACTATTAAGAGAATCGTTTTTGTTTTCATGTCACAGTTTTTTTTGTTTTTTTTTTGCTTTTTTGCTTTTTTTCAACTACATTAAAAAAAAATGAAAATGCAACGATAATTGTAGAGGAATTATTTTTTCATCTCATAATTTTGGATGAGAAAAACAACGATATTTTTATTAAGTCAAAACATTTTTTTAAAAAAAGGAGAAAACTGCGGCCTTTTTTATGTAACAAAATTGATAACATTAATAATACAAACTGCAGTCTTCATACGACTATTAAGAGAATCGTTTCTGTTTTCATATTACGAGGGGCGTGCAATAAGTAATGCCCCTGACCCACTTCTAGTTGTCTGATCTAGCTGAAATTTTGCATGTGCAATGATTTTATTCTCAACGGGTCATGTGGCAAATTACAGCTCTGAACTAATTGTGGTTTCTGTTTTACAGGTGTTTGAACTGATTCAGGTGTGAAATAGAGCCTGTTGAATGCTGAGCAGTGATCCGGTTTTTGTATTTGAAAGGACGCACACCACAGGAGACTTTTGATGAAATGAAAGAAACTTATGGTGATAATGCCCCATCATATGACCTTGTAAAACGCTGGCATCGTGAATTTAAACATTGCCAGAAGTCTGTGGAAACAGCTCTCAGACCTGGTTGTCCCTCTTCTGCCATTGATGAGGCATCTCTTCGTCAAGTTGAGGCTGCCATTTTGGAAGATCGGCGCATTACTATTCGCCAAATGGCCCAAGATGTCAAGATTAGTACAGGGTCTGTGGAAACTATCATTCATGACCATTTGCATATGCATAAGGTGTCTGCCAGATGGATTCCCAGGTTGCTCACACCATTCCAGAAGCGAGAACGCGTCGAGTGTTCAAGGATGAATTTGGAGATGTGCCAAGGATATGAGTCAAAGTTTTTCAAAATACTGATTACACAGGATGAAACCTGGGTCCATCACTATGATCCAGAGACCGAAGCCCAGTCAATGCAGTGGAAGCACTTGGACTCACTACCTCCAAAGAAGGCAAGGGTGGAGGCCTCCGCTGGCAAGGTCATGCTCACAGTCTTTTGGGACCAGGACGGAGTAGTGGTGACAGATTTCCTGGAAAAGTGTACGAATTACAGGAGCTTATTATGCTTCACTTTTGAGGAAATTAAGGGAAGCTATCAAAATCAAGAGACGGGGCAAGATCAGCAAAGGCACCCTCCTCCTGCAGGACAACGCCCCGGTCCACAACTCACATGTCGCCAGATCATAAGCACGGACGCGTGATTGTGAAATCCTCCCCCATCCTCCCTACTCTCCTGACCTTGATTTCTGAAGTCACGTCGTGGTTGGAGGACCAACCTGTGATGTTCTACAAAAACGGTCTTCAGAGCTGCATCAAACGATGAGAGAAATGCATTACTCTGGGTGGTTCCTATGTAGAGAAAAACTAATAACTGTGCCAAGTTTCGTTGCTCTACTGCTATGGGAAGTGGGTAATGGGCATTACTTGTTGCACGCCCCTCGTATCTATACTTATAAATTTAGTTTTTTTGTGTGTGTATTGATATTCATGTTAAAAACCCTTTTTTACTATTTATTTAAAAAGAAAATACAACTTAGTTATATATGGATCGTGGAATTGTATTCATCTGCAAAAGATCTGGCTGATTTGCATATTATTTTAAACATTTATATTAATTCCATTTTAGTTTTTTTCGGTTTTCATATGGAATGATCATCTTTAGTTAACTATTATGTGCAATTATATTCATGCAGGTATTCTACATGATTTATACTTATGTAATATTTGCATAAAAAGGTTATAGTAAACACAAACCTCTTTACTCTATATATTTATGTATGTGTATATATATATATATTTTTAAAAAATTGCCAACTAAACTCCTCTGTCAGTTTTTGGTCTACAGACATGTAACTTAATATAGGATGTTCGCCCCCATACGAAACTTTATATATAGGTTTTAGCCGGGGAAACTCAGTGCAAAAGTGTGAAAATTAAAGAAATTGGAATTTTCCAGGTGAAGGTCGAACGACCGCATCACGAATATGCATACATAACGTATTAGCTATTGTTTCATGTTTTTATTTTTAGCATTACTGCAAACATGTCTTTATAGTTTAGACATTAACGTCAAAGAAAAACGTAAATCGTAAGCTATATATATATATATACATATATATATGCATATACGTATATATACATATATATATATACATATATATATGCAAGCATATATATACATATATATATACATATATATATATATATACATATATATATACATATACGTATATATACATATATGTACATATATACATATGCACATATATATACATATATATAACAAAATAAAAACTAAAAATAAATGAACCGAATCATAACCCCCCCCGCCTCCAAACATAAGCGAACACCCAACAGATCAAGACACACTTACCAAGAAAGCATCTCACCAACGAGACGCATAAAAACTTTAACATTAAGACTCGAATTTGAAAGTAACCCCCTCCTCCCACTCCCACATATTCCCCTTCCCTCCATGTATCCCTATGCCCTCAGCCACACCAGAAATGAACTTCCCAAACCCTCCCTCACAAGTTCCTTAAACCTCAAAACTAAAACATTACCGACATACCAAGCGCCCCCACACACCTTCACCCCTTGTTCCATTCCTCTCTTTCTTCCGCCCTCCTCGCACCCCCCTGACCTCATTCACACTTTCACTCTTTCATCCAAAAATAGCGAACATTTCTGTAAAAGTCTGAGGAAGGTACAGACGGCCAAAAAAAAACGGCCGAGTAGCTGAAACAATAATGTAACTTAACAGAAAGATACAGTAATAAAAAGTAAAACGTATATATATATATATATATATATATATATGTATATATATATATGTATATATATATATATATATATATATATATATATATATATATATACACACCATTAGCATATAAGCGACGCTCTTTGTATAAACAAATCGAGCGGAGGTATTTCGGACGGTGTCAAAACATCGTTAAACTCACTACTCGTTCAGCAGCCGCCGCCAACAGCGTAATGATTAGGAGCCTTGATTGTCGTACAGACAATCAGATTTCAATCCTGGCTTGAGGTAGTTGCCTGTCTCGCCGAATTGATGAGCTGCGAAAGAGTACCGTATGTGGATGACTTTATATATATATATATATATATATATATATATATATATATATATATATATATATATATGTAACAGTTTGAGCACTGTGCGACAGGCAAATGCTAATTTAATAAGCATTTGAGAAATGTTTACGGGCACTGATTCTTAGTCCGATGATTAGAGCTGCCGATTGTCAACACGATCGTTGTAGGTTCGATCCATGGCTGGGGAAGGTGGATGTCTAGCCGCCCTGATGAGTTGTGATACAACGGAACAGTACTGTAGGTGGATGATTATATATATATATATATATATATATATATATATATATATATATATATATCAAATTTTAGTCAAATCAATCTGGTATTACTTATAGAATATTACTGCCAATAATATTTTGTAAGACCTATAATAACAGGTTTTCATACCAGTTGATTGTTAGATAATTTTATTCTGAAGTGCGTGTATATATATATATATATATATATATATATACATATATATGTATTGAGAAAGTAAAAGAAGACACAACAATACAAAGATATATACTACTGCATATAAATTTAAATGTTCATTAAATAGGGAGATTATAGCAATTACTGGTGTGGTATATATATGTATATATCTTAATACTGTTGTGTTTTCTTTTTTTCTTATCTCTGTCTCAATATATATATATATATATGTATATATATATATATATATATATATATATATATATATATATATATATATTGGTCAGTAACATTTCAATCTCTCCTCAAAAGAAGTAAAACAGAATCGATCCGTTAACATGGTTTTTATTTAGTTTTTGAATCACTTTATTTTGTATTTTGTATTTCCTATGTATTTTCTCATGAATGTCTTTCATATGTTTTGCTATTATTATGAAAAACATAACCATGCAGCTGACTACAGAGGAATATCTATCAATGAAAATCGGCGCAGATACTTTTTTAGAAATAAATTAAAGGAAGCACGTACTTGTAAGAAAATTGTGAGAAATAGCTTTTCAAAGCATATACTCACTTTAAATATAATATGAATCCGTGTGTATAAACGGATAAATTCAAGTGTCAACAGAACAGATATCTCTCTGCTCAACTCCCTAATTATAATGTCCCTGCAGATATGATATCGCATTCACTGTAGTCCTTTTCGTCTCAGGGAAAACTTGCTTTTTAAGTTGATATGATTTTAAAAAAAGGGCAAGAACAAGTACTATTATCTTCAAGTCAAATACGATTAGCTTTTTTCAGCTTAAATAAATGTCCATACCTCCGTGACTTCTAAACCAATTTTTCTAGAACCTCGAATGATAACCCTCTTGCCCTTATCAGACGGCAATACCAATTTCGACGTCAATTATGCTATTTTAATGATGTTTTATATTTAAACGTTTTTTTCCAAAACAATACTTCTTTAAAATCCATTATAAGACTACTAATTTCGACGCCAATTATTCTATTTTAATTATTTTATTATTTTTTTTAAATCATTTCACATTTTTAAATGCATTCGGTTACAAATTATTTGAACCATTTTTTAACGCCCCTCCATCTCTGACCCACATGCCAAAAGAAAAAAGAGAGGCGTAATCAACGACATGTAGTTTAATAAAAAAAATATATATATAAATTCTTATTACGGCAAGAAAACAACAGTATTGAAATATTCGAGTTCATTGTGTTTGCGTGTGACATGCCAAGAACAATCGTCGTCATACCTGTCAAAAAAGTGTGCGCGCGTGTCTGTTTTTTTTATCCTTATTAATCTTTCATATAAATTTTTATTAATTTTTTTTATAGAACTAAGTACCATTAATTCATATTCACTCTCCGTGGTTAACTAATAGCGATTGAGACTAACAACATCCACATCATGTGTTCGGTTCTGTGCTCGGTTCTTATGAGTCTTTATAATTTAATGTACATAAAGAAGATGAGAGTTTAATAAAATCTTAGTAAAAATTAATCACTTGGTGAGATAAGTGAAAATGGCGTCAGGTTAAAAAGAGAATCAAATTGAAGATTTTAAAATGAAATTTAATCCCAAACTAGATATAATTACAATAATACTAACAAACACGGATAAAGTTAAGTTTTAATGTACTACAAATACTAGAGCCGCAAACTACTAATACATCTATTACAAATTCTGCTGCTGCTGCTACTACTACTACAACTACTACTACTACTACTACTAATAATAATAATGTTAGAATGAGGCAGAGTGTAACTTTAAATAAATAGAACATTTCGAGCAGGTGTATGCTTATGTTCCGGCTTCACGCACATAACTTTACTTAACGAATTGAAAACTGACTTAAACGAAGAGTGCATTTTCCTTTTTCAGTAATCATGGCAACTCGATATATTATCGCAAAGTTATTAGTCTTCTTTAATAGTTTTCTTCTATACCTAAAGGTAATCACAACGGCAAGATACGGCATAATCGCTTTGACACACCAGTTCTTGCCAAATCACCGAAGTTAAGCAACGTTGAGCCTGATTAGTACCAGATGAGTGACCATTTGGGAATTCTAGGCGATGTATGTACTCTCCGTTTATCTCGGCATTTGTTTCCAGTCGTCCTGTACATTCACTTATACTCGCCATTGGTATTTAACAATGTCGACTCAGGAGAGGTGTGGTTGGAGGTTGCGCACCTCTTGCCAGAAAAATTTCACGCGCAGACACCCCTTCGTTGGTATCCATAGTCTGTCAAAGACTGAAGAAGCCTGTGTGTGCTGTGCTATACCTAAAGAAATGGAAGCGAAATTGCTTTCCTATTAATCTTAGTTATACTAACT